>NC_136069.1:968815576-969415576 GCF_964261635.1 Lissotriton helveticus | reverse complement strand
AAGAGATGCAAACTGTGAGCAGACACAGGTGACATTATTGAAAAATGTGAAAATATAATTCCTTATTTCACACAAACACTAAGTGTGATCCTTGTCAAAAATGTTAAAGCCATACATTTTACCAGAAAACATTTTACAGAGTGAGATGAGACACTCGCAAAGAGAGAAATGACACACACAAATAGAGAGATGGGGCAGGTACAGATTGAGATGAGACACAGGCACAGAGTGAGATGAGACACAGGCACAGAGTGAGATGAGACACAGGCACAGAGTGAGATGAGACATGCAAAGAGAGAAATGACACACACAAAGAGAGAGATGGGGCAGGCAAAGAGTGAGATGAGACACAGGCCCAGAGTGACATGAGACACAGGCACAGAGTAAGATGAGACACAGGCACAGAGTGAGATGAGACACAGGCACAGAGTACCCTTTAAGCTAAGAGATGCAAACTGTGAGCAGACACAGGTGACATTATTGAAAAATGTGAAAATATAATTCCTTATTTTACACAGACACTCAGTGTGATCCTTGTCAAAAATGTTAAAACCATAAATTTTACCATAAAACATTTACCAGAGTGAGATGAGACACACGCAAAGAGAGAAATAACACACACACAAAGAGAGAGATGGGGCAGGTACAGAGTGACATGAGACACAGACACAGAGTAAGATGAGACACAGGCACAGAGTGACATGAGACACGGGTACAGAGTGAGATGAGACACGTAAAGAGATAAATGACACACACAAAGAGAGATGGGGCAGGCACACAGTGAGACGAGACACAGGCACAGAGTGAGTTGAGACACAGGCACAGAGTGAGATGAGACACAGGCACAGAGTGAGATGAGACACAGGCACAGAGTACCCTTTAAGCTAAGAGATGCAAACTGTGAGCAGACACAGGTGACATTATTGAAAAATGTGAAAATATGATTCCTTATTTCAAACAGACACTCAGTGTGATCCTTGTCAAAAATGTTAAAGCCATACATTTTACCAGAAAACGTTTACCAGAGTGAGATGAGACACACGCAAAGAGATAAATGACAGACACAAAGAGAGAGATGGGGCAGGCACAGAGTGAAATGAGACACAGGCACAGAGTGAGATGAGACACAGGCACAGAGTGAGATGAGACACAGGCAGACAGTGAGATGAGACACAGGCACACAGTGAGATGAGACACAGGCACAGAGTACCCTTTAAGCTAAGAGATGCAAACTGTGAGCAGACACAGGTGACATTATTGAAAAATGTGAAAATATAATTCCTTATTTCACACAGACACTAAGTGTGATCCTTGTCAAAAATGTTAAAGCCATACATTTTACCAGAAAACATTTTACAGAGTGAGATGAGACACTCGCAAAGAGAGAAATGACACACACAAATAGAGAGATGGGGCAGGTACAGAGGGAGATGAGACACAGGCACAGAGTGAGATGAGACACAGGCACAGAGTGAGATGAGACACAGGCACAGAGTGACATGAGACACAGGCACAGAGTGAGATGAGACACGCAAAGAGAGAAATGACACACACAAAGAGAGAGATGGGGCAGGCACAGAGTGAGATGAGACACAGGCACAGAGTGAGTTGAGACACAGGCACAGAGTGAGATGAGACACAGGCACAGAGTGAGATGAGACACATGCACAGAGTGAGATGAGACACAGGCACTGAGTGAGATGAGACACAGGCACAGAGTACCCTTTAAGCTAAGAGATGCAAACTGTGAGCAGACACAGGTGACATTATTGAAAAATGTGAAAATATAATTACTTATTTCACACAGACACTCAGTGTGATCCTTGTCAAAAATGTTAAAGCCATACATTTTACCAGAAACCATTTACCAGAGTGAGATGAGACACACGCAAAGAGAGAAATGACACACACAAAGAGAGAGAGATGGGGCAGGCACAGAGTGAAATGAGACACAGGCACATAGTGAGATGAGACACAGGCACAGAGTGAGATGAGACACAGGCAGACAGTGAGATGAGACACAGGCACACAGTGAGATGAGACACAGGCACAGAGTACCCTTTCAGCTAAGAGATGCAAACTGTGAGCAGACACAGGTGACATTATTGAAAAATGTGAAAATATAATTCCTTATTTCACACAGACACTAAGTGTGATCCTTGTCAAAAATGTTAAAGCCATACATTTTACCAGAAAACATTTTACAGAGTGAGATGAGACACTCGCAAAGAGAGAAATGACACACACAAATAGAGAGATGGGGCAGGTACAGATTGAGATGAGACACAGGCACAGAGTGAGATGAGACACAGGCACAGAGTGAGATGAGACACAGGCACAGAGTGAGATGAGACATGCAAAGAGAGAAATGACACACACAAAGAGAGAGATGGGGCAGGCAAAGAGTGAGATGAGACACAGGCCCAGAGTGACATGAGACACAGGCACAGAGTAAGATGAGACACAGGCACAGAGTGAGATGAGACACAGACACAGAGTACCCTTTAAGCTAAGAGATGCAAACTGTGAGCAGACACAGGTGACATTATTGAAAAATGTGAAAATATAATTCCTTATTTCACACAGACACTCAGTGTGATCCTTGTCAAAAATGTTAAAGCCATACATTTTACCAGAAACCATTTACCAGAGTGAGATGAGACACACGCAAAGAGAGAAATGACACACACAAAGAGAGAGAGATGGGGCAGGCACAGAGTGAAATGAGACACAGGCACAGAGTGAGATGAGACACAGGCACAGAGCGAGATGAGACACAGGCAGACAGTGAGATGAGACACAGGCACACAGTGAGATGAGACACAGGCACAGAGTACCCTTTAAGCTAAGAGATGCAAACTGTGAGGAGACACAGGTGACATTATTGAAAAATGTGAAAATATAATTCCTTATTTCACACAAACACTAAGTGTGATCCTTGTCAAAAATGTTAAAGCCATACATTTTACCAGAAAACATTTTACAGAGTGAGATGAGACACTCGCAAAGAGAGAAATGACACACACAAATAGAGAGATGGGGCAGGTACAGATTGAGATGAGACACAGGCACAGAGTGAGATGAGACACAGGCACAGAGTGAGATGAGACACAGCCACAGAGTGAGATGAGACATGCAAAGAGAGAAATGACACACACAAAGAGAGAGATGGGGCAGGCAAAGAGTGAGATGAGACACAGGCCCAGAGTGACATGAGACACAGGCACAGAGTAAGATGAGACACAGGCACAGAGTGAGATGAGACACAGGCACAGAGTACCCTTTAAGCTAAGAGATGCAAACTGTGAGCAGACACAGGTGACATTATTGAAAAATGTGAAAATATAATTCCTTATTTTACACAGACACTCAGTGTGATCCTTGTCAAAAATGTTAAAATCATAAATTTTACCATAAAACATTTACCAGAGTGAGATGAGACACACGCAAAGAGAGAAATAACACACACACAAAGAGAGAGATGGGGCAGGTACAGAGTGACATGAGACACAGACACAGAGTAAGATGAGACACAGGCACAGAGTGACATGAGACACGGGTACAGAGTGAGATGAGACACGTAAAGAGATAAATGACACACACAAAGAGAGATGGGGCAGGCACACAGTGAGACGAGACACAGGCACAGAGTGAGTTGAGACACAGACACAGAGTGAGATGAGACACAGGCACAGAGTGAGATGAGACACAGGCACAGAGTACCCTTTAAGCTAAGAGATGCAAACTGTGAGCAGACACAGGTGACATTATTGAAAAATGTGAAAATATAATTCCTTATTTCACACAGACACTCAGTGTGATCCTTGTCAAAAATGTTAAAGCCATACATTTTACCAGAAAACGTTTACCAGAGTGAGATGAGACACACGCAAAGAGATAAATGACAGACACAAAGAGAGAGATGGGGCAGGCACAGAGTGAAATGAGACACAGGCACAGAGTGAGATGAGACACAGGCACAGAGTGAGATGAGACACAGGCAGACAGTGAGATGAGACACAGGCACACAGTGAGATGAGACACAGGCACAGAGTACCCTTTAAGCTAAGAGATGCAAACTGTGAGCAGACACAGGTGACATTATTGAAAAATGTGAAAATATAATTCCTTATTTCACACAGACACTAAGTGTGATCCTTGTCAAAAATGTTAAAGCCATACATTTTACCAGAAAACATTTTACAGAGTGAGATGAGACACTCGCAAAGAGAGAAATGACACACACAAATAGAGAGATGGGGCAGGTACAGAGGGAGATGAGACACAGGCACAGAGTGAGATGAGACACAGGCACAGAGTGAGATGAGACACAGGCACAGAGTGACATGAGACACAGGCACAGAGTGAGATGAGACACGCAAAGAGAGAAATGACACACACAAAGAGAGAGATGGGGCAGGCACAGAGTGAGATGAGACACAGGCACAGAGTGAGTTGAGACACAGGCACAGAGTGAGATGAGACACAGGCACAGAGTGAGATGAGACACATGCACAGAGTGAGATGAGACACAGGCACTGAGTGAGATGAGACACAGGCACAGAGTACCCTTTAAGCTAAGAGATGCAAACTGTGAGCAGACACAGGTGACATTATTGAAAAATGTGAAAATATAATTCCTTATTTCACACAGACACTCAGTGTGATCCTTGTCAAAAATGTTAAAGCCATACATTTTACCAGAAACCATTTACCAGAGTGAAATGAGACACACGCAAAGAGAGAAATGACACACACAAAGAGAGAGAGATGGGGCAGGCACAGAGTGAAATGAGACACAGGCACAGAGTGAGATGAGACACAGGCACAGAGTGAGATGAGACACAGGCAGACAGTGAGATGAGACACAGGCACACAGTGAGATGAGACACAGGCACAGAGTACCCTTTCAGCTAAGAGATGCAAACTGTGAGCAGACACAGGTGACATTATTGAAAAATGTGAAAATATAATTCCTTATTTCACACAGACACTAAGTGTGATCCTTGTCAAAAATGTTAAAGCCATACATTTTACCAGAAAACATTTTACAGAGTGAGATGAGACACTCGCAAAGAGAGAAATGACACACACAAATAGAGAGATGGGGCAGGTACAGAGTGAAATGAGACACAGGCACAGAGTGAGATGAGACACAGGCACAGAGCGAGATGAGACACAGGCAGACCGTGAGATGAGACACAGGCACACAGTGAGATGAGACACAGGCACAGAGTACCCTTTAAGCTAAGAGATGCAAACTGTGAGCAGACACAGGTGACATTATTGAAAAATTTGAAAATATAATTCCTTATTTCACACAAACACTAAGTGTGATCCTTGTCAAAAATGTTAAAGCCATACATTTTACCAGAAAACATTTTACAGAGTGAGATGAGACACTCGCAAAGAGAGAAATGACACACACAAATATAGAGATGGGGCAGGTACAGATTGAGATGAGACACAGGCACAGAGTGAGATGAGACACAGGCACAGAGTGAGATGAGACACAGGCACAGAGTGAGATGAGACATGCAAAGAGAGAAATGACACACACAAAGAGAGAGATGGGGCAGGCAAAGAGTGAGATGAGACACAGGCACAGAGTACCCTTTAAGCTAAGAGATGCAAACTGTGAGCAGACACAGGTGACATTATTGAAAAATGTGAAAATATAATTCCTTATTTTACACAGACACTCAGTGTGATCCTTGTCAAAAATGTTAAAATCATAAATTTTACCATAAAACATTTACCAGAGTGAGATGAGACACACGCAAAGAGAGAAATAACACACACACAAAGAGAGAGATGGGGCAGGTACAGAGTGACATGAGACACAGACACAGAGTACCCTTTAAGCTAAGAGATGCAAACTGTGAGCAGACACAGGTGACATTATTGAAAAATGTGAAAATATAATTCCTTATTTTACACAGACACTCAGTGTGATCCTTGTCAAAAATGTTCAAATCATAAATTTTACCATAAAACATTTACCAGAGTGAGATGAGACACACGCAAAGAGAGAAATAACACACACACAAAGAGAGAGATGGGGCAGGTACAGAGTGACATGAGACACAGACACAGAGTAAGATGAGACACAGGCACAGAGTGACATGAGACACAGGTACAGAGTGAGATGAGACACGTAAAGAGATAAATGACACACACAAAGAGAGATGGGGCAGGCACACAGTGAGACGAGACACAGGCACAGAGTGAGTTGAGACACAGGCACAGAGTGAGATGAGACACAGGCACAGAGTGAGATGAGACACAGGCACAGAGTACCCTTTAAGCTAAGAGATGCAAACTGTGAGCAGACACAGGTGACATTATTGAAAAATGTGAAAATATAATTCCTTATTTCACACAGACACTCAGTGTGATCCTTGTCAAAAATGGTAAAGCCATACATTTTACCAGAAAACGTTTACCAGAGTGAGATGAGACACACGCAAAGAGATAAATGACAGACACAAAGAGAGAGATGGGGCAGGCACAGAGTGAAATGAGACACAGGCACAGAGTGAGATGAGACACAGGCACAGAGTGAGATGAGACACAGGCAGACAGTGAGATGAGACACAGGCACACAGTGAGATGAGACACAGGCACAGAGTACCCTTTAAGCTAAGAGATGCAAACTGTGAGCAGACACAGGTGACATTACTGAAAAATGTGAAAATATAATTCCTTATTTCACACAGACACTAAGTGTGATCCTTGTCAAAAATGTTAAAGCCATACATTTTACCAGAAAACATTTTACAGAGTGAGATGAGACACTCGCAAAGAGAGAAATGACACACACAAATAGAGAGATGGGGCAGGTACAGAGGGAGATGAGACACAGGCACAGAGTGAGATGAGACACAGGCACAGAGTGAGATGAGACACAGGCACAGAGTGACATGAGACACAGGCACAGAGTGAGATGAGACACGCAAAGAGAGAAATGACACACACAAAGAGAGAGATGGGGCAGGCACAGAGTGAGATGAGACACAGGCACAGAGTGAGTTGAGACACAGGCACAGAGTGAGATGAGACACAGGCACAGAGTGAGATGAGACACATGCACAGAGTGAGATGAGACACAGGCACTGAGTGAGATGAGACACAGGCACAGAGTACCCTTTAAGCTAAGAGATGCAAACTGTGAGCAGACACAGGTGACATTATTGAAAAATGTGAAAATATAATTCCTTATTTCACACAGACACTCAGTGTGATCCTTGTCAAAAATGTTAAAGCCATACATTTTACCAGAAACCATTTACCAGAGTGAGATGAGACACACGCAAAGAGAGAAATGACACACACAAAGAGAGAGAGATGGGGCAGGCACAGAGTGAAATGAGACACAGGCACAGAGTGAGATGAGACACAGGCACAGAGTGAGATGAGACACAGGCAGACAGTGAGATGAGACACAGGCACACAGTGAGATGAGACACAGGCACAGAGTACCCTTTCAGCTAAGAGATGCAAACTGTGAGCAGACACAGGTGACATTATTGAAAAATGTGAAAATATAATTCCTTATTTCACACAGACACTAAGTGTGATCCTTGTCAAAAATGTTAAAGCCATACATTTTACCAGAAAACATTTTACAGAGTGAGATGAGACACTCGCAAAGAGAGAAATGACACACACAAATAGAGAGATGGGGCAGGTACAGATTGAGATGAAACACAGGCACAGAGTGAGATGAGACACAGGCACAGAGTGAGATGAGACACAGGCACAGAGTGAGATGAGACATGCAAAGAGAGAAATGACACACACAAAGAGAGAGATGGGGCAGGCAAAGAGTGAGATGAGACACAGGCCCAGAGTGACATGAGACACAGGCACAGAGTAAGATGAAACACAGGCACAGAGTGAGATGAGACACAGGCACAGAGTACCCTTTAAGCTAAGAGATGCAAACTGTGAGCAGACACAGGTGACATTATTGAAAAATGTGAAAATATAATTCCTTATTTCACACAGACACTCAGTGTGATCCTTGTCAAAAATGTTAAAGCCATACATTTTACCAGAAACCATTTACCAGAGTGAGATGAGACACACGCAAAGAGAGAAATGACACACACAAAGAGAGAGAGATGGGGCAGGCACAGAGTGAAATGAGACACAGGCACAGAGTGAGATGAGACACAGGCACAGAGTGAGATGAGACACAGGCAGACAGTGAGATGAGACACAGGCACATAGTGAGATGAGACACAGGCACAGAGTACCCTTTAAGCTAAGAGATGCAAACTGTGAGCAGACACAGGTGACATTATTGAAAAATGTGAAAATATAATTCCTTATTTCACACAAACACTAAGTGTGATCCTTGTCAAAAATGTTAAAGCCATACATTTTACCATAAAACATTTTACAGAGTGAGATGAGACACTCGCAAAGAGAGAAATGACACACACAAATAGAGGGATGGGGCAGGTACAGATTGAGATGAGACACAGGCACAGAGTGAGATGAGACACAGGCACAGAGTGAGATGAGACACAGGCACAGAGTGAGATGAGACATGCAAAGAGAGAAATGACACACACAAAGAGAGAGATGGGGCAGGCAAAGAGTGAGATGAGACACAGGCCCAGAGTGACATGAGACACAGGCACAGAGTAAGATGAGACACAGGCACAGAGTGAGATGAGACACAGGCACAGAGTACCCTTTAAGCTAAGAGATGCAAACTGTGAGCAGACACAGGTGACATTATTGAAAAATGTGAAAATATAATTCCTTATTTTACACAGACACTCAGTGTGATCCTTGTCAAAAATGTTAAAACCATAAATTTTACCATAAAACATTTACCAGAGTGAGATGAGACACACGCAAAGAGAGAAATAACACACACACAAAGAGAGAGATGGGGCAGGTACAGAGTGACATGAGACACAGACACAGAGTAAGATGAGACACAGGCACAGAGTGACATGAGACACAGGTACAGAGTGAGATGAGACACGTAAAGAGATAAATGACACACACAAAGAGAGATGGGGCAGGCACACAGTGAGACGAGACACAGGCACAGAGTGAGTTGACAACACAGGCACAGAGTGAGATGAGACACAGGCACAGAGTGAGATGAGACACAGGCACAGAGTACCCTTTAAGCTAAGAGATGCAAACTGTGAGCAGACACAGGTGACATTATTGAAAAATGTGAAAATATAATTCCTTATTTCACACAGACACTCAGTGTGATCCTTGTCAAAAATGTTAAAGCCATACATTTTACCAGAAAACGTTTACCAGAGTGAGATGAGACACACGCAAAGAGAGAAATGACAGACACAAAGAGAGAGATGGGGCAGGCACAGAGTGAAATGAGACACAGGCACAGAGTGAGATGAGACACAGGCACAGAGTGAGATGAGACACAGGCAGACAGTGAGATGAGACACAGGCACACAGTGAGATGAGACACAGGCACAGAGTACCCTTTAAGCTAAGAGATGCAAACTGTGAGCAGACACAGGTGACATTATTGAAAAATGTGAAAATATAATTCCTTATTTCACACAGACACTAAGTGTGATCCTTGTCAAAAATGTTAAAGCCATACATTTTACCAGAAAACATTTTACAGAGTGAGATGAGGCACTCGCAAAGAGAGAAATGACACACACAAATAGAGAGATGGGGCAGGTACAGAGGGAGATGAGACACAGGCACAGAGTGAGATGAGACAGAGGCACAGAGTGAGATGAGACACAGGCACAGAGTGACATGAGACACAGGCACAGAGTGAGATGCGACACGCAAAGAGAGAAATGACACACACAAAGAGAGAGATGGGGCAGGCACAGAGTGAGATGAGACACAGGCACAGAGTGAGTTGAGACACAGGCACAGAGTGAGATGAGACACAGGCACAGAGTGAGATGAGACACATGCACAGAGTGAGATGAGACACAGGCACTGAGTGAGATGAGACACAGGCACAGAGTACCCTTTAAGCTAAGAGATGCAAACTGTGAGCAGACACAGGTGACATTATTGAAAAATGTGAAAATATAATTCCTTATTTCACACAGACACTCAGTGTGATCCTTGTCAAAAATGTTAAAGCCATACATTTTACCAGAAACCATTTACCAGAGTGAGATGAGACACACGCAAAGAGAGAAATGACACACACAAAGAGAGAGAGATGGGGCAGGCACAGAGTGAAATGAGACACAGGCACAGAGTGAGATGAGACACAGGCACAGAGTGAGATGAGACACAAGCAGACAGTGAGATGAGACACAGGCACACAGTGAGATGAGACACAGGCACAGAGTACCCTTTCAGCTAAGAGATGCAAACTGTGAGCAGACACAGGTGACATTATTGAAAAATGTGAAAATATAATTCCTTATTTCACAGAGACACTAAGTGTGATCCTTGTCAAAAATGTTAAAGCCATACATTTTACCAGAAAACATTTTACAGAGTGAGATGAGACACTCGCAAAGAGAGAAATGACACACACAAATAGAGAGATGGGGCAGGTACAGATTGAGATGAGACACAGGCACAGAGTGAGATGAGACACAGGCACAGAGTGAGTTGAGACACAGGCACAGAGTGAGATGAGACATGCAAAGAGAGAAATGACACACACAAAGAGAGAGATGGGGCAGGCAAAGAGTGAGATGAGACACAGGCCCAGAGTGACATAAGACACAGGCACAGAGTAAGATGAGACACAGGCACAGAGTGAGATGAGACACAGGCACAGAGTACCCTTTAAGCTAAGAGATGCAAACTGTGAGCAGACACAGGTGACATTATTGAAAAATGTGAAAATATAATTCCTTATTTCACACAGACACTCAGTGTGATCCTTGTCAAAAATGTTAAAACCATAAATTTTACCATAAAACATTTACCAGAGTGAGATGAGACACACGCAAAGAGAGAAATAACACACACACAAAGAGAGAGATGGGGCAGGTACAGAGTGACATGAGACACAGACACAGAGTAAGATGAGACACAGGCACAGAGTGACATGAGACACAGGTACAGAGTGAGATGAGACACGTAAAGAGATAAATGACACACACAAAGAGAGATGGGGCAGGCACACAGTGAGACGAGACACAGGCACAGAGTGAGTTGAGACACAGGCACAGAGTGAGATGAGACACAGGCACAGAGTGAGATGAGACACAGGCACAGAGTACCCTTTAAGCTAAGAGATGCAAACTGTGAGCAGACACAGGTGACATTATTGAAAAATGTGAAAATATCATTCCTTATTTCACACAGACACTCAGTGTGATCCTTGTCAAAAATGTTAAAGCCATACATTTTACCAGAAAACGTTTACCAGAGTGAGATAAGACACACGCAAAGAGAGAAATGACAGACACAAAGAGAGAGATGGGGCAGGCACAGAGTGAAATGAGACACAGGCACAGAGTGAGATGAGACACAGGCACAGAGTGAGATGAGACACAGGCAGACAGTGAGATGAGACACAGGCACACAGTGAGATGAGACACAGGCACAGAGTACCCTTTAAGCTAAGAGATGCAAACTGTGAGCAGACACAGGTGACATTATTGAAAAATGTGAAAATATAATTCCTTATTTCACACAGACACTCAGTGTGATCCTTGTCAAAAATGTTAAAGCCATACATTTTACCAGAAAACATTTTACAGAGTGAGATGAGACACTCGCAAAGAGAGAAATGAAACACACAAATAGAGAGATGGGGCAGGTACAGAGTGAGATGAGACACAGGCACAGAGTGAGATGAGACACAGGCACAGAGTGAGATGAGACACGCAAAGAGAGAAATGACACACACAAAGAGAGAGATGGGGCAGGCAAAGAGTGAGATGAGACACAGGCCCAGAGTGACACGAGACACAGGCACAGAGTGAGATGAAACACAGGCATAGAGTGAGATGAGACACAGGCACAGAGTACCCTTTAAGCTAAGAGATACAAACTGTGAGCAGACACAGGTGACATTATTGAAAAATGTGAAAATATAATTCCTTATTTTACACAGACACTCAGTGTGATCCTTGTCAAAAATGTTAAAACCATACATTTTACCATAAAACATTTACCAGAGTGAGATGAGACACACGCAAAGAGAGAAATAACACACACACAAAGAGAGAGATGGGGCAGGTACAGAGTGACATGAGACACAGGTACAGAGTGAGATGAGACACGTAAAGAGAGAAATGACACACGCAAAGAGAGATGGGGCAGGCACAGAGTGAGATGAGACACAGGCACAGAGTGAGTTGAGACACAGGCACAGAGTGAGATGAGACACAGGCACAGCGTAACCTTTAAGCTAAGAGATGCAAACTGTGAGCAGACACAGGTGACATTATAGAAAAATGTGAAAATATAATTTCTTATTTCACACAGACACTCAGTGTGATCCTTGTCAAAAAAGTTAAAGCCATACATTTTACCAAAAAACATTTAGCATAGTAAATCGTTTTAGACACAGCGCACAGCCCATTTGAATGATCACTAGATTACAAGGCATAAACCTGACTCATTTCCAAAATACATTTCCAATATGCACTATAAATTTTTTTACCAGCATTACAAAAAAACATGACACACAATGCAAGAATAAAGAAGCCCAATATGCTTCTTAATCTGCCCCAATAGTGCATACAGCACTCTATCTATATTAAATGAATCATTACTCATCTTTAAAAATGCTTTTGAAGATTTAGAACAGTGGCAGTCACACACACCAGATTTTCTTAAGCAGAATCTCTGAAATGCACCTCAGACACTGCAACCACAAATGGCCCTGATTCCCAGTAATTCTTCACACATATCCCTGGACTTAACCAATTAAAATTCTTCCCAAACTATTTCAAAACCAAACGAACATTTTAATTGGTTCTACATTTCAACACTTTCAAACTCACATTATATTCACCTTTCCCTCCAGTGCTCATTCAGCCTGTTACCATGGTAACTCCCACCTAACTCAGCACACAGGTGAAAAGTTCATCATACTATGTTGCAAATGAACTCAGCAAGGGTGTTTGAGCTCTCAATATACTAGCTAATCATGTGCAATCTTTCTTTCAATTACTTTTTCTCAACCATTAGAATTACTTCTTTCAAAAAACAAAAGCATGCACCCTAATTTTCAGTGGAGAATTTTAAGAAACCATAAATCATTTCTTCTTTTTCAAGTGCACTGAATCTCAACCACTTTTTTTTCATAACTCCTACTTTCAAACTGCCATTTCATTTCCACAACTCATCTGAATACAACCACATCTACCTTCAAGATGCCTAAAGTCTGGATTGTGGGTCATAGCTTTGTTCACTGGAGTGAAAGATATGCAGCAAACAGAGGTATTCAAAACCTTGATTTACCAAATGTGGCTATTATGTGGATTGACCAGAGAGGATTGAGATGTCACCAATTGATACCATTGGTAAAATCCTTTATGCATCTACCACACCCTGACCTCATAATTGTGCACTGTGGTGGCAATGACCTGGGCACTTTGACTGGGGTAGGTCTGGAAATGCTTTTAAAGGACACCTTTGGGCAATTGATGTCACTTTTTCCAAAACTGCCTTGGTATATTCTAATATATGCCAAAGGCAAAAATGGAACTGGTCCAACCAATTTTGTCAACAGATTGAGAAAGCAAGGAAACATGTGAATAAATCTGTTTCTGTTTTCCTCAGAGACTATGGTATAGTTCCATATACAACAACAACTTGCGGTTACAACATGCAAGGCATCTATAGGAGAGATGGTGTACATTTTACAGATGAGGGGAATAGAGTCTTCCTCTTGAATTTTAGACTCTGCATCGGTACCTACTTGTAGGTACAAAAAACACCCACATACCACAACAGCTCTTTTCAGAGCTACACTACCTCTAAGCACTCTAAATGATTTTTTACTCTAATTTTTTACACTGTTTTCCCCGTGGTGCGCTCAGGGTACGCGTACCTGGAAGCGTACATGGGAACGCACCCAGCGCTTACCCCGCAAATAAAAAAAAAAATGTTTTTTTGCCCTTCAGGGTCCTTCTAGGCCCCCCTCAGAAAACCTAGGGGGTCAGGGGGTGTCTACCCTGCCCCCTTTTAATCATTTCCCCCCTTTTTTTTCACCTCTTGTGTCTCGATTCAACCGAGACACAAGATGGTGGACTCTCCGGACTGTTTGGAATGTTGACAGACACCCGAGAGACAATAAGCTTTCTGCTCATGCACTTGATTTGGTCCCCCCGGGGGTTAATTTTGCAAAAAAACAGACCGAGTTGTTTTTTTTTCACGGGGTAAAAATAAAATAAAAATATAGGGTTTGGGGGTCCTTGTAGAACCCCCTGAGCAGGCCTAGGGGGTCAGGGTGTGTCTACCCTGCCCCCTCTGCCTATTTTGCACATTTGTTTCTCATTTCTTGTGCCTCGGTTCTACTGAGACACAAGATGGCTGCCAACACTTCCTAGTCTGAAGTGTTGACAGACAGTTGACATCCAATCAGCATGCAGCTCGTGCTCGGGACGGTAAGCTTAGTGTACGCGTATGGGTATGCGCACCGTAATACCTCCAATATATACTTATGAATTTACTTTTGATTTTCTCAGGAACTACTGAAAGGATTTACACCATTTAACAAAAAGGCCCATCCGCGAACAGAACTCTACCTTTTTGCCAAGTTTGGTGTAATTCCGTTCAGCCGTTCGGGCTGTAGCCCCGGCTAAAGGTCCTATGGGAAATTGCATGGGGAAAACATGTTTTGGGACCCCCCTTTTTTCTCGGCCCCCGCTTAATGAATCACCCCCAAACTTTCAGGGAAGGAGAGGAGCGGAGCAGGCCATTTTATTGGAGAAATTTGCAAACATTCGTCCACCGCTGCCAAAGTTATTCCAAATAGAATGTTGCGGATTTCCAATGGAAACTAGGTTTTAACTATAACTACCTACTGGCGACTCCCAGTAGGTAATATATATATATATATTCACTGAAAAAACCATAGGTTATAGACCATATATAGTTAGGAATTAGCATTTACAAAACCTTGAAAATTCACTGAAAAAACCATAGGTTATAGACCATATATAGTTAGGAATTAGCATTTAAAAAACCTTATTTTACTCACACAAAACCAATGAAATTCCATATATAGTTAGTTGTACTAACTATATATCGCGCACCCGCAATCCACTGCTGATCATGTCACATATTACATCATTCATGACATGGTCAGTGACATCACTGATGACATCACTGATGACATCTCAAATGACATCACTGATGAGATCACTGATGACATCTCATTTGACATCAATGACCACATCACTGATGATATCATTCATGTGACAATACAATGCATCTCCTCACGTTTTAATATAACCTCTGTTTCACCCAGTGTTAAATACAGAGTATAATTTTTGAAACCATTGACACACCAATACTAGTTACTACATACGTACTCACTGATTCCTACGTCTACACACACATTCACTCATTCACCCATACAATCATTCATACATACAATCACTCATCTTTACAACACTATCATATGCACTCATACACCTATACAGACACTTACACTCTGCCACTCATCCATGGAGTTACTCACACACCTAGTCAGTCCTGTAAAGAATCAATCACACTTCCATTTTCTTGTCTATACAGTTAAACATAGAGCACCTTACATTTTCAAACATATACTAACACATACTTACTTTCTTATACAATCATTGATACAAGTACACATTGATCTGCACAGAGTCACACACCTCCCAGCCAGCCACACACACACTCAGTCTCCTATACAAATACTTGGACAATCAATCAATAACCCATATAGTTAATCATATAGCTACTGATCAACACATGCAGCAGTTTACAGAACAACAGACATAATGATGCACAAATTAAGACAGTTTAGTCACTAACCCATGCACTCAGTGAGACACATTTAATCACTCAGTCATACAGTCAGTCATGCACCTACTAAATCCTTCGTCCAGACACTTACACATCCACTCATTCTTCAATATGTAAGACATATTTAAACTTTACAGAAACAAAAAATCACTGGATGTTGTTATCAGTCATGTCATCAGTGATGTCATTTGAGATGTCATCAGTGATGTCATCAGTGATGTCACTGACCATGTCATGAATTATGTAATATGTGACATGATCAGCAGTGGATTGCGGGTGCGCGATATATAGTTAGTACAACTAACTATATATGGAATTTCATTGGTTTTGTGTGAGTAAAATAAGGTTTTTTAAATGCTAATTCCTAACTATATATGGTCTATAACCTATGGTTTTTTCAGTGAATTTTCAAGGTTTTGTAAATGCTAATTCCTAACTATATATGGTCTATAACCTATGGTTTTTTCAGTGAATTTCATTGTTTTTTTAAAAGCTAATATCTATAGCTGTAAAATGTATTCTTCTTTAAATCCAAAAATATATTTTATATGTTTATTAATAATTTTTTTTTAATATTTTTTTTTGTTTCGCTCCCGGTCCGCGAACCGGAAAGCTTTCCGTTAGCTCAAATTGATGCCGCGACCCGGTCCGCGAACCGGTAAGAAATCAACATAGTGACGGTATCGCGTTGCCGCGTAATGCGTCTTGTGACGTACCGCGTTAGCGCACCCGGAAGTGCCCCGGGGCGCGGACCGAGGCGCGAAACGCAGCTCCCCGGAAGCGATCCGCGGCGCGTCGCGAAAGCGCGACGTATCGCGTTGCCGCGTAATGCGTCTTGTGACGTACCGCGTTAGCGCACCCGGAAGTGCCCCGGGGCGCGGACCGAGGCGCGAAGCGCAGCGACCCGGAAGCTAACCGGGGCGCGTTCCGCAGCGCGTAACATGAGCGTGAGAGGTCATGTGACTTGTTAATAAAACTTTTCATTGGTTCATTTCACTTTTGGTTTCATAATGATGTAAGGCTAGGTCAGGTGACCTAAAAATAACACTTTTCATTGGTTTAGAACAATTTTTTTTCCCAAATGATGAAAGCCCCCACCTTTTTTCTCACTCTGACTTTCAACTTTGAGAAAGGAAGACCTGATCATTTGCTCTGATTAAAAAATGGCTTCAATAGTAGCTTCAGCTTCTGCACCCCCACCACCACCACCACCATCTCCTCATAGGAAGAGAGGACCACCTGCACAGTTTATTGGAGACACAGAGGAGGAAGAGGAAGAACAAGACGGAGAGGAAGAAGAGGGACCACGATTTGTCAAAGAGTTACCCCGGGTATCTCATCGCAAAGTTAGCTTTATCTGGCAATTTTTTTCCATTCCACCAGGAGAGAAAAAAGTAAATGCACGCTATGCTACGTGCCTTATCTGCCAAGAAAAGTTATCCCGGGGCACTAATAAAAAATACAGTTATGGAAATCACACGATGCACCGACATATGCAGAGGTGGCATCCAAACAACTATAGTCGTGCAGAGATGCGTGAACTACAACAGAACCCCCCAACTTCGGTGACAAGAACATCTACTGATATCTCTCTCACATTTGGAGAGGCCAACGAAACAGTGCCAAATATTCAAAAAAAATTTGTCCATATGAAGCTGACATGCTTATATTGTGGCACTTTAATTTCATGCGCAAACATGAGTCTGAAATTAATTAATTTGGCTTTCGAGAAACACCGATGCTCCAAACGCAGCAAGTTTTAATTTTTTTTTTTGCTCCTGTTGAGCCTTTTTTAATGCCTCTTTCTGTTCTTTCCCTTTGAAAAAAAACAAAAAAAACAAATAAGTGTTCAAAAAATACAAAAAAAACAAATAATGTTCAAAAAAGAAAAAAAATATATAAAACAACAAAAATATTAAAAAAAAAGTTCTTTTCAGAACTACCTCCCCGTTATTAAAAAATTGCTAGAATGTTTAGCACTCTGGCAAGCTCTATTTCTTTTGGTTCGCTTCCCGGTTAGCTTCCCGGTACGCGGACCGGGAGCTAACCAAAAAAAAATAAAAAATAGAGTAAGTATAAGGAAAGTAAACAGAGAGTGATGTTAAAAGAAAGACAGCTATAGGGACTAAAGAAGAGATACTGTTTAATAGATCTATTTACCGAAGAAAAGACGGAAGAGGGTATAATTGTGAAAAACAAAATAGATAACGAAGTGAAAGAAAAAAAACAGAGAGTATAACATTAACAAAGAAGAGTTTCTTGGAGAATGTGAGTGAATGTTCAAAATAAGATTAAAACATGAAGAATAACAGAGAGAAAAAATAGAAAACAGAAAACAAAAAATAACAGAAAAAGATTAATTGAAACAGCAAAGAAATGTAAGTAACATAGAGCCATATCATCAACATATGCAATAAAAGTTTTGCAGCTTTTATTGGCAGAAATGTGTCGCTAAAGCTGCTTTTGCGGCAGAAAACTGCCACTAAAACCACTTTTGCACCAGTTTTCTGCCAATAAAAAGAGCAATAATTTTATTGGCTGTGTTCATAATATGCCCCTTAGTGTGCTTCAACTACACAGAGAAAGCATAATGAACAAGTAGTGAAAGAGTGATCAGTCAGAGACAGTGAGAGTAATAGAGACGGAGTGAGTGAACAAGAGTGAGGAACTATGAGAAGAGAGGGACTGAGAAAAAGAGTGGAAGGAGTTGAGTAAGTAGGTAATAGAGAAAGGAATGAGGAAAGTAGCAAAGGCAGGAAACTGAGGGTTAAAGAAATGAAGCAGTGGAACTAATAGTAGGTGAATGTGATAGAAATGTAACAAAAAGAGTACAAAACATTTACCTTATAATTGTCGTTAACTTACTCACTTTTTGTTTTTATACTTTCAATCTGTGAAAGAGAGAACAAACATTTGAAAAATATTAAGGACATTTTACACCCTCATAGATTACAAGCTATGTTCAATGAAAATGACGACATTTCAGACAGTGAAATGTTAGAAATGTTATTACATTTTGAAACACAATCACAATAATAAATAATTGCTTAAAAAATTAAAAAATTAAAAAATAATCAACAAAACCAACAATCAATTAACATACAGTATTTGAAAAGTCTATCATTCATTTTTCATTGCAGTACGCTGCCCAGAACGCTTCCCGGTTCGCGGACCGGGCGCTACCCACGCAAAAAAACAAAAATTTGTTTTTATTTTTTTTCCCCCGCGGGGCCCTTTTAAAACCTCCACATTAAACCTAGGGGGTCAGGGAGGATCTAGTATGCCCCCTTATGGTTATTTCCCCCTTTGTTTTGGCCTCCTCTTGTCTCTCAATCCTACCGAGAGACAAGATGGCGGCCGCTCCGGACTGTTTAGAATGTTGACAGACACCGGAGAGCCAATCAGCTTCGCTATGCGAAGTTCCGGTACGCGTAAGGTCCGCGAACCGGGGCGCTGCCCGGTCCGCTGTTACAGATATATATCTTTTTTTAAACGTTAATTTCTCAAAATCCACTGGAGCACATATATTGAGACCTACAAAAGGCACATCGGGCTACCAGTCCCTACAATTTTGCCAAGTTTCGTGCAAATCCATTCAGCCGTTCGGGCTAAAAGTGAGGCCAACCGCCCTATGGAAAACTCAATGTTAAAAACACGTTTTGGGACCCCCCTTTTTTCTCGGCCCCCCCTGGACGAACCCCCCCCAAATTTTTAGGGGCTGCTCAGAAACAAAATGTTCCATTTTCCAGAAAATTTCAGCCAATTCCGTCCACAAACGCCAAAGTTATTAGACATAGAATTTTCAAAAATCCCATAGGGAAAAAATCCTAACTATATATACCTACTGGCGACCGCCAGTAGGTAATATATATATATATATATATATATATATATATATATATATATATATATATATGGCATCTCCAAAATCCCAAAGAATACCCAGCCGGGTTAGTCGGGATAAAAAAGCACTCACAAGCTCGACAGTCGCTTTCAGCAGGGGGTAGGTTTAATTAGATAGACGCGTTTCTGGAGATAAACTCCCTTCGTCAGTATTTACATCTGTGCAGCCAGATACTGTGTCCTTATCTATGTTTATCATACATCATGGAAATAAACGAGGGACCACATAAAGCGCCACATGCGCGCCATCTTTAAGTGTACAAATACATTGTTTAACCAAACATTGCTGGTGAGTATGTTACATCATAAATAAAGCCGTCAATCGGCATTGCCATCATCACAATAATTCCCCGCATCAATTATCTACAGACAACTATTCATATCTGGATTGCGTGGCTAAGATGGCATAAGCTTCAACCCGTGTTTCTAGTCATAATCGGACACAGAAGCATCAGGAAAATCTTGCCGTGGATCGGCAATGGCAGCCCATATGGACTGCCCGGTTAAGGTGCAACCAGCAATGTTTGGTTAAACAATGTATTTGTACACTTAAAGATGGCGCGCATGTGGCGCTTTATGTGGTCCCTCGTTTATTTCCATGATGTATGATAAACAGTATCTGGTTGCACAGATGTAAATACTGACGAAGGGAGTTTATCTCCAGAAACGCGTCTATCTAATTAAACCTACCCCCTGCTGAAAGCGACTGTCGAGCTTGTGAGTGCTTTTTTATCCCGACTAACCCGGCTGGGTATTCTTTGGGATTTTGGAGCTGCCATATTTCACCGCGGACACCAACGCGGTTTGAAGCACCCGCTGTGAGAGTGACTCGTTTCTTTTGGTGTAAACAGGGAGCGTTCATATATATATATATATATATATATATATATATATATATTCACTGAAAAAACCATAGGTTATAGACCATATATAGTTAGGAATTAGCATTTACAAAACCTTGAAAATTCACTGAAAAAACCATAGGTTATAGACCATATATAGTTAGGAATTAGCATTTAAAAAACCTTATTTTACTCACACAAAACCATTGAAATTCCATATATAGTTAGTTGCACTAACTATGTATCGCGCACCCGCAATCCACTGCTGATGATGTCACATATTACATCATTCATGACATGGTCAGTGACATCACTGATGACATCACTGATGACATCTCAAATGACATCACTGATGACATCACTGATGACATCACTGATGACATCTCATTTGACATCAATGACCACATCACTGATGATATCATTCATGTGACAATACAATGCATCTCCTCACATTTTAATATAACCTCTGTTTCACCCAGTGTTAAATACAGAGTATAATTTTTGAAACCATTGACACACCAATACTAGTTACTACATACGTACTCACTGATTCCTACGTCTACACACACATTCACTCATTCACCCATACAATCATTCATACATACAATCACTCATCTTTACAACACTATCATATGCACTCATACACCTATACAGACACTCACACTCTGCCACTCATCCATGGAGTTACTCACACACCTAGTCAGTCCTGTAAAGAATCAATCACACTTCCATTTTCTTGTCTATACAGTTAAACATAGAGCACCTTACATTTTCAAACATATAGTAACACATACTTACTTTCTTATACAATCATTGATACAAGTACACATTGATCTGCACAGAGTCACACACCTCCCAGCCAGCCACACACACACTCAGTCTCCCATACAAATACTTGGACAATCAATCAATAACCCATATAGTTAATCATATAGCTACTGATCAACACATGCAGTAGTTTACAGAACAACAGACATAATGATGCACAAATTAAGACAGTTTAGTCACTAACCCATGCACTCAGTGAGACACATTTAATCACTCACTCATACATTCAGTCATGCACCTACTAAATCCTTCGTCCAGACAGTTATACATCTACTCATTCTTCAATATCTAAAACATATTTAAACTTTACAGAAACACACAGTCACTGGATGATGTCATCAGTGATGTCATCAGTGATGTCATTTGAGATGTCATCAGTGATGTCATCAGTGATGTCACTGACCATGTCATGAATGATGTAATATGTGACATCATCAGCAGTGGATTGCGGGTGCGCGATACATAGTTAGTGCAACTAACTATATATGGAATTTCAATGGTTTTGTGTGAGTAAAATAAGGTTTTTTAAATGCTAATTCCTAACTATATATGGTCTATAACCTATGGTTTTTTCAGTGAATTTTCAAGGTTTTGTAAATGCTAATTCCTAACTATATATGGTCTATAACCTATGGTTTTTTCAGTGAATTTCATTGGTTTTTTAATAGCTAATATCAAAACCTTTACAATGTATTATTCTTTAAAAAGAAAAATATTTTTTACATGTTTTTTATACAATTTTTTTTGTATTTTTTTTGTTTCGCTCCCAGTACGCGTACCGGTTAGCTTCCCGTTAGCTCAATCCGGAGGCGCGACCCGGTACGCGAACTGGTAAACGTTCCTTTTGCGCACCTCTCGCGTTACAAAACAACATGGTGACGCTTCGCGTCAGCATGACGTTTCGCGTTCTCGCGTAATACGTCATATTACGTGCTACGTTTGCGTACCCGGAAGCGCACCGGTACGCGAACCGGAAGCGATCCGCGGCGCGGCGCCGACCGCGTAATGTAAACATAGCAGGTCATGTGACTCGATAATAACACTTTTCATTGGTTCATTTCACTTTTGGTTTCCTAATGATGTAATACAAGGTCATGTGATCTAAAATGGACACTTGTCATTGGTTTAGAACTTTTGTTTTTCCCAAATGATGAAAACCCCTCCTTCTTTCATCACTCTGACTTTCATCTTGCTGAGAGAAAGACCCTTTATTGAGACTTTGTGATGGCTTCATTAGTAGCTTCAGCTGGTGCTAGCCCACCACCTCCACCAAATCCAAGAAAGAGAGGACCACCTGCAGAAGTAATTCTGCAAGAAGAGGAAGAACAGGAAGAGGAGGAAGAGCATGAGTTTTTGCCAGAGGAGCCCAGGAGGTACAATCGACAGGAGAATTATATCTGGCAATTCTACAGAATTCCTAAGGGGCAAAAGAAAGTGAATGCTCGTTACGTGTTTTGCCGCATATGCGGTGACAGATTGTCAAGGGGCACCGATAAAAAATATAGTTATGGGAATCATACTATGCATCGGCATATGAGTAGGTGGCACCCAAATAACTATAGTGCTGCCCAGCTACGTGACCAACAACAACATCCCCTCCAAATGGCAAGAAGATCGGTGGTTCCAGAGGTGTCGGGACCAGAGGCGAGGGAGGTGATTGCAAACATCCAAATGTTGTTTGGTCACGTAAAACAAGTGTGCGTGGAATGTGGCGCTTTCATCTGCTACAGAGAAAGTAGCATCACTTTGATTTTGCGAGCAATTCAAAATCATATTAATGTTTGCACAAAACGCACCAAAAAATAAATTCATTTTTTTTTTTTGCTCCTGTTGAGCCCTTTATAATGGATCGTTTTTGTTTCCCCCCCCCCCAAAAAAACCAAAAAATTTTTAAAAACGTTCAGAAAATACAAAAAAAGTAAAAAAATGTTCAAAAAATACTAAAAAAAATATAAAACAACAAAAACATAAAAAAAAAGTTCTTTTCAGAACTAACTCCCCATTATAAAAAAATTAGTAGAAAATTTGGAACTCTGCCAACCTGTATTTCTCTTAGTTCGCTCCCGGAGCGCTACCCGGTACGCGTACCGGAAGCTAACCAAAAAAATATTTTTTAAAAAAGAACAGTAACTATAAGGGAAGGAAATACACAGTTATGTTAAAAGAAAGACAGCTCTAGGGAGTAAAATAAGGATACTGTTACCTACAATCCACTGTTGATGATTTCACATATTACATCATTCATGACATGGTCAGTAACATCAACAGCAGTGGATTGTAGGTAACAGTATCGTTAGTTTACTCCCTTTAGCTGTCTTTCTTTTAACATAACTGTCTATTTCCTTCCCTTATAGTTACTGTTCTTTTTTAAAAAACATTTTTTTGATCAGTCATAAACAGTGACATTAATAGAAACAGAGAGAGTGAACAAGAGTGAAGAACTATGGTCCTCCTGAGCCACCCTCAGAAAACCAAGGGGGTCAAGATACATCTACCATGCCCCCTTCTACCTATTCTGAACATTATTTGCCCTCCATCTTGTATCTTGATTCGAACGAAACACAAAATGGTGGACTGCCATAACGCTGCTGGTTTGCGAACCGGGCAACTTCCCAGGAAGCGGTCCCCAAAAAAAAAAAGTTGGGAAAGTAATTCACAGACACTAAGAGTAATAGAGATGGAGTGAGTGAACAAGACTGAGAAACTATGAGAACAGAGGGACTGAGAAAAAGAGTGGAAGGAGTTGAGTAAATAGGTAATAGAGAAAGGAATGAGGAAAGTAGCAAAGGCAGGAAACTGAGGATTAAAGAAGTGAAGCAGTGGATCTAATAGTAGGTGAATGTGATAGAAATGTAACGAAAAGAGTACAACTATTTACCTTGTAATTGCTGTTAAATTAATCACATTTTATTTCTATACTTTCAATCTGTGAAAGAGAGAACCAACATTTAAAAAAAAATTAAAATATGTATTTAAAAATTACAAAAGACAAGGGAAAATATTGAAGGACAAATAGTTTTTCAACAACTTTGACACTGACAGAAGCTTCTGCTTCTCCAGGTCCTCTACACAATGCTAAAGATATACATTTTAAACTAACAGTATCTTGATGCAGATGAAGTGAGGACTATCTTAAAACATGGTGCATCTTTTGCATTGCTCTTGTTTCAGAAAAGTGTCGCTTCAGTATGCCAATAACATGTCTCCTATCCAGAGATTTGTTTGAGGTGAGGCCTACTCAGAGTTCAAGATGAGATTTACACTTGTTGAAGTGTACAGAGGAGATAATATCTGTGAAAGTCTACTAATGAAGTGAGTCATGTCCACTGCACTCTTCAACAAAGTAGAAACCTCCTATGTTTCCCTGGACAGACCTAAACTTGATCTGCACAATGTGATTCGTAATGATAGGAAACTCAAGTGATGTAATTGAAATATGTGCAATTTATTTTGCTCATTTCACAATCACATCACTTGTGTTTCCTTTGCTTAGGTATCTCATTGTGCAGATGTAGTCCAGCATATGAAAGATTACGTAGAAGTGCAGCACTGCATACAATAAATTTAACACTTACAGAAAACTCACCTTCTCCATGCCTCCTACACAGTTCTACATATACATCATAAATGCAAACAGTACAGAATTAATTATACATGTTAAATGGTTTATTTTTGCTGTTCTCAGAATGTATCAAAATTCACTAAAAACAGTGACTTGAAGGTATTCATCATGTAACAGCGGGGAAAAAAAAACACAATCAAAATGATTGTGTTTAAAAAACCCATACAACATCAGAAAATAAAATTCAGAACTCCTTAAAGTTAACTTACTTTCCATGACGTCCAAGGATGTCCTATAAACAGCTTACACTCTTTTGTGCTGTTATTACTTTCAGCCCGCCACTTTCTGAAAGAAAAGCTCCATCGTTTTTAAAAACACGTTACATGCAATAAATGACTTCTTGCTCTCTACCACTATTTTCCACAAGGCCAAATCTAGTCAGAGATATTTATAACTCTTGGATTTCTTGTAAGCCAATCCCATCATTTGGCATTTCCGCAACTTTCAGAATTAAAATGTTGAAGATCATTTTCACAATCCTGGAATAATAATATCTTCCCCTTCTTGGTCAGTCATGTTCTACATTTCCTATGACACTGATACTGCTTAATATGAAGCAGACTTACACTACCTCTATGAGTACTACAATTATTTAATTCTCTACATCACTTTTAATCACAAAGCAATGTAAAACAGTAGACAGCATTGCAGACTTACATTCCCTCTACTCCATGTTTTGATTGGCTGCTTCAATTAGCTTATGAAAAGAAACAATTTTTCTGAACTCATTTAAAGTGCACATACATCTCCATAATGTCCAATCCTTTGATTAGAAGTTATGTCTCTGAACTACACTTATCCTCAAGGCCAAATTGTGTAGGAGCCATTAGAACTTCTTGAAATTCCACAGATCATATCCCGAGATTATTTTCCTAAAATTTTGGTTTTAAAAACACCAGGTAAGAGTTTTTAAGGTCATACGGCAATTTTTTTTTGAAAATTAAAACAGAATCATTGCAGAATGACCAGCCATTTCTAGACTTTAAATAAGCTGTGTAATGTCCTGATGATATTGAAGGGCCGTCATGATATATAATTGCTGTAGTTACAAAAGTCCTTCCTGATATTGACAACTGCGAAGCTACAAATTTTTTTATTAAAGTTGTCAATTTTGTTCCATCAGGCCTACATCGTTGGAACATTAAAATGACGTACTGGCCATATTTTCGTATAAATAATGTGGACATCATTTCAGATTTACATTGGCTACACTCCATGCTGTGATTAGCAGCGTTTACTAGCTTATTAAAGGAGACTGATTTACTGTCTGGCAAAGTTAAATATATAAATCTTTCTGAGTCTACACTAGTAGTACTTGATACCATACAGTTCTCGCAGTCATGCTGCCATTGATAAGAAAGCCCAAACAGCTGATCTACATCTACACCTTCAGCATGTAATACATCAAGCATATACATTAAAAACTCCTGACAATCTTGCTGAATATTTTGAGAGAATTGTGTTTGCCCTGAACATCTGTCTAACAGGTTTCGAATTTCAGACACACTTTCTATTTTTGTTCTATCTGTGCTACATTTCTCTAACACAGAATTCAACAAACTGCAAAATCTTTGATCAGAATTGACCACAATCTCTTCTTTTACATTTTTTAGAGAAAACAAAACATTCATTACTACATTAGCATAGCAGTTGACACCAGAACTGTTTTCAAACTGAAAACCAACAACATCTTCAACAGAATCCTCTTTGTTTCTGCTTGTAATTTTAGGTTCATTCACTTTTTGTCTTTTTGCTACAACCTCCCCAGTATTGTTCTCATTTCTTCGTTTCCGGCCTACCAGACGTTTCTCAAACAAAGGAAACTGAGGCAAATGTGGCGCATACTCTCTTCTTAACCTATTGTATTCCTTAACACAATCTAGATCTGCACAAATGTTTCTGACATCACACTCAATCAAGTACAATCCCGATAAAGTTCTAACTCGTGACAATGCCACATATGCCATACCCTCCTTGAACACAGAACTGCCAATATTCACCAATGCAGTGTCTACACTTAAACCTTGCGATTTATGAATTGTCACCGCATATGCCAAGCAAACAGGGAACTGCTTACGGCGAACATATAAGTCTTTTACAAGCAAAAATCTAGCAGAACAACGAGCAATTAGCTGTACTTCCTCAATGCCATCAAATTTAATTTTTAAAAATTCAATTCCATCTCTATTTCTGTATTTCACAAAATCAACAACATTACCCATTGATCCATTTACCAGACCTCTTTCAACATGTAAATTCCTTCTTAAAATTATACGGCAGTTCAAGCACACATTCAGAGTCTTTTCAAAACCTGCAGTTTTAGATATAGTCTTCTCTAATGAATCCAATTTTGATTTCAGATTCTCAGACAAAATAATTGTTGATCCCATATGCTGTACTCTATCAATAGCTTCCACTTTCACAATCTCTTGCTTTTCTAAATGCAACATTTTGTTGTTAAATTTGGCACATTCTGCAAGAGTTGGCATCAAACATATTCCAGATTTCTTATCAGTAATTTTCTGAAAAATATTCTCAGGCACAACATCTTGTTCTGGATATAAATTTGACAGTAATCGTGCATGTAAAGCTTCTTTTCCATGCTCGGTCACTTTTCCAATTCTAACATCTTGTAGAATAGTCTTGTAAACTTCATCCTTTGCCTGACGCATATTTTCATGCAGTTCAGCATAATTGAAGTTTAACCATATATTGACGTTGCCAATGCTGCCTAGGCACTTCCTGGTATCTTCATGCGTGAGCATTTTGAACACAGGTTGCCCTTTCACTGGTGTCAGCTGCAGAAGATCTCCGAAAACAATGATGTGTTTGCCACCAAATAACACATCATACTCTGTTTTGAGAACTTCTTGCATCCTCAAATGCACAAAGGCAAGCATGACATTGGAAACCATGCTTACTTCGTCAATGATAAGAAGTTTCATTTTCCTCAAGATTCTTGAAACTTCAAAACAAGCATCTCCAGATAGCTTGTGATATTCTAATTTGTTGTCATGCTCCACTGGCAGCATCAGTAAACGATGTAAAGTAATCCCTTTAATATTATGTGCTGCCAGTCCAGTTGGAGCAGTGACAACACAAGACAGCGATGACTCTGTCCTTTCCTGCAAATAGCATGAAATTGCTTTAATGAGGAAACTTTTTCCAGTTCCCGCTTCTCCACTCACGTACAGTCGGACAGGCTTCAACGACGTACATGAGCACTCTTTCTTATCATGACTTAATCCATGATCAATTTGCATGGTAACTTCGTCATATATTTTCCTCTGCTCAACGTTGAGTTGCCTTTCCAACTCTTCTAAGTTAACCACATCCTCTTGAGCATGTGCCATGGCTCTTTCCACTTCATTCATAGCAGTGGCAGCTTCATTTTCGATAACAGGTCCTCCTAGTGGATCCTGACTCAATGAAGCAGAACTCTGACTGTCCTGAGAACTGTCTCTGGCAATCTCGGCTGCAATTGTTGCTTCCTGCTCAATTTCCGCATTCAACATTTCTACATATTTGGGAAAAGCAGGACATTCTATGGTCTCCTTGGCGGCATTGAAAGAGTCTTCATAACAGAGGAAATCTCCAAGCAGTTCCTCTTCTGCACGCCAAGGCTTGAAAAGTTGCAAAAGTGCTAAATAGAAAAACTCCTTTTTTTCAGGAGATTCGCCACTCAATTTTCGATGGTTTATCAAGTGGCATTTTCTTTGCTTCACCAGACATCCCTCACTTCCTATTACAGCATACACTCCTTTCTCAGTATCTTCTTTGATGTTCCTCTTGAACATGTAATTTTGCAGAACCTCATACAGACAAACATTCTCGAGGTGACTGCTTCGATTTGGATAATATGTATCCAACATGTTGGTCTTCAAAATGTCGGTACTGTTTGGCTCCTTTTCCGCCAAATACTCAATTTCCCGCACAGGTTTGAGAACTCGATTACGCGTTGCAGCAAGACCAAGACTCGCCCAAACGATACTCCTGGACTTGGCATAGAGACTTGCTGAAGACAACCGGTCAGAACATTCGTACGCTCCGATTTCTCGATGCGACAACATCTTCAGACTGAAACTGTACAACTTCTTGCTGAGGCTCTTTTCATGGGAAATGTCCTCCCACATATCCTTCAATTCTGTCTTCTCTTTTTTGGTGATGTAAGACGTCACATACCGAGCCACAGCCATACAGTTATCAGCCACAAACTGTATATCCATGTTAGCATTCCACATGGACAAAATCACCGGGTTGTAGTCGTTGATGTACTTGGACTCTTCGTTCCTCTTCAAATTGTAAGTGTTTTTAGGTGATTTCTTCATGACATTGTGTCGCAGCGAAGACATCAAACTGTTTACTCTTCCTTTAGAAATCACCGGTCGTGGATAGCCGAAACGACATTTAGTGTAGAACTTGTCCTTGTTTCGGAATTTACGACGGCAGTACTTTCCACATCGATGGCTTTGGAAACGCAGAACTTTTTCTCTTAGGCTTTTCTTCTCCTTTGCGTTTGGAACAGCACACGTAGAATACTGTTGGATGAAACTCATCACTGAGTCATCTGGATCCGTTCCAAATTTAGGTGCATCCTTGATCCACAGCAACATATGTATATGAGGAGCACCTCTTGCTTGGTACTCCTTTCTCCAGAAGAAATCCAACACCTCTCCAAGAGGTGGATTCTTCTTATTCATGATGAAAGACATCATAGCTTCAAATCTATGATTGAAGTACCTACATACATTGACTGGATCCAAAGAGCACAGTTCTCCGGGTGTCTTGAATTCGATGTTTTCTACGTTAGCATTTGCCTCTCGTAGAAATTCAAGTAAGTCTTCCCAGCCATACTCGGCACAGCTCAGAGTGAGGAACCATGTGGGAGTACCTAAGTTCCTCAGCATACATTTTAAATCACCATGACGACGGTACCAGTACTCATTAGTACCACGCTGACACGCCATGAGATTAATCAGGTGAGAATCCAAAATACTATCTTGGACATTCACTTTATCCATAAAATCACTTGCCGAGATGTTTTGCATGTGTATACCACTTTTCAAGATGTGGTTCACTGCATATGACAGTCCAGACAGATCGCTTTCAAACAGGAGATGAAACAAATATGGAATGCATTGTCGAAACCTAGCATCTCCTGCATACAATCGCAAAGTCCGGTATTCAGAAGCAGGAATTTGATGAGGTCGCTCATCATATCTTCCTCCCTGACCTGTTGGAAAAAGCTGTGGGAAACACCGAGCTTCCAAACTTTGCTCCCAAACACTAATGGGACTCCCTTTGGCTTGTTTCATTTGAAACAACTCAATAGCATTCCCCATGACTTCCTTTGAATGCAAAGGATGAACACTATAATGTTCATATATTTCCTCACTAGTAGAGAGTTCTACTTTCTCAATTTGACCAGCACACAAATCGCTATCCTCTTCCTCACTTACTTCCTCTTCTTCAACATATACATTCTTATAGTATTTATTATTTTTTTTCAAATACAATGTTGCCTTTTTAACTTTCCTAACATCTACTAAATCTTGCCATATTTTCTTATTCTTTGTCGGAACCCCATTAACTAAGATAACCAGAGGTTCCTCTTCCACTTTTTCTACTCCAATTGTGTTAATGTTTTTCTTCAAATCTAGAGGCAAATAAACAACTCTTCCCTTTAATCCTCTCTGTAAATCTGATGGAGGCAATTTCCCTGTCTTTGGCTCCATTCTTACAATAGCCTGAAAGGGATGGATACTTTGAATCAAAATAGATTCATAAGTATTTAAGTCCTTCAATTCAGAAGGAATCTCAACCAATTCCAGATTATTATGAACTGCTCTAGCAGGCATCTGGTTTTGTTTTAATTTGTTACAACAATAAGTACACACACGTTGATCCAATCCCAAATCAAAACAATTTTCTACCATCAAGTATGTTGCAAAATCCTTCCATTCACTATTATTTTCCCTTTCACTTTTTGCATATAAATCCACTAACTTAGTCTGATTCTTATAATAAGTGCGTCTACAACACACACAAGTGAAATTAGGCCTCTCACTTGATTTCATGTCAAACGTCGCAATTTCCCTCTGGAAATTATCTGTACTGGAAACATGTACAGTATCTTCCAAATGACCCTCTATTTCTTGCTCAATTTCAACATTCTCCTCTTTACTTCCAAAGTAACAAAACTCAATTTCTTCACATATATTCCTCACATCTATTTCAGAACCATGCAGAAGAGCAGCACATAATTGTTTCAGCATAATTGCTGGACTCTTAGCATAATACAACAGTCTAACTAACTTCCTCACTTTGTTATGATGCACTGCTAGCATCCTGAAATGATGAAAAACACTCTGGCATACTCTCCTGGAAAGACAAGCCAGTGAATGACCATGCAAACCTGTCACTTCTCTCACTCTGCAAGGATCTAATTCTTGCAACAACCTCATTTTCTGCTTCAAACTTTTCTTGTTAAATGACCGTACAAAATCACAAAGCAAATTGATAGAATCCTGTCGCACACTGCAAATACTACTACACTTCCAGGTGTACACAGGACCCTTAGCACGTCTTCCTAAAACCTCATTACCTAACAACTCTTCTGCCTCTGTTGTCACAAGTTTTTCTTTTTCAACTGGACAACCATCTTTCACTTCATAAGCACGACCACTGATGTCAACTGCATGCACCAAATCATTATCCTGGAAATAACTCTCTTCATTAAAAAATGCCTCACAGCTTGAACTATGTATCCATTCTCCAGAAAAAACTTCACAAAAATTACTACGATTAACTATTCTCTTCCATCTACTATTTCTTTTGAAATCAAAAATTGCCTTGTTTAGCTTCCTAATTCTATTGATTATCAAAATAAATAACTTACGTTTAATTTCAAAAGCCTGATCAATAACTTTCTCAACTTTTTTTTTTCTCCTATAAAAAACTAATTTCTGTTGACCTTTCTTAATATTTTTTAACAAATTGCCAATTATCCTGTTACGGAACATTCGTTTACGAATCTCCGTAAACTGTTGTTTCCTTCTACTATCATGCACAGATTTATCTCTTGCTCTAGCAGTAACATTTTCATTTGTCCTTTTCTTTCCATTTGATTTACTTGTGTTGTTATGGATTGAAACATTTTCTGTACTAATATTTTTTTTATTTGAAATATTTTTTATGAAATATTTAGAGCTCTTACCCGGTGCTTTCTTCATCGCTTGAGAAATCTTTTTGTTAGAGGACTGCTGCATTTTTTTTTTCTCCTGCTGTCTTTGACGTTTTGCAGCCTTCATCTCTCTTATTTTTGTAGGCATAGTTGAATCTGAGGAAAAATATAATAAAAATGTTAATAAAAAAATATTATCAAACAGTAAATCAGTAATAGTGATCAAAAACATAACACACTACTTGACATTTTAAATAGAAGATTTTTTAGTCCTTGCAAATTTACAATACAGAAGTAGCAGAAAAGAAATGAGATTTATATTTATGTTACCTATGCTATTTTATATGTGAATCTGATCTAATTTTATGAGCATATTTTAATATTTTATTGAAGACACTACACATAACCTGTTTTTGAAGGTGTCTTTATTTTTAAATTAAACGGTTTACCTTTTTACTTTTTATTCATTATAAATTTTAAAAATAAATGTTTATAATTCCAAAGGCTCAAGCAGGTCATCTTCCCATCCTATATCATATAATTCGGACAAATCTGCATCCTCATCACGCTCTTCTTCATCCTCAGGATTTAAATCATCCAATGGATCAACATCCACTGATGTTTCAATTACAAGTTCAATGATGAGGTCAAAATCAACTGATTGCAGATTGTCGCTCATGTTGAGGTTGTCTTTATCTTTAAAGAAAGACAACAACAATGAGATGTTGCAGAGTAAGAGACAAATCTCACAGATTATAATAGTAAAATTATTTAACAAGAGTAACATTTTGCAGCTATTATTTAGCCATGTCCAGCGATGCTGAGCAGGTGAAGCCTATGTCTAATTTTTCACTGGACAGGACTCATCTGTTCTTAACCTTGGATAAGCCTCAACGACTCTGTGTCCCCTGCACATACTCAAATGTTAAAGTGCAGATTTATATTAAATGGCACATCCCCAGGCATGCACCAGTTAATGTGCACCACTGCTTTACCACCCATGGTGTGCCGCATTTACAATCAGATAGGAGAAAGCTGCTTCAAAACCCTGCACCTGCTTGAAGCTGGCATAGGTCTTGACGCAGCATTGTATAGATGGGGCACCCCTGATCCTTGCTGGAGCTGCATCGCACTTACGATACAACTCCAGCAATGCGCCACCTTTACAGCACAGATGCGTCACACATCTGTGCCTTTTTTGCCCCATGCTGCGCCGCATTGTAAATGCAGCACACCATGGGTGGCGGAACAGTGGCGCAGGATGACTGTCACATCCCTGGGGATGCGCCACTCATCATAAATCTATCCCTAAGCTTCTTATCTTGTTACAGATGAACTGCCATATGTATCATCAAAATATTTTACATATTATAAATAGCAAATTTTAAGGAATAAATAGCGATTCTTTACTATTCCTAATTTGCAATGAGCAAATTGCTAATTGCAAATTACCCATTCATTTCCATAGGCTAGGAGGCTCATAGGAATTAATGTTGCAAGTTGTGATTAGCAATTAGCTCATCACAAAATAGGATTTTTTTCAAGCGTGCAGGGGTATCTCAAGAACAACCTGCTGCACCCCTGAAAAAGAAATTTGGGAGCACATGGCACACCTACATGCCCTAATGGCATGTATGGGCGTCATATGGGACCTTTTTTTTTTAAAAAAAAAAATTCTTTTTGAAAAGAATTCGCAAATTACCACAAACTACAAGTTGGTGGTAGTTTCCAAATCCTTAATATCATTTTTTACATATTTTTTTTTTATACATTGCATTTAAGGAATCACAATTTTTGAATTATTGACATTTTAAGTAATTTCCACATGTGCACTGTTTTCTAAATATAATTTGAAAATCGTTTTTGGGGAAAAGTAATGGTTTGCAAATTTATGACAAGGACATAATGGTGTATGCTTCTCTATAAGGCATTTCAGTATCTCTAATGTCATTTTTCCCATATTACATTATAAGACCTTTCCCCATGAAGCACATTCCTTGTAAATATGCTCCCACCAGTGCATTGCAAATTTAGATTTTGACTGTTTCAGACACATACCCATGTTGAAAGTGACCCAAAAAAATTGCAAACGTTTAAAAAAAACACATTCATGTGTCTTAATGACATTTTAATTCATTTCCCCATGGACAATGTTTTCTAAGTGGCACAAAAGAGGTATACACCTATCATAAATCTGTCCCTAGAATTATAAATGATTAAATCAGGATGACAATAAGATGTGGCCTATCCAGAGGTTTGTTTAAGGTGAGGCCTACTCAGGATTGCAGATTAAAGTTATGCTTGATGAAGAATACAGAGGAGATAATTTATTGTAAAGGCCTACCAATGAAGTAAGTGATTTCTACTTCATTGCACCAGTCATCATAAATGTATCCATAAGCTTCTTATCTTGTTAGACATCAACCGCCATATGTATCATATAACTATTTTGCATTTCCAAAAAAGCGAATTTTAAGGAATAAATAGCGATTCTTTACCATTCCAAATTTGCGATGAGAAAATTGCTAATTGCAAATTACCCATTCATTTCCATGGGCTAGGAGGCTCATATAAATGAAGGTGCAATTTGCGATTAACAATTTGCTCATCACAAATTAGGAATTTATTCCAAAAGTGCAGGGGTGTCTCAAGAGCACCCTGCTGCAACCCTGAGAAAGAAATTTGGGGGCATATGGCGAACATAAATTTTAACAACATTCCTTTACCTCAAAAACGATTTTCAAATCATAACTTCAAAACACTACACATGGGAAAATTACTTAAATTGTCCTTAAGACACATAAAAGCGTATTTTGATTGGCTTTCCTGCATGGTAGGGTCACTTTAAACATGGCTATGTAACATAAACATTCAAAATCAAAATTTTCAATGTACAGGTGGGAGCATATTTACAAGCAATTTGCGCCACAAAGAAAGGTCTGACATTAAAATGGGAAAAATAACATCAGGGACAGTCAATTGCCTTATAAAGAACCATACACCATTATGTCCTTCTCTTGAATTTAAAAACAATTCCTTTTTCCCAAAAACGATTTTCAGATCATAATTTCAAAAAACTGCACATGAGAAAATGACTTAAAATGTCATTGAAACACATGAAAGCGTTTTTTTATTGGCTTTCCTGCATGGTTGGTTCACTTTTATCATGGCTATGTAACACAAACATTGATAATTAAAATTTTCATGCACATGTAAGAGCATATTTACAAGCAATTTGCGCCACAGAGAAAGGTCTTACACTAAAATGAGAAAAATAACATCAAGGACAGTCAATTGCCTTATAAATAACCATACACCATTATTTCCTTGTCATGATTTTAAAAACAATTCCTTTTCCACAAAAACGATTTTCAAATCATAATTTCTAAACACTGCACATCAGAAAATGACTTAAAATGTCATTAAAATACATGAAATCATTTTTTGATTGACTTTCCAGCATGGTTGAGTCACTTTTAACATGGCTATATAACAGAAACATTCAAAATCAAAAATTTCCATGCACATGTGAGAGCATATTTACTAGCAAATTGCGCCACATAAATCATAATTTTCTCCTTAAAGCACACTATTCTCTATCTAAAGTAAAGAAATATTTTCTCACCTTAGCAAATACTTTGAGTTTGAAAACAGTCTCAGAAACACACCAATTTGTCTTCAGCAGAGCAAAAGGTATGCACTCCAGAGTCTGCAGCTATCAAAAGCACAGAAATGGTGTAATTCTTCACACATATTTCTCATGTCACCCAATCAAAACTCTTCCCTCACTTTTTTTCAAATGAAAACCCTTCCCCCTCTGCCCTTTCTGCCTATTTTCCATAGCAACCACCTCTTGGAGAAACTCTGGTGTTTGCAAATTCACACAACAATGTTGCAATTGAACTCTGAACTCTCAGTGCACCTGCATATCCAGTGCTTTCTTTCATTTAATGATTTTTTATTGACCACTCAAAATACATCTTTCAAAGAACACATCTCTACACCCTAACTTTCTGTTTTCATCAATCAAAATCCACCAATCACTGTTACTACTTCATGAACACAGAAACTCCACAGTTTTTTTCATTTCAAACTCACATTTTTTCAACTGCCATTTCATTGCCACACTTCATCTGACTGCAGGAGAACCTTCTCTCACCATGTTTTCTGTCTGGATTGTTGGTCATAGTTATATTCACTGGGCTCAAAGGTACGTTGAAAGCAGAAATTTACCTAACCTCAATTTACAAGATGTGGAAATTAAGTGGTTTGGCCAGAGAGGATTAAAATGTCACCAATTGATACCATTGGTGAAAACCTTTATGCATTTGCCAAAACCTGACCTGTTAATTGTGCACTGTGGAGGTAATGACTTGGGCACTTTGACTGGTGTAGGTCTGGAAATGCTTTTAAAGGACACCTTTGAGCAATTAATGGCACTTTTTCCTCAGACTGCCTTGGTATATTCAAATATATGCCAAAGACAGAAATGGAGGTGGTCAAACCAATTTTGTCCACAAATTGAGAAGTCGAGGAAGCATGTAAACAAATCTGTTTCAGCTTACATGAGAGACCATGGAATGGGCTCCCTGTACAACAATAACTTGCGTTACTACATGCAAGATATCTACAGAGGAGATGGAGTTCACTTCTCAGATGAGGGCAACAGAGTTTTCACTCTGAATTTAAGAATGTGCATTGGTACCTACTTATAAGTACCTAAATGTACCATAAACCCAAAAGCTCTTCTCAGAGCTACCCTACATCTAATCACTCACAATTATTTTTTTACTCTAACTATTTTCACTAATTTTCAACAAAATACGCTCCCTGGTGCGCTACCCGGTACGCGTACCGGGAGCTAACCTCGCGAAATTTTTATAAAAAATGTTTTTTTTTCCGCACATATGGGCCTCCTCAGCCACCCTCACAAAACCTAGGGGGTCAAGATAAGTCTACCGTGCCCCCTTCTACCCATTCTGAACATTATTTGCCCTCCATCTTGTATCATAATTCGACCGAAACACAAAATGGTGGACTCCCGGAACGCTTAAGGTCCGCGAACCGAGGCGCTCAACGGTTCGCGTACCGGGTCGCTTCCTGGGAAGCACACCATCAAAAAAGGTGGGAAAGTAGTTCACAGAAAAGCCACTGGAGACAATTTCACCAAATATAGAATAGCTCATACTACATACCAATCCCTACCATTTTCACAAATTTGATTGGAATTCCATTTAGCCATTTAGCCTGTAGTCCTCTCTAAATACCGTGAGGTAAATTACTTCACAAAACACATCTGAAGTGTTGGAATTGACAACCAATTAAAATGTTACTTTCATTTTCTACTTTTTTTACATGATATTTGATTGGTTATGTACCCGAATATATATAAAGGAAGAGAAGGAAACACAGCCATTTTGACTACTACTTCCTGGTGTACATTTCATTTGGATTTTCATTAATAACTTCAACTTCTTTTTAAAGGTAAGTTGTTATTTTTAAAACTGAAGTATATTGTGCACTTTAAGTTAATATGGCAAACTTTTTCTGTTAGTTATATACTATCCCTCTGTAGTACTTATAAATTTAGATACACTTTTTTATATTCCTACTTCCACTCTGATACTATACACTGCCCAAAGATAAATTCTCTGATAAAAACTGCCTATCTAAAATTAATCCCAACAGTGCCCTACCTCTACTAATATATATTTTTTTTATGCAAATTTCAGGAAAAATGGAAAGTGAACAAAACATTTCATTTGAAATTGTCCTTCCAGAGTCCAACACAGAAATCATTGATCCAAATGAGATTGAATTTATGGATGAAACATGGGACCAAGAACTACTGCAATGTGTGCAAGCAGTAGATAACCTCCTTGCAAATGAGGACATTTTACAACCTCAGAGACTACAATCTATATTCCATGATTATGAAATTTCTGACAATGAAATGTTAGAAAGTTTAATAAATTATGAAACACAATAAAAAAAGTTTAAAAAAAAAAAAAAATAATCAACAAAACCAACAATCAATTAACATACAGCATTTGAAAAGTCTATCATTCATTTTTTATTGTGATACGCTCCCCAGTACGCTTCCCGGTTCGCGTACCGGGCGCTAACCACGAAAAAAAACAAAAAAAAATTTTTTTTTTTTTTGCTTAGCGGGGCCCCTTTAAAGCCTCCACATCAAACCTAGGGGGTCAGGGAGTATCTACTATGCCCCCTTAAGGTCATTTGCCCCTTCGCTTTTGACCTCCTCTTGTCTCTCGATCCTACCGAGAGACAAGATGGCGGCCGCTCCGGACTGTTTAGAATGTTGACAGACACCGGAGAGCCAATCAACTTCGCTACGCGAAGTTCCGTTACGCGTCAAGTACGCGTACCGGGGCGCTGCCTGGTCCGCTGTTACAGATATATATCTTTTTTTGAACGTTAATTTCTCAAAATCCACTGAAGCACATATATTGAGACCTAGAAAAGGCACATCGGGCTACCAGTCCCTACAATTTTGCCAAGTTTCGTGCAAATCCATTCAGCCGTTCGGGCTAAAAGTGAGGCTAACCGCCCTATGGAAAACTCAATGTTAAAAACACGTTTTGGGACCCCCCTTTTTTCTCGGCCCCCCCTGGACCAACTCCCCCCAAATTTCCAGTGGCTGCTCAGAAACAAAATGTTCCATTTTCCAGAAAATTTCAGCCAATTCCGTCCACAAACGCCAAAGTTATTAGACATAGAATTTTCAAAAATCCCATAGAGAAAAAATCCTAACTATATATACCTACTGGCGACCGCCAGTAGGTAATATATATATATATATATATATATATATATATATATATATATATATATATTCACTGAAAAAACCATAGGTTATAGACCATATATAGTTAGGAATTTGCATTTACAAAACCTTGAAAATTCACTGAAAAAACCATAGGTTAGAGACCATATATAGTTAGCTGGACATTTTATTGGCATAAAACCAATGAAATTCCATATATAGTTAGTTGCACTAACTATATATCGCGCACCCGCAATCCACTGCTGATGATGTCACATATTACATCATTCATGACATGGTCAGTGACATCACTGATGACATCACTGATGACATCTCAAATGACATCACTGATGACATCACTGATGACATCTCAAATGACATCACTGATGACATCATCTAGTGTCTGTGTGTTTTTGTAAAGTTTAAATATGTTTTACATATTGAAGAATGAGTGGATGTATGGAAGACTGAGTGTGTGTGTGGCTGGCTGGGAGGTGTGTGACTCTGTGCATATCAATGTGTACTTGTATCAGTGATTGTATAAGAGAGTAAGTATGTGTTAGTATATGTGTGAAAAAGTATGGTGTTCTGTGTTTAACTGTATAGATGAGGAAATCGAAGTGTGATTGATTCTTCACAGGACTGACTAGGTGTATGAGTGCATATGATAGTGTTGTAATAATGAGTGACTGTATGTATGAGTGATTGTATGGGTGAATGAGTGAATGTGTGTGTAGACGTAGGAATCAGTGAGTGCGTATGTAGTAACTGGTATTGGTGTGTCATGATGTCATCAGTGATGTCATTTGAGATGTCATCAGTGATGTCATTTGAGATGTCATCAGTGATGTCATCAGTGATGTCACTGAAGTATGGTGTTCTGTGTTTAACTGTATAGATGAGGAAATGGAAGTGTGATTGATTCTTTACAGGACTGACTAAGTGTGTGAGTAACTCCATGGATGAGTGGCAGTGTGTGAGTGTCTGCATAGGTGTATGAGTGCATATGATAGTGTTGTAATAATGAGTGACTGTATGTATGAGTGATTGTATGGGTGAATGAGTGAATGTGTGTGTAGACGTAGGAATCAGTGAGTGCGTATGTAGTAACTGGTATTGGTGTGTCATGATGTCATCAGTGATGTCATTTGAGATGTCATCAGTGATGTCATCAGTGATGTCATTTGAGATGTCATCAGTGATGTCATCAGTGATGTCACTGACCATGTCATGAATGATGTAATATGTGACATCATCAGCAGTGGATTGCGGGTGCGCGATATATAGTTAGTGCAACTAACTATATATGGAATTTCATTGGTTTTATGTCAATAAAATGTCCAGCTAACTATATATGGTCTCTAACCTATGGTTTTTTCAGTGAATTTTCAAGGTTTTGTAAATGCAAATTCCTAACTATATATGGTCTATAACCTATGGTTTTTTTCAGTGTATTTCATTGGTTTTTTAAAAGCTAATATCTATAGCTGTAAAATATATTCTTTATTACGTGACGTATCACGTAGCCACGTGAGATGCCTCATGACGCGTCGCATAACCGTGACGTATCGGCTCTGCAGCGCAAACAAAACCCGTAACGTAAGCGTGCCGGAGCACGCTTACAGATATATATATTTTTTTTAACCTTAATTAGACAAAATCCACACGTGAACATATCTTGAGGCCTTGCAAAGGCACATCAAACAAACAGTCCCTACAATTTTGCCAAGTTTGCTGGAAATCTATTCCCTTCATTTTTTTTTTACTGTTTCTCTTGGTTTTCCCCTTGTTACGCTTACCGGGACGCTACCCGGTACGCGAACCGGACGCTCCAAAAACACAAGATGGCGGACTCCCGTTACGCTGCCGGTTAGCTGCCCGGTTCGCGTACCGGGAAGCGCCTCTACCTCAAAAATCACGGGGGACTTTAATATCCCCCTCATCAATCCTAGGGGGTCAGGAGGGGTTTACCTTGCCCCCTTTCCTTCATTTCCCCCTTCTTTTTTCACCACATCTTGTCTCTCAAACCTACCGAGAGACAAGATGGCGGCCGCTCCGGACTGTTTACAATGTTGACAGCTACACTGCCGGTTAGCTGCCCGGTTAGCTGCCTGGTGAGCTGCCCGGTTCGCGTACCGGGACGCGCCTCTACGGCGTAAAATCGCAAAAAAAATATTTTTTATTTTTTGCCCCGCGGGGCACTTTAATATCCCCCTCATCAATCCTAGGGGTCAGGAGGGGTTTACCTTGCCCCCTTTCCTTCATTTCCCACCATTCGTTTTTCACCACATCTTGTCTCTCGATCCTACCGAGAGACAAGATGGCGGCCGCTCCGGACTGTTTAGAATGTTGACAGACACCGGAGAGCCAATCAGCTTCGCTTCGCGAAGTTCCGTTACGCGTCAGGTACGCAAACCGGGGCGCTAACCGGAGCGCTGTCACAGATATATATATTTTTTTAAACGTTAATTTCTCAAAATCCACTGGAGCACATATATTGAGACATAGCCAAGGCACGTCGGGCAAACCATATCTACAATTTTGCCAAGTTTCATGTAAATCTATTCAGCCGTTCGAGCTAAAAGTGAGTCCAACCGCCCTATGGAAAAATGAATGTGAAAAACGCGTTTTGGGACCCCCCTTTTTTCTCGGCCCCCCCTTGACAAAACCCCCCCAAATTTTCAGGAGCTGCTCCGAAACAAAATGTGCCATTTTCCTGAAAATTTCAGCCAATTCCGTCCACAAACGCCAAAGTTATTAGACATAGAATTTTCAGAAATCCCATAGAGAAAAAATCCTAACTATATATACCCACTGGCTATCGCCAGTAGGTAATATACATATATAAACATATATAATCTGCATATCTATATAAATATAAATGCATGCATACATATGCATGTTATTTACATGAAAGTTTTAAAAACACTAATAAAAGCAAAGCTAAAAAGCCACCTCATTACAAACAGAATGGCTTTAACTTAAACGAGGGCGAGATCTATTGCATTTTCAATGCTTGTTTACTTTGTTTCTATCAAGAAGGCATTCAGATGTGTCACACATTTGCCATAAATTCTGAATGTTAGCACTCTAGTTGCTCATTAGATCACTGTAGTAAAGCTAGTGCTCACCAGGGAAGTCTGCTGCTAATCATGGTTTGCAGCCATTTTCCCGCATTTTTTATCCCGCAGACTTTCAGTCCGCATACCATTATCCCGCAAGGTCATTGACCTCGCATACCATTATCCCGCATTTTTTCAAAACGCATGTGCATTTATCGCGCATGCCTTTACAAAGAATTACGTTTTAAAGGCATGTATGGTAAATGCATTTGCGTTGTGAAAACCACGATGACGAGAGAGGTAAGAGGGTTTGTGTTACTTTTTTCGTGGGTTAGTGATTGTGTAGTGTAGTGTTGTGTAGTGTAGTGTTGTGTTAGTGTAGTGTAGAGTTGTGGTGGTTGTTTAGTGTAGGGTCATGCTGGGGGTAGTGTTTTAGGGTTTAGGGTTGTGTTGTAGTGTTTGCGTAGTGTAGGGTCATGCTGGGGCTAGTGTTTTAGGGTTTAGGGTAGTGTTGTAGTGTTTGCGTAGTGTAGGGTCATGCTGGGGGTAGTGTTTTAGGGTGTAGGGTAGTGTTGTAGTGTTTGCGTAGTGTAGGGTCATGCTGGGGGTAGTGTTTTAGGGTTTTGGGTAGTGTTGTAGTGTTTGCGTAGTGTAGGGTCATGCTGGGGGTAGTGTTTTAGGGTTTAGGGTAGTGTTGTAGTGTTTGCGTAGTGTAGGGTCATGCTGGGGGGTAGTGTTTTAGGGTTCAGGGTAGTGTTGTAGAGTTTGCGTAGTGTAGGGCCATGCTGGGGGTAGTGTTTTAGGGTTTAGGGTAGTGTTGTAGTGTTTGCGTAGTGTAGGGTCATGCTGGGGGTAGTGTTTTAGGGTTTAGGGTAGTGTTGTAGTGTTTGCGTAGTGTAGGGTCATGCTGGGGGTTGTGTTTTAGGGTTTAGGGTAGTGTTGTAGTGTTTGCGTAGTGTAGGGTCATGCTGGGGGTAGTGTTTTAGGGTTTAGGGTAGTGTTGTAGTGTTTGCGTAGTGTAGGGTCATGCTGGGGGTAGTGTTTTAGGGTTTAGGGTAGTGTTGTAGTGTTTGCGTAGTGTAGGGTCATGCTGGGGTGTAGTGTTTTAGGGTTTTGGGTAGTGTTGTAGTGTTTGCGTAGTGTAGGGTCATGCTGGGGGTAGTGTTTTAGGGTTTAGGGTAGTGTTGTAGTGTTTGCGTAGTGTAAGGTCATGCTGGGGGTAGTGTTTTAGGGTTTAGGGTAGTGTTGTAGTGTTTGCGTAGTGTAGGGTCATGCTGGGGGTAGTGTTTTAGGGTTTAGAGTAGTGTTGTAGTGTTTGCGTAGTGTAGGGTCATGCTGGGGCGTAGTGTTTTAGGGTTTTGGGTAGTGTTGTAGTGTTTGCGTAGTGTAGGGTCATGCTGGGGGTAGTGTTTTAGGGTTTAGGGTAGTGTTGTAGTGTTTGCGTAGTGTAGGGTCATGCTGGGGGTAGTGTTTTAGGGTTTAGGGTAGTGTTGTAGTGTTTGCGTAGTGTAGGGTCATGCTGGGGTGTAGTGTTTTAGGGTTTTGGGTAGTGTTGTAGTGTTTGCGTAGTGTAGGGTCATGCTGGGGGTAGTGTTTTAGGGTTTAGGGTAGTGTTGTAGTGTTTGCGTAGTGTAGGGTCATGCTGGGGGTAGTGTTTTAGGGTTTAGGGTAGTGTTGTAGTGTTTGTGTAGTGTAGGGTCATGCTGGGGGTAGTGTTTTAGGGTTTAGGGTAGTGTTGTAGTGTTTGCGTAGTGTAGGGTCATGCTGGGGTGTAGTGTTTTAGGGTTTTGCGTAGTGTTATAGTGTTTGCGTAATGTAGGGTCATGCTGGGGGTAGTGTTTTAGGGTTTAGGGTAGTGTTGTAGTGTTTGCGTAGTGTAGGGTCATGCTGGGGTGTAGTGTTTTAGGGTTTAGGGTTGTGTTGTAGTGTTTGTGTAGTGTAGGGTCATGCTGGGGGTAGTGTTTTAGGGTTTAGGGTAGTGTTGTAGTGTTTGTGTAGTGTAGGGTCATGCTGGGGGTAGTGTTTTAGGGTTTAGGGTTGTGTTGTAGTGTTTGTGTAGTGTAGGGTCATGCTGGGGGTAGTGTTTTAGGGTTTAGGGTAGTGTTGTAGTGTTTGCGTAGTGTAGGGTCATGCTGGGGTGTAGTGTTTTAGGGTTTTGGGTAGTGTTGTAGTGTTTGCGTAGAGTAGGGTCATGCTGGGGGTAGTGTTTTAGGGTTTAGGGTAGTGTTGTAGTGTTTGCGTAGTGTAGGGTCATGCTGGGGGTAGTGTTTTAGGGTTTAGGGTAGTGTTGTAGTGTTTGCGTAGTGTAGGGTCATGCTGGGGGTAGTGTTTTAGGGTTTAGGGTAGTGTTGTAGTGTTTGCGTAGTGTAGGGTCATGCTGGTGGTTGTGTTTTAGGGTTTAGGGTAGTGTTGTAGTGTTTGCGTAGTGTAGGGTCATGCTGGGGGTAGTGTTTTAGGGTTTAGGGTAGTGTTGTAGTGTTTGCGTAGTGTAGGGTCATGCTGGGGGTAGTGTTTTAGGGTTTAGGGTAGTGTTGTAGTGTTTGTGTAGTGTAGGGTCATGCTGGGGTAGTGTTTTAGGGTTTAGGGTAGTGTTGTACTGTTTGTGTAGTGTAGTGTCATGCTGGGGGTAGTGTTTTAGGGTTTAGGGTAGTTTAGTTGTTTAGTGTATGCTAAAGGCATATTTGTTCTAAAAGTTTTCGTTATTTTAATTTGCGGCCTAATAGTACATGCAGGATTTTTTTTGCGGATGCGGACTGATGGTATGCGGGATTTCGTCATATATTCGCTAATCATACTTTCTATGGCAAAATGAACCCCCTCATTTTGTTCCTTTTTAAATTAAATGTTTTAAGAGTTACCACTTTATTCCAATCAAGATGGCTTCAGGTGTGTCATACCTTTGTAATAAGTAGGACTGTTAGCACTCTAGTTGTTCTTTAGAACACTCTGGGACATTCTGTCATTGGGCTATAGTTGGGCTACATCTGGCTGATATTTGGGCTACATTTGTTTTTTTTGTCTCTGGTGGCCATCTTTGGGCTACATTGGGCTACATTGGGCTACATTGGGCTACATTTGGGCTCCAACATATATATAGCCCAATGTAGCCCAATATATATTTTTCAAAGGTAATTTTCGTAAAAACCACTGGAGCCTATATCTTGAGACATAGCAAAGGCACATCGGGCTACCAGTCCCTACAATTTTGCCAAGTTTGGTGTAAATCCATTCAGCCGTTCGGGCTAAAAGTGAGGCCAACCGCCCTATGGAAAATTGCATGGGAAAAACACGTTTTGGGACCCCCCTTTTTTCTCGGCCCCCCCTTGACGAAACCCCCCCAAATTTTCAGGGGCTGCTCAGAAACAAAATGTTCCATTTTTCTGAAAATTTCAGCCAATTCTGTCCTCAAACGCCAAAGTTATTTGACATAGAATTTTCAAAAATCCCATAGGAAAAAAATCCTAACTATATATACCTACTGGCTATCGCCAGTAGGTAATATATATATATATATAGATATATAGATATAGATATATAGATATATAGATATATAGATATATATATTCATTCACTGAAAAAACCATAGGTTTCAGGTCATATATAGTTGGGTATTAGCATTTAAAAAACCATTGACATTGCTCCTATATAGTTAGTTGGACTAACTATATTTCGCGCACCCTCAATCCACTGCTGATGATGTCACATATTACATCATTCATGACATGGTCAGTGACATCACTGATGACATCACTGATGACATCTCAAATGACATCACTGATGACATCATCCAGTGACTGTGTGTTTCTGTAAAGTTTAAATATGTTTTACATATTGAAGAATGAGTAGATGTATAAGTGTCTGGATGAAGGATTTAGTAGGCGTGTGACTGACTGTATGAGTGAGTGATTAAATGTGTCTTACTGAATGCATGGGTTAGTGAGTAGATTGTCTGAATGTGTACATCAGTATGTCTGTTGTGTAAGATGCTGTATGTGTTGATCAGTAGCTATATGAGTGGCTATATGGGTCATTGATTGGTTGCCCAAGTATTTGTATGTGAGACTGAGTGTGTGTGGGTGACTGGGAGGTGTGTGACTCTGTGCATAGATGTGTGAGCAGTTGATTCACTAGGTGTATGAGTTCAAGAGTGCATATGGAAACAGCTGTATGGGTGGTTTACTGTGTGCATTGGTGTGTTGGTGAGTGAATGTATATCTCAGTGCTACATGTCCAAGTAAGTACATATGTAAAACAGTGCATGTGCATGTGAGAGTTGGTATATATAAATGACTATACATGAGAGCCAGTGAATATGCAAGTGGCTGTATGGATCAATGTGTACTTGTATCAGTGATTGTTTAAGAGAGTAAGTATGTGTTAGTATATGTTTGAATAAGTAAGGTGTTGTGTGTATAACTGTATAGATGAGGAAATGGGAGTATGATTCATTCTTTGCATGACTGACTAGGTGTGTGAGAAACTCCATGGATGAGTGAAAGTGTGTGAGTGTCTCTATAGGTGTATAAGTGCATATGATAGTATTGTATTGATGAGTGACTGTATGTATGAGTGATTGTATGGGTGAATGAGTGGATGTGTGTGTAGACCTAGGAATCAGTGAGTGCGTATGTAGTAACTGGTATTGGTGTGTCAATGGTTTCAAGAATGGTAGTTTGTATTTAAGACTGGGTGTATCAAAGGTTAGATTAGAGTGTGTGGAGGTGCATCGTATTATCACATGAATGGTGTCATCAGTGATGTCAATTGAGATGTCATCAGTGATGTCATCAGTGATGTCATTTGAGATGTCATCAGTGATGTCATCAGTGATGTCACTGACCATGTCATGAGTGATGTAATATGTGACATCATCAACAGTGGATTGCGGGTGCGCGAAATATAGTTAGTCCAACTAACTATATAGGAGCAATTTCAAAGGTTTTTTAAATGCTAATACCTAACTATATATGACCTGAAACCTATGGTTTATTCAGTGAATTTTTTAAATGCTAATACCTAACTATATATGACCTGAAACCTGTGGTTTTTTCAGTGAATTTCCAAGGTTTTTTAAATGCTATTACCTAACTATATATGACCTGAAACCTATGGTTTTTTTCAGTGAATTTCCAAGGTTTTTTAAATGCTAATACCTAACTATATATTACCTGAAACCTATTTTTTTTAGTGAATTTGCAAGGTTTTTTAATTGCTAATACCTAATTTGTAAGGCTTCAAACCTATAGTTTTTTCAGTGAATATATATATTTTTATTTTCAAGTTCTTTTTTATATGATTACAGGGTCCGCGCACCGTGAACGCTCCGAAAGCACACCATAAACGCTCTGAGTTCTTACCCCGACAAATTTTTTAACATTTCTAAAACATAATGTCTACGTTTTAACGTTGATTTTAAAGGTAGACAATATTTGCTTTAATGTAGAAAATGTTTTTTTCAAACTTTTAACAACAGTATATTACTTTTTAAAGTAGTAACAAATCTCACGAGGGTGCGTCGCACGTGCACGCAACGTAAGAGCTCCATCCGCGCACCGTAAAAGCTCCACGGTCTTACCCCCGAAAGTTTTATAAACTTTAAATCGTTATATCTACGTATTCATTGCACAATGTAAAGGTACACATTATCTGGAATAATAAAGAACATGTTAATTTAAACTTTTAAAGACCATATATAACTTTATTTAAGCAATTATAAATCTCGCGAGGGTGCGTATTACGTAAATGCTCCGTAAGATGACGTAAGCGCCCCGTAAACGCAACGTTAGCTTACGTAAGCGCCCCGTAAATGCAACGTAAGCGCTCCGTAAGCTTACGTCCAACCATGTGACCTTAAACCAAAAGATTTAATTGGTTTATAATACTTCCTACTCCAATTGTTGAAAAACCCCTCCCATGTTCACCATTCTTCTTTGGCTTTCAGAGAAGCAACACCTTTTTTCTACAGCTCCTAGCTACAAAAAAATACTTCCAAATGGCTGAACATCCAGAGTCTGACCATTCTTCTAATGAAGAGTTTGTTGAAGAGGACCCTCACCCAAGTAAGAAGAAGGAGTCCATAGTCTGGACAATTTTCAGTTTTCCAGAACATCAAAAGAAAGTAACTGCACCACTGGTCACCTGCAAGATCAGTGACACAGTGTTATCAAGAGGAAATCCAAATAAGAAATATTTATTTGGAACCCACAGCATGGAACGCCATGTAAAAAATATGCACCCCAATAATTGGAGCAGAGCTGTGGTGCAAAGATCTCAGGAGGAGGACTCTTCTCCTAGTACATCTACAGCAAGAACCGGAGTACCACCAATGCCATCTTCAATGGTGGCAAACATTCAGCCAGAACTGAAAAATTTAATGATGCAATGCATAAATTGCAGTAAATTAGTAGCCTTCGGACAACAGTCCATTGAAGTAATTTTACAGAAGAACAGGAACCACAGATGCACCAAATAATTTTTTTCGTTCAATTTCATAGTTTGTTCCTGTTGAACAATTATTTATGTAAAAAGTTCATTTTTCTACGTTTTTCAAGCAAAACAAAACCAAAAAAAATTTTTAGAACTACCTCTACTGGTTAAAGAAAGAACTAACGGCCTGATTCATGAAGCGAAATAGCGCCCGCAATGGCTGCGAAAATGCAATTGCGGGTGCAAAATACGGAATTGGCATTCAAGAACAAAATAGCGAATTCGCAAACACAGAATAGCGATTATAATAGCGATTATGCTATAATAGTCGCAGATTCCCGGTAGTCGAGCATTAGCGATACGGAAATAGCGACCAACCACGGAACCTGCTAAATGAATAGCGAAACGCAATTTATTCTCTATCGGCATTCATGAAAAATATACAATAGCGAAAAACCCCTAAATCGCACTTTTGCGCGGCGCAAATTAAGGACAACTCAAAGCAGGTGGTAACCATAAAAGCCATGATTAAGTAAAATTTGAAAAACAGTTGGCCAATCACCAACAGGTCCAGGCCTGACCAATCACACATAAGGACATTCAGCAGCAGCATTAGGCGTTCCACAATGCCAGGAATGTACATGGTGGTGAGGCGGCGAAGGCTACAGCGAGCAGCACGGAGGAGACGCATGAGGCAGGAAAGGATTTACCGGCAGCGGGTCACCTTGCTGGGCCAAACCAGAGAACAGATATATGCCAAATACAGGCTGAATGGGGAAATGATCATCTGGCTGATACATGAACTTGACCCCCTCATGCAGCACCCAACAAGGCGAAACAATTCGGTGCCTACACATGTGCAGGTATTGTGCAGCCTGCACCTCCTGGCCTCCGGCAGTTTCCAGGGCATAGTAGCGGCTGCTGGGGGGATATCCCAGCCCACCATTTCACGCTGCCTCCACACTTTCGTTGACGCCATGCTCACCCAGCTCCACCGCCACATCACATTTCCCACGAGCCAACAGGAATTGGACCTGACAAAACTTCAATTTTACAATGTAGCCCATTTTCCCCATGTTCTCGGCTGCATAGACTGTACCCACGTCGCCATCTGCCCAACAGCTGCCACGGAGTATATGTACCGCAACAGGAAGTCCTACCACTCCCTCAACATACAGATGGTCTGCAATGCCAAGACCATCATCACTGACATTGTCGCCCAGTACCCAGGGAGTACCCATGACTCCTTTATCTTCAGGCACAGCGGACTCCACACACGACTGCTCAGGGGAGAGTTTGGGGAAGGACACCTACTTGGTAAGTACACTTTGTCGACAATGTCACATTGCAATGAAGTCACTGGGCTGCACAGGCAATCAACATCTGCTCCTCTCATTCAGGTGACAGTGGCTACGCCCTACGGGAATACCTCCTGACCCCTTACCTCAACCCTGCCACACCTCAGCAACGGCGCTACAATGTTGCGCACATCCGGACAAGGAACTGTATAGAAAGGACATTTGGCCTGCTCAAGAGCAGGTTCCGTATACTGCACAAGACAGGTGGGGCCATGTATTACAGTCCTGCTGCCTGCTGCCGCATTGTGGCTGTCTGTGCAATGCTTCATAACATTGCAACCAAGCGCCGGATACCTGTTGAGATCTCAGGCAGTGAATCAGAAGGGGACGACCGGCCACCAGCACATGCGCACCATGCACGCGGGGAGAACCCAGCTGAAGGGCACAGACGTCGCAACCACATCACACAGAACAATTTCTAGCCCACCCTCTTCCCCCACCCCACATATCACAATTGCATGCAAAATGTAATGATTACACAAGGCTAATGTGTGCTGCAAAATAAATATATTTGTTTCATTCACAAGAAAAAGGTAATCACTACAACTATTTACAACTAACAGTATTCCTTCATACTGCATTGTGAAAGTACATGGCAGGCTTATAGTCAGCCTGTGCCAGTGTTTTCCTGACAGAGTCAAGTGCGCCTCCTGCGCGTTATGCCCAGGCGCCTCAGAGGCTCATCCTCTTCCGGGGCACCTGAACCAGGGGTTGCCCTGGTGCTGCGCCTAAGTGGCGGAACAAGTGTGGCAGATTGGCTGCTAACGCTGGAAGCCCCCTCACTGCCATCGTCACCCCCTACAGTGGCAGGTAGAGCAGGAGGGTGTAGTGCCGTTACCGCGGTGGTTAGGTGCTCCAGGACCCTGGTGATGTCCTCACAGCACTGAACTAGTTGGTGCTGTTGTGTGAGTGACCGGCGCGACAACTGTGAGGTAGCATTTGCAGCCACATAATTTGACCTGCTGTAGGAGGCCAGCCGGCTCATGAGCTGGTGGTGGCGCCGCCTTGCTGCACTGCGCTGCTTGATCATCGCAGCAGTGTTTGCCTCCATGGCTGCAGTCATGCGGCCCATGGCCGCCGTCATGCGGTCCATGCGGTCTCCCACTCCCGCCACATTGCGCCCAATTTTGTGCAGCTGGAGCTGTATGGCACCTTGCTGCTGTGACTGGCGTTGATGGATCCTGAGCATGCGCCTCTCTACGCTCAAACAGGCATGGCGCTGTCCATTGCCCCTCCTGCTGATTGGAGCTGTGGTGTGACGACGAGAACTCCCACGCCTGCTCTGCTGGCCTGTCACAGTGGCTGGCCGCTGTGTTGCCGCTGTCGCAGGCCCAGATGTCGTAGCACCAGCTGCAGGTGGTGTCACAGCAGGCGTTGCTGGTGCGGCAGGGACTGGAGGCACATTAGTGGGGTGCCTGGCTCTGGCTGCGGGTGGAACGGCAGATGCAGAGGCCACAACGGTGGGGGGCTTGGCTCTGGCTGCGGGTGGGACGGCAGATGCAGAGGCCACAACGGTGGGGGGCCTGGCTTTGGCTGCGGCTGGAACGGCAGATGCAGGGGCCACAACGGTGGGGGGCCTGGCTGCTGGTGTTGTTGCAGCGGCAGGGGCTGGTGCCTGGGTTTCCGGTTGTGAATCCTCCTCCTGGGCCTCCTCATCTATCTGCAGCCTCTCGCTGTCACTGCTTTCTGCGCCACCTGTGGGGGTAAGTGGATACTCATTAGTTGCATGTGACTGCCAGACGTGCTGATGTTACATGCATGCTGGGTGACATTCCCTGGATGGCTGTGGATTTGCGTACTTTGGAACCTGTCTGGCTGCATTGTGGTACTACTACATTGTGGACATACTATATCTCCCACAATGCTTCAGGGCATTTCCTGATGCGCAACAAAGGCATGACTAAGGGCCATTATGTGAGCCTATTTGGTCAGGGACGGTCATAGGGGACAGGGTCGCAGTCGCATGCCACTTACCTTGGGTGTCTTGGGTGGGGCGGGAGGAGTCCAGAGGTGTGACGCCAACACACGCCTCCCTCTCAAGGGTGTTCTCGACCTGGTCCTCCAAGGGTGTGTTGGGAGGGACTGTAGGTCCGCCACCTCCAGTGCCCGATGCCTCTCCAAGGCGCTCCGCCACCCTCTCCTTGGCACGAACTCGGAGGTCATACCATCGCTTCTTGAGCTCCTCCAATGACCTATCGGCCACACCCACGGAGTTCACACTGGAGGCTATTCCCAGCCAGATCCTCCGTTTGTCTTGCTCTGGGACCTTCCTGGAGTTGATCCCGAAGAGTCTGTCGTGGTTGGCCACCACCCCTTCTATCAGGTTCTCGAGCTCCTGCTCTGAGAACTTCAGCTTCCTCTTACGCCCTGCGCTGTTGCTGGGGCCAGGAACAGGTTCCTCAGACATGGCAGCAGTTTGGTAGTAAAGTCGCTATCACTAGTTTGGCTGCTGCTTTCCGACTTGCTCCCTCGAGGTTTGCCTCACTGTGGTGTTTGGGGGTGGGAACTGCCTGCTTCCTGGTTGTGATGTCATCACTGTGCTCGAAAAGCGACTTCCCGTTTTCCCGATCGCGCGAGATTGCGACTCGCATTCCCGATCGCACGAGATTGCGACTCGCATTCCCGATCGCACGAGATTGCGACTCGCATTCCCGATCGCACGAGATTGCGACTCGCATTCCCGACGCAGGTAGCCGGAAATAGCGATTATTCTGCGATTATAGTTAGTCGCTAACGGATTTAGCGCCCGCGTGCGAGTCGCTTTTTTTTCCCCGTAATGTACATGAATTATGATTTGCGAGTTCTCAATAGCAGTTCGCATTTTATCGCTATTTGAGACTCGCAAATGCAGTTTTTCATGAATCAGGCTGTAAATGTCTATGTTTGTATGTAAAATTTTGTCATAGTGAATGTCAAAGTGCAAAACTATAAGAATGTGGTACAGCATAAACCTATAAGGTGTTTACCTATAGTATACTGTACTACTTCCAAAGCACTGAAATGTAATATATGTATATAAATATGTTACAACTCAATGGGCCAGATGTACGTAATCTCGATTTACCTACTCATAAATACCAAGGGCCCAATGTAGGTAATCCCAGATTACCACTTCTTAAATACCGAACTGGCAATGGGGATGTAGGTATTTTTACCGAATTAATTACCGATTCGGTAAAATTCGGTAATTACCGATTCGATAATTACCGAATCTGTATTTGCCATTGATTCCTATGGGCCTTGAAGCCCATAGGAATCAATGGCAAATACCGATTCGGTAATTACCGAATCGGTAAATACTGAATCCTGCCAGGGGGAACAGGGTGTCACTTTGACACCCTGTAGCACCCCTGTTTTTGACTTGTGTGAAATGTGACACACATACATGCCCTTAGGGAATGTATGTGTGCCACATGGCACAGGTGTGCATGCACAGATGTGCATGCACGCTGGAATTCTTTATTTACCACCCAATTGTATTGAGTGGTAAATAACAAATTCTTAGATGCCTCTAGCACTATCAACAGTGCTACCTACATTAGAATTTACAGATTTGGTATTTTTACCGAGTCTGTATTTACCGATTTGGTAATTTTACCGATTCGGTAAATGCAGAGTCAGTAAAAATACCAAATCTGTAAATAAATGCCTCCTACATAGGAAAAGGCATTTACCGGTCAGTAACGGCCCAAAAAAAAAAAAAAAAACACAGATTTGTTCACATGATTCCTTCCTTTCTCAATGTGTGGTCAGAATTGGCGTAGGGGATCATGAGTTCCTACTCTGGTGAAACACACTTGCTGTTCTATATACTTACTTATGTTGTAAACTAGTGCATCAGAGACAGTCAGTGACAGAAAGGATACAGGACATGAAGAACACAAAATTGTATCACTTTGCTACTACCTCATAAATTACATTTAAATAAGTATAGTTTTCAAAACTTTTTTTATTTACTAAATTAAAATTTATTTATTATAATTTTCAAAATCTAAAAGAACTTGTAGGATTTCTTCATCAGAAATGTCATCCATCAAAGTGTCTGAAAATGATTCGTCAAACTCGACTACGTCTACACATTCCATTAATTCCATATCTAGTGTTTCATCAAAAAAATCGGCCATGGTATCTGCTTCATGCTCTTCTTGATTTGTTTCATCTATAGGATCAATATACACCTCAGAATAAGTTGCCTCAGTAAACGTTGCTGTTATTTCAAAGAAGATGTTGGTAGGCTCCTCATGTTCATTCATCATTTTATGTTAGTGTACTATTAAAAGAAAGAGAAACAGCGCTTACTGCATGATTTCCTTCTACTACCTCATAAATTACATTTAGTTAAGTATAAATTCTCATACAATATTTATTTACTAAATTTAAATTTTTTATTAGGAATGATCGTCTAAGATTGCATCATCAGCAATGTCAATATTGAAAATCTCCCAACAAGAATCCTCAAACTCAATGAACTCCAAAGCTTCCATTAAATCTGAATCCAAGGATTCATCATAGAAATCGTCCAAGTCATCTCCTCCATCATAAAGCTCTCCTTCAGGATTACTCTCATCAACAGGAACATCTTCAATAACAGTCCCAAAAAATTCTATAACTATGTCAACCATTATTGATGTAAGTGCACTATTAAAAGAAAGAAAAAGACAGTGAGATGTTGCAGGGTAAGAGTGAGATAGGGCAGAGAAAAATTATTAAATTCTATAAGAAGAGTTACTACTGTGTAAATCTCACACCAGAAATTGAACACCAAAATGTCCACATAAAAGTACCTCAGACACTATAGTCACAAAATGGCTGTGTTTTCCTGGACAATGTATATTATCAAGCAAGTATTAGCAATATAAAGCACTGCATCTGATGTTGCCCTACTCAATCCATAAGTATAACAGAAAAACATTAAATAACTAACAGAAAACATTTTTCCTATTAACTTAAAGTGAACAACAGAGTTCTCCTTACAAATTAACAACTCACCTTCTAGAAAACTGTTGTACAGTAAATTCTGTCTCAATCTCACACCTCAGAAGTATACCTCAAACACTAAAATCTCAAAATGGCTGTGTTTCCCTCTCATTTTTCATACATATTCAAATACCCAGTGTTGGACCTGGGGTCTCCAGATCACAAAGGGTAGCCTGGCACAGTGCAGGAAGGTCAATCCCAAAGGCAATTAGTGTAAAGCTTGCGTATCACCCTTATAATAACCTGGCGACCATCCACTCAAAAATAATGACACTACACCGTATTTTATAAAAGTAGGAAAAGCTTTATCTTTCCTTCAGATTTCTCTTATTTGCATTTATAATAACATGTCATCTTTTCATAGAATTTCACCATTAGCATTCCTGCATTTTTAACAACATGTCATCTTTTCATAGTATTTCACCATTAGCATTCCTGCATTTATAATAACATGTCATCTTTTCATAAAATTTCACCATTAGCATTCCTGCATTACTATTTCAATTAGAGCAAAAGCTCCAGTCACACCAGTGAACCCTACTTTTTCACGGCACCAGCAGAAGCTTAGAATTGTTCATTAAAAGCATTAGGAGTAAATACAGGCGATCAAAAACCCTTAGTTTACATTGAGCATTTGGTTTTAACAACTGTCTATCCGAGTAGCGTCTAAACATGCAGTAGATTACATTATTTCATTAGTGCAAAGTATGCATGCAAAAGGGGTTTTCAATTAGCACAGTCAGAGCCTTCTTTTACTTCAGAAGAGCTAGCGTACTCCCGGTTTAACCACAGTAAGAGAACACCTCATTCGTGAAAGGAGGGCTTGACGCTCAGAGAATATTGGGTCATGCACTGCTCCTACGATTATCCCCAATTTCAGAGGAAAAATAAATACAGCACTTTACTTGTGGTTAGCAACTGTCACAGAGGTCATTTGTCTTTCTCCCCCCTCCCTTTCTCTCAGCTAACCTTTGCTCCCTCCTGCCGGGAAACCTCAGCGCACGTCTCGTACACTGGCTAAGGGTGGGGGTTAAATTCCTCTTTCACCAGTCACTGGAGCAAGCCCCCCTCCCGAGGGTAAAACTGTCACCTGTTTACGGCGCTCCCAGGCTGCAACTATTATTTTATTTATTTATTTATGAAATTTGTTAAGCACAACAAATACCCTAGGGTGTCTCGGCGCTGTTCAGATCAGGTGCGTAGGCTCAGGACTACTGGTTGAAGAGCCAAGCCTTTAATTGCCTCCGGAAGATCATGAGGGAAGGACATGATTTTATGTGTAGGGGGAGAGTGCTCCACAGCCTAGATGCAGCGACCGTGAATCGCCTATCCCCCAGTTCACTTTTTTAGTGCGGGGAATTGGTAGCAAATTAGCAGAAGAGGAGTGCAACGCTCTTTTGGGCGTATCTGCAGAGAAGGCTTGCCTTAAAAACTCTGGGCCTGTGCTGTTCCTGGCCTTATAGGTGATACATAAGGCCTTAAATTTAATACGGCTCCTGATCGGAAGCCAGTGCAGGTGCCGAATAGTGGGAGAGATGGATGAAAATTTTGAGGTATGAGTTAAGATTCTGGCCGCAGAGTTCTGGACAAGTTGTAGCTTATTCAGAACTTGTGCTTGAGCGTTTAATAGTAGACCATTGCAGTAGTCAACCTTGGATAAGACCAAGGTTGACATCAAGGTTTTGCCTGCAAAGGGTGGGAGAAACGGCAATAGTTTCTTAATCATTCTCAGAGTGAAAAAAGATGCAGAGACAACCGCGTTAGCATGGCTTACGAATGAAAGTTTATTATCAAATAGAACTCCCCTTCCAAGATCGGCACCATATGCCCCGCGCTCTCGCGGAAGCGCAGCGTGATGCCGGGTTCTCCGGCGCGTCTCTGCCTCCGTTCCTCCCTCAAGGCAAGACGCACCGCCTCACGGCCCACCCCCGCTCCTCCTCCTCACGTCAGGGCGGGACGCTACTCCGGTCTCCGTGGCCTAGCAACCACCTCAAGGACGCTGGGCACACCCTGACAGTGCCGGCCCCTTTTCCACAGTTTCGTTTGTGGGGACGTCTCCTTTCTTGAAGCCCCGGCCTTTCATCAGACCCTTCTCGGACCCCGGGGAACCGGTCACTAGTTCGCCGTCGGCGCTTATCCTGCAGGCGCTACCACCTCAAGGACTCTGGCGGTGTAATAGTGAGGTCACCTTCCAGGTCAGTCTGGCTGCGCCGTCTAGCGGGTCAAGCGGGTCTCAGTAGGGCAACGAGGGAATTATTAGCGCTGGGTGTAGGTAGATGTCTAACCCAAAAGGAGTTTTCCCAGGGCTACAGCTCCATTCAGAAGGTAGCCCCACTCACCCTCAGCAGTCCGGTTAGGTCTCTATTAATCTTCCACCCGAAGTTCCACTCAAGAACTGTTTCCTTCAGTCGAATGGTGGTTTCAAGTGCCAGAGACTGCGTGAGGTCAGATTAATGGGCTTGGGGTAGCATCACAGGAAGGGGTAGCAGCCTCTGAAGGCAGCCAAGCCCCCTCTCTCTCCACAGTGCCAGCCTCCTCCTCCACAGCCTGGACTCTCACAAGATTCTCTCCTCTCTGCTCCACTCCACGACAACTCACTGGTCACTACAAAATGGCTGCCCTCCCACTGGCCTTTATATAGGAGGCCTCAGGCTACTAGAACCAGCCGGAAGGTTATGGAGCATCCCTATGCTATCCTTTCGGTCCCTTTCCTGAAGTAGCAGTTATGGCAGTTACTGGCCACCATTTTGTGTAATTAAGCTTGCCCTCAGAAAAAGGAGGGATTTCTAGGCCTATGAGGAACCATGGGGTCAAGGAGTACCTAACCCCCAGGTCAACACCTAAAAATTGCAGTGGACATCAAAAAATGAAAGGATAGAGGGGCAAAAAGGGGACAAAAATAAATAAATAAATAATAGGAGGGACCACCCAAAGGGTAGACAGGTCTAACATGCGTCCCCCCAGCTGAAAGTGGGGAGAGCTACCCAACCCCTTGGGAGTCCTCATCACTAAGGCGGAAATACCTAGAGAGACAGTCTGCATTGGCGTGGTCCAATCCAGGCCGATATTCCACCCGGAAGTCCATTCCCTGTAGGTAGATGGACCATCTCAACAGCTTGGGATTCTCCCCCTTCATTTGCATCAGCCAACGAAGGGGTCGATGGTCGGTCTGAACCAGGAAGTGCGAGCCAAACAGGTATGGCCGCAACTTCTTCTGAGCTCATACCACTGCAAAAGCTTCCCGCTCAATTGCACTCCACTTCTGTTCCCGGGGAAGCAGTCTCCTAGACAGAAAGACAACAGGTTGATCCAGACCCTCTTCATTGAGTTGCGATAACACTGCCCCAATGCCATGCTCTGATGCGTCTGTCTGGACAATGAACTCCTTGGAGAAATCTGGGGCCCTCAGGACCGGTGCTGCACACATTGCTTGTTTCAGCTTCTCAAAGGCTTGCTGACAAGCCTCTGTCCAGACTACCCGTTGAGGTTGTTTCTTGGATGTGAGCTCAGTGAGGGGTGCCACAATAGTGCCATACCCCTTCACAAAGCGACGGTAGTAACCTGTGAGGCCCAGGAAAGCTCGGACCTCAGTTTGGGTCTTGGGGGGCTCCCAGGCCATGATTGCCTCAATCTTTGCCTGAAGGGGCTGCACCGCTCCCCTGCCCACCAAGTGGCCCAGGTACACAACCGACCCCTGCCCAATCTGACATTTACTAGCTTTGATTTTAAGCCAGCCTGTTTTAAGGGCCTGGAAAACAGCTTTAAGTGGCACAAATGGTCCTTCCAACTGCTGCTGAAGACGGCAATGTCATCCAGATAAGCAGCGGAGAAAGCCTCTATTCGGGAAAGGACCTGGTTCACCAGCCGCTGAAAAGTGGCAGGGGCATTCTTGAGCCCGAAGGGCATCACACAGAACTGGTAGTGGCCCTCAGGTGTGGAGAAGGCTGACCTTTCCTTTGCTCCATCTGTAAGAGAGATCTGCCAGTACCCTGAAGTAAGGTCAAAGGTACTTAGGTATTGGGCAGCTCCCAGCCGGTCAATAAGTTCATCCGCCCTAGGGATCGGATGTGCATCAGTCTTAGTTACTGAGTTCAATCCCCGGTAATCTACACAGAACCTTAGTTCTGGAGTGGTGCCCGGTGGGGCAGCTTTTGGTACCAGAACCACCGGACTGGACCAGGGACTACTAGAAGGTTCGATGACTCCTAGCTCCAGCATCTTGGTAACTTCACTGTGGATGCTGGCCTTCACCTTGTCTGACAGCCGGTAGGTCTTTGACTTCACTGGTGGGCTGTCTCCTGTGTCCACATCATGGGTACACAGGTGGGTCCTTCCCGGAATAAGGGAGAACAGCGAGGAGTACTGCTCCAAGACCTGGCGGCAGTCCTCTCGCTGCTCAGGAGTTAGGGATGGGGAGAGAATCACTCCCTCCACCGACCCATCCTTTTCCTGAGACGAAAAGAGATCAGGGAGAGGCTCGCTTTCTGCTTCCTCTGCTCCATCAGTCACCATCATCAAGATGACCTCGGGCCTCTCATGGTGGGGTTTGAGGCGATTGGCATGCAGCACCCGTAGAGGCTGTCGAGGGGTCTTAAGATCCACCAGGTAGGTGGCCTTACCCTTCTTCTCCATCACCTCAAAGAGGCCTGTCCAGCGATACTGGAGGACACTTAGCTCTCCAGGTTCCATCACCCACACTTTCTGGCCAGGTTCCAACTCCACAGGGTGAGCGTTGTGGTCATACCACTCTTTCATTACTGCTTGGATGGCCTCCAAGTTGTCAGAAGCTTGCTTCCACAACTTAGCCATTTGACTCCGGAAAGCCAGCATGTAGCTCACCACATCCTGGAGAAGCTTCCTGGGAGTCTTTTCCCATCCATCTTTCACCAGGCTGAGAGGTCCACGTACAGGGTGCCCCTACAGAAGCACGAAGGGGCTGAAGCCCACTCCCTTCTGTGGCACTTCCCTGTAGGAAAACAATAAACAGGGGAGGAGGACGTCCCATTTCCTCCGCAGGCTCTCAGGCAGACTTCTTATCATGCCTTTCAAGGTCTTGTTGAACCTTTCCACTAGACCATTGGTCTGTGGGTGATAAGGAGTGGTGAACCGGTAGGTCACTCCTCACTCCTTCCACATAGCCCGCATATAGGCTGACATGAAGTTGGTCCCCCTGTCGGACACAACCTTCTTGGGGAAACCCACTCGGGTAAAGATCCCCATCAGGGTCCTAGCCACTGCAGGTGCAGTAATGGTCCTCAGAGGTATTGCCTCTGGGTACCGTGTGGCGTGATCCACCAGAACCAGGATAAACCTGTGACCAGCTGTAGTTGGCGGATCCAATGGCCCCACAATGTCGATGCCCACCCTTTCAAAGGGGGTGCTAACGACAGGAAGTGGTTCCAGGGGAGCTTTCAGCTTCACCCCTGTTTTCCCACTGGCTTGGCAGGATACACATGTCCGACAGTATGTGTCGGATGCCACTTTCATCTGAGGCCAGTAAAAGTGGGGGACAAGCCGGGCAAAGGTCTTGTCCTGTCCTAAGTGTCCTGCCAAGGGAATTTCATGAGCCAGTTCTAAAAGAAAGGCTCGGTAACGTTGAGGGACAACCAAGGCCCGTGATGAACCGTGCACGGGTGCCTTAGGTTCACTGTAGAGGAGTCCATCCTCCCAGTAAATATGGTAACTCCCAGTAACGTTCCCTGCTGCCTGGGGTTCAGCCTGTCGCCTCAGTCCCTCAAGGGTAGGGCACTCCTTCTGGCCCTTACAGAACTCCTCCCTGGTAGGCCCTCCTTCCACATGCCACTCAGCAGGGATAGGTAAGTTCTCCAGGGAGACAACTTCCCCCTCCACGGACTCCTGGTCCACCACCGCAGGTGGCCTATCTGTCTCATGGGGTGTGGAAGCCGAGGTAGGCTTCTCCTGTCCTTGGTTCTGTCCCTTTTTGGCAGCTGGCTGGGCCCTTGTTCCAGGCTCCAGCCCAAGCGAACTCCCCCTCCGGGTAGTCGCAGACCTTGTGCTAGCACAGGCCCAGTCAGGTGTACCCAGCATCTCCGAATGAGTCCGGTATTCCACCTCCTTCCACGCATTGTGCTCCATGTCATTACCCAACAGACAATCGACTGGCACGGCAGGGCTTACGGTAACTCGAAGTGAACCTGCAACCCCTTCCCTCTCAAAGGGAACCTCAGCCACAGGGTAGTGGCCCAATCTGCCGTCAGCCATCGCGGCGGGGTGGAGTACATGTGGAATCACCTGCTCTGGAGACACCAGTTGACTCCTCACCATAGTCATACTGGCTCCTGTGTCTCTCAGAGCCTCCCCTCTTTGGCCATTGATGGTGACCCATTGCCCATACTTTACAGTATTTGAGGGCACCTGGATCTTAGGAACCATCTCCCGATCCCCCAGGGACACTAAGGTGACACCCGCCCACTCACCCCCCTTATCTAAGGGCAACTCCTCCCCGAGCACTACACTAGCAACTCCCGGGGCTTTTCCTCCGGTGGGAGGGGGTGGTCTCTTTGGGCACTTGACATCTCCCTTATAATGTCCAACACCACCACACTCAAAGCAGTGGACAACCCTTGGCTGCTGACTTTGGCCAGGATGAGGGTTTCTGGGCGGGTTAGCCTTAGGGGTGAATCCTGTTCCCTTTTCCTGGAAACTGTTTTGGGGGCCTTTTGAGAACTCCTGCTTTTTATCTCCCCCCTCTTTCTTCTGGGGGGCGCCCTGTCCAGCCCTTTGGGAATCCCCTCCAGTCCCCTTTGAGGACACCCGGGTACTTGCCCAGATGTCCGCCTCCTCAGCAAGCTTCTGGGGGTTGGTCAGCTTGCTGTCCACCAGGTGTTGACGCAGCTCGGGAAAACATTTCTCGAGTAGGTGCTCCTTGAGAATAAGGTTGTACAACCCCTCATAGTCTCCTACCTCGCTGCCTTGCACCCAGCCCTCTAATGCCTTCTTTGCGTAGTCCAAGAAATCCACCCAATTCTGTGTGCCTAGTTTGTGACTACCCCTAAACTTTTGACTGTATTTTTCTGGAGTCAGTCCAAACTTCTTGATCAGCGCCACTTTCATGGAAGGGTAGTGGGTCTGCTCTTCCTGCTCTGGGGCCAAAAGTGTATTCCTCCTTGCAGGAGGCATGTATTTGTACAAGCCACCCCCCCAGTGTTTTTCTAGTATCCCATGGGCTCTTGAGGAGACCTCATAGGCGGCCAGCCACTTGGCGATGTCATCCCCTGTACTGTAGCTGGTGACTACATCCTTAGGTAGGTAAGGTCTGGGTTCCCTGGTCACATCCTTAGATTCGCTGCCACCATTTGGAGAACTGGGAGTCCCTGCCTGTAGGACCTTAAGATCTAACTCTCTGAGTTTCAACTCGTGAGCCATCCTCTGCTCCTCCCTCTCCTTTTCCAACCAGGCTAACTCCCACTTTAGCTGTCTTTTTTCCCTCCTGTCCGCTAGTTCGGCTTCAGTCAAGCTTCTAACGGAGACACTGCTGCCCTCTCTTGAGAGTGTTCTGGGACCTGTCAATAAGTTCTCCCTCTCAGATTGGAACAGCACATCTACCCCGATGACAGTTTCCCTGTCTGTTTCCTCCTCCTCCTTCCCATCTGGGTGAGCTGCCACACACGCCCTCAAGCTGGTTTGAAGTTCCCCCTTCTTAGCACCACGCTTGAAAAACACTCCCATATTCTGACAAAGTTCTCGGAGTTGAGCCACAGTATAGGTTTCTAACTCCTCCAATGCGAATTCCATTTTTGCCAAGAGAGTTTTGGGACAGCCACTTGGAAGGAATTATTTCAGAGGGTAACTAGAAGCTTCCTCCACCCATCACCAGGATGTGGAAAATGATTATTTATCATACAGTTATGTCCCATCATACACCCTCTTCCGTCACGTCCCCGAGCCCATCATGCCAAAACACGAGCACACGAGAACACGAGCACCCGAGAAAAACGAGCACGAACCGATCACGCGCTGATCATGCGCCTCGCGCTCTCCTTTCCCCAAAGAAAAAGTCAAATGCTCATCCTTATGGTCAAAGCGACTCCCAGAACCAACTGCCTCACTCAAACCGTGCATTACTGTGGTTAAGCCGATGCCGAGAACAAGACCCCCCCCCCATCTGTAACCATTTCCCTACAATCGGGCCAATTCCGAGAAATAGGCCCCATTCTGTTAAACCACGATAACCAATTCCGAGAAGAAGAGCCCCCGAATGCTGAAACACGACAAACAGACATCCTGTCACGACCACCTCTCCCTTATCTATGGAACCAGCCTAGTGTTATTTCTCCACACCTTCGCCTCTCTTGTGCTTCCTCATTCTAAATCATGACTCAGCCTTATCTCCTCTACCATGTCTTCACTCTTTCATGACGCTGCCTCCTTTTATGGTCATGACTTCTGTTTTATTGCAACATATGATCCGGGCCTACATGACTTCTGTTTTATGTTAACGTATGATCCGGGCATGCATTAAAGGTAAGCTCCTTCCTCTTTTCCTGCTATAAATACTGTGTGTTCAGATAATAATGTTAGAGATTCTTCCGATCCTCCTCAGGTGACGGAGCTCTCCCTTAACTCGAGTTACTGAATAAAGACCCTGAATTCGAACCACCACGGACTCTGCTCTTCATACTTGAACTTATTGATATTGCCTAGAAATTCTGATCAAGGTAAATTACTAAAATATTTACCACAAGGAGTACATTTGGAAAACAAAAAGACAATTAGGGAGTCCGCAAGGAGAAAACTCCAGGTGTAGGCCTGTGGAGTACACTAGATTACTATAGAGTGGACGCAAGCACAGTTCCCATCCCACCGCTGGACACCAATTATGTTGGACCTGGGGTCTCCAGATCACAAAGGGTAGCCTGGCACAGTGCAGGAAGAACAATCCCAAAGGCAATAAGTGTAAAGCTTGCGTATCACCCTTATAATAACCCAGCGACCATCCACTCAAAAATAATGACACTACACCGCATTTTATAAAAGTAGGAAAGCTTTATCTTTCCTTCAGATTTCTCTTATTTGCATTCATAATAACATGTCATCTTTTCATAGAATTTCACCATTAGCATTCCTGCATTTTTAACAACATGTCATCTTTTCATAGTATTTCACCATTAGCATTCCTGCATTTATAATAACATGTCATCTTTTCATAAAATTTCACCATTAGCATTCCTGCATTACTATTTCAATTAGAGCAAAAGCTCCAGTCACACCAGTGAACCCTACTTTTTCACAGCACCAGCAGAAGCTTAGAATTGTTCATTAAAAGCATTAGGAGTAAATACAGGCGATCAAAAACCCTTAGTTTACCTTGAGCATTTGGTTTTAACAACTGTCTATCCGAGTAGCGTCTAAACATGCAGTAGATTACGTTATTTCATTAGTGCAAAGTATCCATGCAAAAGGGGTTTTCAATTAGAACAGTCAGAGCCTTCTTTTACTTCAGAAGAGCTAGCGTACTCCCGGTTTAACCCCAGTAAGAGAACACCTTATTCGTGAAAGGAGGGCTTGACGCTTAGAGAATATTGGGTCATGCACTGCTCCTACGATTATCCCCAATTTCAGAGGAAAAATAAATACGGCACTTTACTTGTGGTTAGCAACTGTCACAGAGGTCATGTGTCTTTCTCCCCCCCTCCCTTTCTCTCAGCTAACCTTTGCTCCCTCCTGCCGGGAAACCTCAGCGCACGTCTCGTACACTGGCTAAGGGTGGGGGTTAAATTCCTCTTTCACCAGTCACTGGAGCATGCCCCCCTCCCGAGGGTAAAACAGTCACCTGTTCAAGGCGCTTTCAGGTGGCAACTCCCCTTCCAAGATCGGCACCATATGCCCCGCGCTCTCGCGGAAGCGCAGCGTGATGCCGGGTTCTCCGGCGTGTCTCTGCCTCCGTTCCTCCCTCAAGGCAAGACACACCGCCTCACGGCCCGCCCCCGCTCCTCCTCAACACGTCAGGGCGGGACGCTACTCCGGTCTCCGTGGCCTAGCAACCACCTCAAGGACACTGCGCACACCCTGACAGTGCCGGCCCCTTTTCCACAGTTCCGTTTGTGGGGACTTCTCCTTTCTTGAAGCCCCGCCTTTCCTCAGACCCTTCTCGCAGGCACTACCACCTCAAGGACTCTGGCGGTGTAATAGTGAGGTCACCTTCAAGGTCAGTCTGGCTGCGCCGTCTAGCGGGGTCAGGCGGGTCTCAGTAGGGCAATGAGGGAATTATTAGCGCTGGGCGTAGGTAGATGTCTAACCCAAAGGAGTTTTCCCAGGGCTACATCTCCATTCAGAAGGTAGCCCCACTCACCCTCACCAGTCCGGTTAGGTCTCTATTAATCTTCCACTCAAGAACTGTTTCCTTCAGTCGAATGGTGGTTTCAAGTGCCAGAGACTGCGTGAGGTCAGATCAATGGGCTTGGGGTAGCATCACAGGAAGGGGTAGCAGCCTCTGAAGGCAGTCAAGCCCCCTCTCTCTCCACAGTGCCAACCTCCTCCTCCACAGCCTGGACTCTCACAAGATTCTCTCCTCTCTGCTCCACTCCACGACAACTCACTTGTCACTACAAAATGGCCGCCCTCCCACTGGCCTTTATATAGGCAGGCCTCAGGCTACTAGAACCAGCTGTAAGGTTCTAGAGCATCCCTATGCTATCCTATGGGTCCCTTTCCTGACTTGGCAAAATTGTAGGGACTGGTAGCCCGATGTGCCTTTGCTATGTCTCAAGATATGTGCTCCAGAGGATTTTGAGTAATTTAGGTTAAAAAAAATATATATATCTATAAGCGTGCCCCGGTACGCGAGTTCGCGCGCGGAAAGCTGATTGGCTCTCGGGTGTCTGTAAACATTCCAAACAGTCCGGAGCGGCCATCATCTTGTGTCTCGGTAGGATCGAGACACAAGAGGTGGCAAAAAACAAAGGGGAAAATGACCAAAAGGGGGCAGGGTAGACCCCCCCTGATCCCCTAGGTTTGATGTGGGGGCCATAAAAGTCTCCGCGGGGCAAAAAAAACCAAAAAAAAACGATTTTCGCGGGGGGAGCACCCGGTACGCGCACCGGGGGGCGTACCGGGGAGCGTAGCCTGGAGAAAAAAGAATGACAGAGTTTTTAAAAAATGTAGCATTTTTTTATAAATTAAAGGTAGTTCTAAAAAGAACTGTTTTTTTTCTTCTTTTTGTTGTTTTATATTTTTTTTATTGTTTTTTGAACATTTTGTACTTTTTTTGGCTTTTCTGAATAGTTTTATATATTTTTTTTATTTTTTATGGGGAGAAACAAAAAAAAGGGAATTGAAAATGGCTCAACTGGAGCAAAAAACAAAAACGGAAAAAATTAGGGTTTTTTTGGGGCAAATGTGGTTGTCACCAGCAAGGACGATGAGCTTTACGCTCTTTTCACCATAGGAGATGAGCTTACCACAATAAATACATGTAATTCGGAAATCCTCAAACCGTGGTTGAATGCAAGGGATCGTCTCCCTTGTCTCTGGTCCCGATGGAGTGGGTTGCTTTCTTTTGGAGGTGGTGCTTGAAGATTGGGGGTGGTTACTGGCCAGTTCTCTCATCTCTGCAGCAGAATAGTTGTTCGGATGTTTGCGCTGCATGTGTCTAATCATGGTATTATTACCAAAAGAATATTTCTTGTTAGGGTTCCCCCTTGAAAGTTCCATGCCACAGATTAGGCAAGTCACCTTGGCCGCATTGACTTTTTTCTTGCCCTCTGGGATAGAAAAAAACTCCCATACAATGTGTGGCCTTGGCTTGTATGGGGTATTGTCTTCATGCAGCCATCTTCTCCCCTCCTCCTCTTCCTCTTCCTCCTCCTCCTCTTCTTGACCACCAATGTAATGTTGTGGTGGTCCTCTTGGTGGTGGTGGTGGTGGTGGTGGTGCAGACGTTACAGCTGCTGCTGCTACTGTATCCATTTTAAAGTACAAAATATTTCTCTAAGTTGTTCAAACAGGTCTTCCTCAGTCAAAGGACAAAGTCAGAATAAGGAAAAAGGTGGGGTCTTTCATCATTTGGAAACCAAAACTGTTCTGCACCAATAAAAAGTGTTATTTTCAGGTCACATGTCCCGATGCGCTTACGCGACACGCCCACGGGCGCGCCCGGGTCGCGTCGCGTAAGCGCGTCGGATGTTTACGTTGCGCGAACGTATTCGTTTGAGTGCTTCCGGGTGCGCTTACGCCATGCGTATCACACGGACGCGGCTACGCGATACGTCACGATGTTATTTTCGTTCGCGGCAATAGCGCTAACGGGACGCTCACCGGTACGCGTCCCGGGGCGCGCCGTAAAACTGCGCTTACCAGTGCAAAAAAAAATAAAAAATTTACATAATTATACAATATAAAATTCGTTATAAAATGTTTTACTTTTTATACCTATAGAGATGTGCTATTAAAAAACCATTGAAATTCACTGAAAAAACCATAGGTTTTACACCAGTTATAGTTAGGAATTAGCATTTAAAAAACCTATTAAATTCACTGAAAAAAACATAGGTTTCACACCAGTTATAGTTAGCTGAAAGTTTTACTCGCATAAAACCATTGAAATTCCCACGTTATAGTTAGTTGGACTCACTATAACTTGCGCGTGCAATGCACTGCTGATGACGTCACATATTACATCACTCATGACATCACTGATGACACCATCCTTGTGACAGAGTGACAGACCTCCTTTCACTGTAATGTAACTTTTGAAACACATATTCAAAAATAGAAAGTAAAATTTTCAAAAAAATGGAGATACCCATATCAGTTACAACAACCAATTCAGTAATTCCACCATCTATATACACATTCACTCATTCACCAACAGTTCTGTGTAGTCCCTCATACATATACTCACTCATCATATATAGTGATACACCTATATATCCTGTTACACAACGACAGTCATCCAAAAGTTACTCATACACATACTCACACATGCAAATAAACTATTGAACATCCATTTATATGCCTATACAGCTATACACACACTACCACCTTACTTCTAAGAAAACATACACATATTTACTCTGTTAAACAATCACTTATAGAAAAACATACTTATTTAAACAGGAACTCTTACAATCCCTCACTTTCACATATACTCACTTATATACATTATTATTCACATATACTAGATTAAAACATATGTAGTTACTGATAAAGACACTAGTGAGACAGTCATTCACTCACTAACACACACATATACACACTCATCCACCCATACAGTCCTGCACATATGCTGTCTTCAAAACACATACAAACAGAGAGTCAGTAATTCATGCGTCTATGTGCTAAGTAATACCCTCACCAAACCATATAGACACTCATACTGATATTAAAAAAACATCTAATAACCCATATACATAAACATGTAGCTACTCACCAACCCATGTAGCCACTTATACGCAAAGTGAAACACTAATACATATATTTAAATATTTAAACATTACTCACTAATATTTAATTTTCAGAAAGACAGATATTCACTGGATGGTGTCATCAGTGATGTCATGAGTGATGTCACTGACCATGTCATGAGTGATGTAATATGTGACGTCATCAGCAGTGCATTGCACGCGCAAGTTATAGTGAGTCCAACTAACTATAACGTGGGAATTTCAATGGTTTTATGCGAGTAAAACTTTCAGCTAACTATAACTGGTGTGAAACCTATGGTTTTTTCAGTGAATATATATATATATATATATATATATATATATATATATATATATATATATATATATATATATATATATATATATATTACCTACTGGCGGTCGCCAGTAGGTATATATAGTTAGGATTTTTTCTCTATGGGTTTTTTGAAAATTCTATGTCTAATAACTTTGGCGTTTGTGGACGGAATCGGCTGAAATTTTCAGGAAAATGGCACATTTTGTTTCTGAGCAGCCCTTGAAAATTTGGGGGGGGTTCGTCCAGTGGGGGCCGAGAAAAAAGGGGGGTCCCAAAACGTGTTTTTAACATTGAGTTTTCCATAGGGCGGTTGGCCTCACTTTTAGCCCGAACGGCTGAATGGATTTGCACGAAACTTGGCAAAATTGTAGGGACTGGTAGCCCGATGTGCCTTTTGTAGGTCTCAATATATGTGCTCCAGTGGATTTTGAGAAATTAACGTTTAAAAAAAGATATATATCTGTAACAGCGGACCGGTTAGCGCTCTGGTTCGCGGACTTTTCGCGCAACGGAGCTTTGTGAAGCGAAGCTGATTGGTTCTCCGGCGTCTGTCAACATTCCAAACAGTCCGTAGCGGCCGCCATCTTGTCTCTCGGTAGGATCGAGAGACAAGAGGAGGTCAAAACAAAGGGGGAAATAACTATAAGGGGGCATAGTAGATCCTCGCTGACCCCCTAGGTTTGATGTGGAGGTTTTAAAAGGGCCCCGCGGGGCAAAAAAAAAAAATAAAAATAATAATTGAACGGCTGAATGGATTTGCACGAAACTTGGCAAAATATTAGGGACTGGTAGCCCGATGTGCCTTTGCTAGGTCTCAATATATGTGCTCCAGTGGATTTTGAGAAATTAACGTTCAAAAAAAGATATATATCTGTAACAGCGCTCCGCTTCGCGTAACGGAGGTTTGCGAAGCTGATTGGTCATTCTGTCACTGGGCTATAGTTGGGCTACATCTGGCTGATATTTGGGCTACATTTGTTTTTTTGTGTGTCTGGCGGCCATCTTTGGGCTACATTGGGCTACATTGGGCTTCATTGGGCTACATTCGGCTAATTAGCAAATAGCTCATCGCAAACTAGGAATGGTAAAGAATCGCTATTTATTCCTTAAAGTTCGCTATTTAGGAAATGCAAATAACTTTGATGATACATATGGCGGTTCATCTCTAACAAGATAAGAAGCATAGGGATAGATTTATGATGACTGGCGCATCACCAGGGATGTGTTAGTCATTCTGTGCCGCTGTTCCGTCACCTATGGTGTGCTGCATTTACAATGCGGCGCATCACGGGGCAAAAACAGCACAGATGCGTGATGTATCTGTGCCGTAAAGGTGGCGCATTGCTGGAGTTGTATCGCAAGTGTGATGAAGCTCCAGCAAGGGTCGGGGGTGCCCCTGTCGCAGGGTTTCTGTTCTCACACAGAACTGTGGACAGAGGATTGGAACCTCGGCGAATTAGGGTGTCCCAAAACTCACGTTAGTAATCAAAAACTATTTAGCAAGCTAGGTACAGTGTCACATTGGATATAACAAACTCTCAATGTTTAGACAATCCAGAATATGAACTTATAGTACCTCAGGATACGTGGAACTCATGAACAGTCGGTCGTTATATATTTCTTAGAAACCAGAACATGGAGTTAAGAAGAACACATGTGTATTTGAAATGTTTATTTACTAATGCCGTCTTCTCAGGCGTAGTACCTTAGATAATAAAAGTACACATATTATCAGTAGCAAAATTACCAGCATAGTTACTAGTACATAAAAAGTGAATGGTGATAGTATGTTAACATGCTGTAAATGAATAAGAGTTAGCAACACTTATAAGCAGCCGCGGGCCGTGGAGGGAGTTACGGTGAGGCATGGAGGCGGGGAGGGGGAGAAGCAGGGTGGAGAATACAAGTACACATATTATCAGTAGCAAAATTACCAGCATAGTTACTAGTACATAAAAAGCGAATGGTGACAGTATGTTAACATGCTGTAAATGAATAAGAGTTAGCAACACTTATAAGCAGCCGCGGGCCGTGGAGGGAGTTACGGTGGGGCAGGGAGGCGGGGAGGGGGAGGGGCAAGGTAGAGAGGGCTCCACCCTGCTTCTCCCCCTCCCCGCCTCCCTGCCTCACCGTAACTCCCTCCACGGCCCGCGGCTGCTTATATCTCACCCTCCCTAATACACATATTATATTATTTGCTAAGAAGGTCTCTTTGTGTTGGTTTAGGGCGTGCCCATACTTTAGTGTCTTAGATTTGAAGGAATCACATCAGCATACACCAGCTCTCTCTTCATGTGAACCGCATCAACTGTTGTGTATGTGTGTTCGGCAAAGCAATATAAAACCCGCCTCATGCCCAGAATTGGCAGAAGTTGCACTTATGTTATGAGTATGAAGTCGTGGAGATCAGACCTCATAACAATTCTGTACCGTGTTGTTCTTGAAACTTTAGCACTCGCTGTACAGATATAGTTTAACAAGTAAAGCAGATAGTAGACCAATAACATATTATTCTCATGTAAACCACGATGAACTACTAGGTGGAAAGCTAAAGCAACAACTAAATGTCGTGTGCAGAAGTTGCAAAAAAGGAAAAATGGCGTTTAAACCGGTAATGAGCCCATGCTAACTTAACACGGTGTAAAGATATCCAGGACCTAGATGACACCTCCTCATGATCCGGAAACGAACTGAATAAGATAATAGAAGTGCCATCTCATGAGAGCAGATTGCAAGTTTATATGTGGACGGTCCGCAAGGTAAAGCATTAAAAACTAGGAAAATTCAATGCTAAAGAAAAATAAAACAGCCAAGTACTTTATCGAGTCTTAAGCCAATAGGCAAGGTAAATAATAAAAACTTGACAATTAAGTCAATGAATTGTCAATGAAATGCTAGTACTCAGCATATGAAACATGAAAAAGGTCTATGACATAACTGTGTATGCAAAATAAGCTGCAACAGCCTCCAACAGGAAGTCACCGTCTTCATCCGAAAACAGTTCAGCCATCCAATTTAAAAGCGGAAAAGAACATACGTGCTCTCCCAGCACCGGATCCTCTATCACCATCAGAGGACAGCTCGGTGGGTTTTCAAGAAAGCTGTGTTCCAAGAAAGACTGTGCTGCCGCCAGTAAATTCCAGGGACCAAGTAGTCCATGCATCAATGCCACAGCCATAATCCTTTCGCCAGGACAAATCAACTCGTGAGTAATGATAGGAGTCATCAGCTGATTAAAGTCGACGTCAGGAGAAACCGGTCCGCAGAGACACAAATCAATGGCCCAATCGAAATCACAGGTCAGGCAGTGAAATACAGGCTGGACACAGGTGAAGTAGGAGAACCGAAAAGATAATCCATATGCCGTGCTTAATATCGCCAACGGCATTGTGCCATAATATTCTAGCATGCGATTGCGGAACAGTGTCAGCAGCTGCAGGGTCGGAGGTTGCATAGGAGGGACATCCATATTTAAAAATGTAAAAAAGTACAAGAGCGTCCGCTGGTAATGCAAGTAAAAATGCAATCCACGAACCAGAGTGGAGAAAATGGAATGAAAGGGAGCAGGGATGACTCCAAAGATTTTCTCAAATGAAGTCACGAGACCACTGGTAACAACTTTAAAAAAGTGTGCCAGGGATTTTGTGGAGGATGCGTTAAAGATAGTCGGAAACATGTTGCTGAAATTGAAAGGCAAACCTGTGTACGGGTGTTCGCTATGTGAAGTACGAAAGTTTCACGGGCCGAACTCAAGGCCACCTCTCTCTGAGACAAAAGAGCTCTTATTCTTGTCATGCTGTTGAAACGTGTCCCAAGGTTGGTATTTGTGGCCAGATTGAAAACTCCCTATGTTCATGTGTGGGAGGAAATAGAACATTTCTGCAGCAAATAACCCGTTCACTTACTGTTACGATAAAAGGAATACTTTTAATTAACTCAGAACAATCTTCATTATTGAGCATCAAATAACTACCATTTTCCAACAACTTGAACGTGGGGATGATAGCAGGAACTGGCGTGCCTTGCATCACGCAAGCCATATTTGGTCGCTGTTTGTTGCATGAATCGTGTAACTGTATGTGCCTACACATTAGTGAATGATCTGGCGTCTCAGTGCATTCCTCTCCATTCAGATAAACTTCTTGATCATCTTTGAAACATCTGTATGTGTATGGAAGCGACCAGACCTCATGAACAAAAGCACTACCTAAAGGTTCATAAAGACCTATTGGTATATATTTCATACAATTTGAAAACTTATATAAAGCAAAAGGCAGCGTTATTAAACCGTCGATAAGGCATGTTGCCAAAAAACCCGCAATCCTCTGCTGATGATGTCACTGAGCATGTCATGAATGATGTAATATGTGACATCATCAGTAGTGGATTATGGGTAATAGTATCTCTAGTTTACTCCCCTATAGCTGTCTTTCTTTTAACATAAGTGTGTGTTTCCTTCCCTTATACTTACTGTTTTTGGTTCGCTTCCAGTTCGCGTACCAGCGAGCGAACTAGGAAGCGAACTAAGAGAAATAGAGGTTGGCACAGTTCCAAATATTGTACCAATTTTTTAATAACGGGGAGGTAGTTCTGAAAAGAACTTTTTTTTTTATTTTTCTGAACATTTTTTTACTGTAAGGTTCCCGATTCGCGAAGCGGGAACGAAGAAAAAAAAATATTTAAAAAAATAATTATTCATAAACATATAAAATATATTTTTGGATTTAAAGAAGAATAAATTTTACAGCTACAGATATTAGCTGTTAAAAAACCAATGAAATTCACTGAAAAAACCATAGGTTATAGACCATATATAGTTAGGAATTAGCATTTACAAAACCTTGAAAATTCACTGAAAAAACCATAGGTTATAGACCATATATAGTTAGGAATTAGCATTTACTAAACCTTATTTTACTCACACAAAACCATTGAAATTCCATATATAGTTAGTTGCACTAACTATATATCGCGCACCCGCAATCCACTGCTGATGATGTCACATATTACATCATTCATGACATGGTCAGTGACATCACTGATGACATCACTGATGACATCTCAAATGACATCACTGATGACATCATCTAGTGTCTGTGTGTTTTTGTAAAGTTTAAATACGTTTTACATATTGAAGAATGACTGGATGTATGGAAGACTGAGTGTGTGTGTGGCTGGCTGGGAGGTGTGTGACTCTGTGCATATCAATGTGTACTTGTATCAGTGATTGTATAAGAGAGTAAGTATGTGTTAGTATATGTGTGAAAAGTATGGTGTTCTGTGTTTAACTATAGATGAGGAAATCGAAGTGTGATTGATTCTTCACAGGACTGACTAGGTGTATGAGTGCATATGATAGTGTTCTAATAATAACTGACTGTATGTATGAGTAATTGTATGGGTGAATGAGTGAATGTGTGTGTAGACGTACGAATCAGTGAGTGCGTATGTAGTAACTGGTATTGGTGTGTCATGATGTCATCAGTGATGTCATTTGAGATGTCATCAGTGATGTCATTTCAGATGTCATTAGTGATGTCATCAGTGATGTCACTGAAGTATGGTGTTCTGTGTTTAACTGTATAGATGAAGAAATGGAAGTGTGATTGATTCTTTACAGGACTGACTTGGTGTGTGAGTAACTCCATGGATGAGTGGCAGTGTGTGACTGTCTGCATAGGTGTATGAGTGCATATGATAGTGTTGTAATAATAAGTGACTGTATGTATGAGTTATTGTATGGGTGAATGAGTGAATGTGTGTGTAGACGTAGGAATCAGTGAGTGCGTATGTAGTAACTGGTATTGGTGTGTCATGATGTCATCAGTGATGTCATTTGAGATGTCATCAGTGATGTCATCAGTGATGTCATTTGAGATGTCATCAGTGATGTCATCAGTGATGTCACTGACCATGTCATGAATGATGTAATATGTGACATCATCAGCAGTGGATTGCGGGTGCGCGATATATAGTTAGTGCAACTAACTATATATGGAATTTCAATGGTTTTGTGTGAGTAAAATAAGGTTTAGTAAATGCTAATTCCTAACTATATATGGTCTATAACCTATGGTTTTTTCAGTGAATTTTCAAGGTTTTGTAAATGCTAATTCCTAACTATATATGGTCTATAACCTATGGTTTTTTCAGTGAATATATATATATATATAAATAAAGGTTATAGGAACTTTACAATTAGGCTCCTATTTCCCTTGTAAAAAAACAATGAAATTCGGCAGTTATAGTTACCTGAGTGAATTAAAACGTATGCTCCCGCAATACACTACTTATGACCTCACATATTACATCACTTATGACATGGTCAGTGACTTCACTGATGAAATCACTGCTGACATTGCTGAGGACATCATCCACAGTACCACTCACACACCCATTTACACCCTTGTACAATCTCTCTTATACCTAAACACATACCCATTCACAGACCCATACAAGTACTCTCACATCCACTCACCCATCCATAAAGTCATTCACATACCACACACTCACTCATACAGCCACTCATACAACCTTACACCTACTCATATAACCAGACACTCACCCATACAGCTACTCATGCACCTATTTTTTTTACCTATGTAGCCACTTACACACTGACTCACTCACCCATACAGCTACTCACTCATCCATACAAGCACACACATGCTCACGTACACACCCAAACAACTACTTACATACCCATTCACAAGCCATACAAGCACTCACACATCTGCTCACTCACCGATACAACCAATCACACACTGACTCTCTGATATAACTACTCACACACCAAATCACTTAAACAAACAGCCACTCAAACAGCCACTCACTCACCCATACAGCTACTTATACACTCAGTCACTCACTCATACAGCCACTCAGATATCCGCTCACTCACCCATATACTCACTCACACAGCCTCTTACCCACCCATAGAGCCACTCACACAGCCACTCAATCACACATACAGCCACTGACACACCCACTCACTTATCAGTTCAGCCACTCATACAGCAACTCACTCACTGGCACACACTCACTTATAAACCCACAGTCACATAGCCACTCACATAATATATATTAGAAGCAGTATAACTGATTAGTGCTGCACCTAGTATACTAATTAAACTTTTATAGCAGGTTATTAAATATGTTTAACAATCATAAACTCTTAGAAAATAGATGATGTCATTAGTGATGTTCTCAGTGATGTCATTTGAGGTTTTATCAGTGATGTCCCTGACCTTGTTATAAGTGATGAAATACATAAGGTCATAAGCAGTGCATTGTGGGGGACATGAGTTATAGTTAGCTCAGCTAAGTATACCTGCTGATTTTTTCTGTTTTTGTATTAGGGAAACTTAGATGTCCTTGAGGGTCTAATACCCTTCTTCTTTCCTCCAGTGAGTCCCACACAGCAGGATTGCTGAGACTTATTAGGAGGCCATGTCCCTATCTTCATCACTCTGCAAACCCACCTCCTGGTGCACTACAAGTAGGGGAAGGAATCCCCTTAGCTACTGAGGGTCCTTGTGGGCCAGCTACCCCTCCTGTTACTTCTAGCAAATCCAACACTCAGGGTTTGCTAAGAGGTTTTTGGTGGCCATGCCCCCTTTCTTCATAACTCTGCAAAAAAAACTTGTACACTACTAGTTGGGGGATGAGGTCCCCTTGGCTCTTGAGGGTCCTTGGGGGCCAACCTGCCCTCTTGTTACCATCAGTAAGACCCACACAGGTAGTTTGCTGAGAGGTTGAAAGAGGCTATGCCCCTTCTCTGCCTCTCTGCAAATGCACCTCCTGGCAAACTACTCATTATGGCAGAAGTCCACTTTAGTATTGAGACCCTTAGGAGGTAAGGGTACCTCAAACCCCACCAGCAGTGCTCTGAAAGGTGCATTTGCAGAGTGGTGGAGAAAGGGGGAATACCCTCCAACCACCTCTCAGGAATTCCTGTGGGATCTTACTGTAGGTAACATGAGCTCTTATTGTTCCCTAAGGGCCCTCAGCAGCCAAGGGGACTTCCTCCTATAACCAGGAGCACACTAAAAGGGGCTTTGCAGAGTGGCAGAGAAAGGGGGATGGCCTCAGGTGACTTTCTGGCTTTTTTGTGACTTTTTTATATTTTAAGAAGGTGGGGTTCCATGTTCGGCTTCCATGGACCCTTTTGGGCCCCGGGGACCTTGTTACCCGGGGTCTGACCCTTTAAAAAAATATACTATAAAAACATGGGAGAGGGGCATGTAGCCACCTCATGGGCTGATTTTGACCCCAGGGACCCCACCCCTGGGTCTGGTGTTTATTTTTATTTTTTACACTATTCAAACGTTAGGGGGTTGTGCGGCCCTCTTTGGAAGCTGATATTAGCTCGGGGACCCCATCCCCCAGGACCAGGCCTTTATATTCAGTTTTTTTTAAAGGGGAGGGAGGTCACATGGCCTCCAATCTCCTGGGCCAGGCCTTGATCTTTTAAATTATTTTCTTTAGCAGGAGGGGGCCACAGGAGGAAGACCCCTGTGGTCCCTGCCAGCTCCCTGCCTCCTGCAGCAGCTGGCATAGCTTTTACACACAGGGATCTGCTGATATACAGCTCCCTGTGTGTAAAAGCAAAGTGCTCCACTTTGAGCAAGCAAGAGCAAAAGCACATTGTTTGCTATGGCATGGTGGGAGCAGTGCTCTAGCAATGGCATAGCAAACTGCAATGTCCCGGTGGACACTCCAGGACATTGCTGGAGCCAGCCCTGGGACATGGCCATTCCCAAGACCATGTGGGGCTCCTGGAGTTGGGCAACATGGCCCCCTTCCTTTGTTCAAATTAACCTTGGAGGTGATGGGCCCTGAAGCTGGGGGTCCAGAACGGACCACCTTAATAATTGCAATAGTCCACCTGGGAGGTGGCAGTCCCTGGGGCTGTGGGGTGGCCATACTGCCTCCCCTTGTTTTATAAAGTATGTGCCCCGGGGAGGTGGCTATCCCCAGGGCAGCAGTGAGGTTCTATGGCCTCCCCTGTGTTACTCGAAAAAGAACAGTGTGCTATGGGGAGTTAGCTGTTCCTGGGGTAGAGGGGTCAGAGAGCCCCCAGTTAATATTGAAATGAGCCACAGGGAGATGGGAGTCCCTGGGGCAGGCGGTTCTGCAAGGCCCCCCACATACTTGAAATGAGCCCCAGGGAGGTAGCAGTACATTTTAAATGGTGTAAATACTTCCAATAGTTCCTAAAAAATTCAACAACAAACAAATATTGATATCTGGCGACCCTCCTGGGCAAGAGCTAGATACTAATTGCCTGCCAACACTCCAAACCAAAAAGTGTTGGCAGCCATCGTGTAACTTGGTAGAACCGAATCACAAGAAAAAAGCTGGAAACAAAAAAGAAAAGGGGGCAAGGTAGAAACACCCTGACCCCCTAGATCTGGTCAGGGGGTCCCAGAGGGACCCCCAGGGCCACAAAAAGCATTTTATTTAAAATATGTTTGGCCAAATTCATGTTGAATCCTGCAAACAAAAAATAAGGGGCTGGCTCCTGTGCTTCATTTTAATGAGCCCCCGGGTGGGCCAGGTCCCAGGGCAATGCGAATAATATATGAGAGAGGCACATGGGCCCCTGCAGCCCCAGGTACCAACTCCTCCAGAGGCTTCATTATTGATGTGCAGGGGGCCTACAGCCCCCCCACAGCCTTGGGGTCCATCTTCTCCCTGGGGCTTTGCAATAAAATGTGTGGGGGCCTCCCTCCCCAAAGCATCATTATAATTATGTGCGGGCCTCACAGGCCCCCCAAGCCCCTGGGACTTCCACTTCTCTGGGACTTCAATTTGAAGTGTAGACAGGGCCTTTCATTCAAACACTGCTTTGCTTTGTGGAAGCGAGAGCAGGAAATCTGCTCTCGCTTCCACCAAGCAAAGCAGATTGCTTTTAGACAAGGGGAGCTGCATATCAGCATCTCCCCTTGTTCAAAAGCAATGCCGGCTCCCCTACGAGGTGGGAGCAGGCTGGGAGTGCGGGGCATTGGGGTTCCCCCACAGTCCCCAACATGAGGCCAGGACCCAGGAATGGGGTTCCCAAAGCCAGGACTGTTTAGGGAAGGAGGGCCACAAGGTCCTCCTCCCATAATATATGTATTTATATTTTAAGCAAGGCCAGGCCCCAAGGGATGGGGTCCCCAGGGACCAAATTGGCCCAAGTAAGGGAGGCCATGCGGCCCCACTTCCATAATATTCATTAAATAAAAAATTTTAAAGAGGCAATGCCCCAGCTATGGGGTCCGCCAAGGCCGATATCGGCCTTGGGAAGGGGGCCACGCAACCCCCTTCCCGTTTAACATTTTTAAAAGGCTCAGGGCCTGGGAGATTAGGTCCCCAGGGCCCACAACATATTAAGAGAAGGTGGGGCCACACAGCCCCCTTCAAACAAAAAAAGAAAAGCCAACATCTTACCAGAGGCCCTGCCCCCTCCATGCACCACTCTGCAAACATGCCTCCTGACGTGTTCTAAGTTGGGGGATTAAGTCCCCTTGAATCCTGCGGGTCCCCGGGGGCCAACAAGCCCACCAGGTACCTCCAGTAAACCCCACAGAGCTGGATTGCTGAGAGTGGGCAGAGGCCATGCCCCCATTTTACACCACTCTACAAACATGCCTCCTCACAGACCCATCCAGACAGTAAAAAACCCTCTCATATACTCTCACAGACACTCATGCACCCACTCTCAAACCCTATAAGACATTTACACATCCACTCACACACCCATTCAGACATTCAGACATCCACTCACAGACCTACTCAGATACATACACCCACTCACAGACCCACTCAGACATTTATGCACCTACTCACAGACCCACCCATAGTCTCTGGCACACATTTACTGGTCAACTCAGACACTCATGCAGCCACTCACAAACCTACTCCGGAGCTCACATACCCAGTCAGAGACTCATACACCCACACACATACCTACTCAGGCATTCATACCCCCTCACAGATCTGCTCAGTCATTCATGCAACCATTCACAGAACCAATCAGATATTCATGCATTCACTCACAGGAACTCTTGCACACTTTCACTGACCCACTCAGACAATCATGCACTCACTCACAGACATACTCAGGCATTCACATACCAACTCACAGGCATGTTCAGACACTCTTGCAACCACTCACAGACCCAATCAGAAACTCACACACCTACTGTTAGGTATAATTCGAGGCACACACACACTCACAGATACACTTGGACACTCACACACCCATGCACATACACCCTCAGAGAATCATGCATCCATTCACACATCCACTTAGAGACTCACATTCCCACTCGCACACCCTGTCAGAGACTCACACACCCAGTCACAGACCCATTCAGAAACTCGGGGCACCCAGTCACAGATCCAATCATACTATCAAGCACCCACTTACAGACCCACTCAGAAATTAATGCATTCACTTACAGATCTGCATATCACTCATGTACCCACTCACAGACCCAGTCAGAGACGCATATACCCACTCGCAGACACACTCAGACATTCACATACCCACTCAGAGACCCACTCAAACACTCACACACCCACGCACAGACCCACTCAGAGATTCATGCATCCACTCAGAGACCCACAAAGAAATATATGTATATTCTCAAAGAACCACTCATAGACTCATGCACCCACTCAGAGATTCTTGCATCTACTGAAAGACCAACTCAGGGACTCATGTGCTCACTCAAAAACCTACTAATACACCCACTCAGGCACTTATGTACCTACACACAGACCTACTGCGACACTACTGCACCAACTCACAGACCCACTCAGACACTATTACACCCACTCACAGACCCGTTCGACACTAACACACCCAGTCAGATGTACAGAGTCACATATATACTTCTGAATTTTAAATATACTTGATAATGTACTCACAGACAGACCCACTCATACATTTATGTACCCACTCAAAGATCTACTTAGGAACTCATTCACCAACTCAGAGTCCCATAGATACTAATACATCCCCTCAGAGACCCACTCATACTCTTATACCCACTCACTCAGACCCCCTCTCATAGGCTCTTTCAGACACTCATGCACCCACTCACAGACCCACTCAGAGACTCATGCACACAGTCACTGACCCATTCAGACACTTACACACCCCATCATAGAACTACTCAGGCACTCACAGAACCACTCACAGACATGATTAGACACTCATGCAACTACTCAAATGAGCTAATCAGAAACTTAAACACCCAGTCACAGATACACTCAGAGACTAACACACATACTCACAGATCCACTCAGACACTGAATCAAATCACCTAGTCACAGACCCACTCAGAGTCACACACTCACTTATATACCAATTCAGACCCGCATGACTATTCACACACTCAGTCAGCGACTCATGCACCCACTCACAGACCCATTCAGAGACTCCTATACCTATTCATAAATACACTAATGGTGACATATCTAAAAACCTTATAAAAGTGTATAGCAAAAAATTCTAAAAACATTTATCAACACATTTATCAACTGATGGCATATTAAATAATATACAATTGAAGAGCACGACACTAGGGTAACAATAGTAAAAAGATGTTTGCTTGCAGCGTCCAATTCATTCAAGCTGGCAAATCGATCTGAATCATGGGGTTTTAATTTTTAGACTTAAGGATCGGCACCATCGTTATGCCGAAGCATTTCCCGTGTGGTCTAGAATGAGAATAGGAAACGACTGACCGCGTAAACTATTGTTCCTGTGGTATCAGTATTCAGGATTCTGTAGGCAACCTGGTGTTGCCTGGCTCAGATGTTTAAGCAGGTCAGTTGTATCCATCTCCTGCGGATCTTTTTGTATTTTGTACAGATAAAAAGAATGTGCTCTTCTTTCTCTAAAGTTTTAGCACATGCAGGGCTAGGGTCTAAAGACAATCCCACAGTCTGATTGCTAGAGAACCGTAGTAGAAGGTTACCATATCTAAATCTAACATATAGGCTTTTTGCAAGCGGTGGCGTGATTAGATTGAGAATGGTTTCAAGGGAGGGGCATGGCTTGACACATAAGAGCTGGGTTGTTAGTTGGCCATTTGCTGGCCTGGTGATATAACTTTCATCACAGCCGCCCAATACCTGATCTTCAACTTTGAGTAATACTCTCTGTTTGCCTTCTCTGGATGCTCCCATCATTCTGTCATACCAAGAGTTGTAAACCAACTTGACCCAGGGGAGGCTTTTAGCACCACCAATGTTCAAAACCTCCTTTAGAGAGTTGCAATAATCAGAAAGCTGCGGCGCTCTCCGTAAACGCAGCCAGTGCAATAAAGGTTTCAGAGATGCCATGTCACCAATTCTTTGAATCCCAAAGTAAAAAAACAGTGGGATTAGGGGGGTAGTTATGGGTACTGAAACGAGTGATCTGGCAAAGATATTTTCAGATATTGTCAATTTATTTATATTGATATGCCCCCATATCTCTGCTCCGTACAAAGCACCAGTCTGAGCTTTTGCTCGGTACACTTCAAGAGCTGGAGTCAATGATTGAGTGTAGTACTGCTTAAAGTGTCTCAATATTGATTTTGACCTATGGACAAGAGTTAAATAGCTCTTTTCCAACTATTGCTCCCAGCGTAGTGTATCACTCAACCTTATTCCCAGATAATCAAAACGTTTCACCCGCTCTAAGGGTTCCAATGCAATTCTGACCTCTCTTGATTTACCCTTAATTTTCCCAAACACCATAAATTTGGTCTTGATAACGTTTAGTTCCAAACTCCTGCTCCTGCGGAAATCTAAAAACTAATCCACAAGGACTTGCAAACCCATTGGGGTTATGGAAATGAGTAAGGAATAATCTGCAAAGAGCAGGATTGGAACATTAATACCATTCAAGGCAGGAGAGTCATTCTTACAGTCCATTAACCTGCCGCCCATGTCATTGATAAACCAGGAGAAAAGTGTTGGTGCCAGCATGCATCCCTGGCGCACCCCATGCTGTATTGGTATTTTATCAGTTAATTTGCATGGTGTGCCCCATCTAACCTGAGAATAATTGTTCTCATGGAGTCTGGCTATCAGAGTCACCAGTTCAATCGGGCCCCTAGATTGAGAATTACTTCCCACAACAATTTACGTTGCACCAAGTCGAACTAAGCTCTTAAGTCGGCAAATGCCACGTAAAGTTTTTGTTTTCTCAATGTCATGTATTTCCAAGTCAGTAGAGTAAATCAAAAAGCCTGGTCACGTGCTAATTTTGGAGCAGAAGCCCGTTTGATAAGGGGGCAACACTTTCTTTTCATCCATCCAACTCTGGAGTTTATCCAGAACTTGACGGGCAACATTGTTTTGCAAGTTATCTATTAAATTGATTGGTCTGTAGTTGGATGCGCAGAAATATCACCCTTCTTGTGTGTAGTGATTATCTAAGCTCCCCGCCAAGTTGAAGGGATAACCCCTCCAGCTGATATGCAATTTGTTAGGGTGTTTATATACGGAGCCCAAACCATAGGTTCGGCTTTATAAAGATTACCCGGTATTTGGTCAGGACCATGGGCCTTTCCTGTCTTGAGTCTATTTATTCCTAAAACAGTCTCATCCAGACTATTGACCAGTACTGTGTTGATCTTTGGCATATCAGGGAAAATATTTGAATCAATTTGTTCATTATTTGCACTATGGATGCAATCGCCATCTGGGAACTTAGAATATAGAGTGGCAAAATACTCAACCCAAACCTCCGGCTGGATGTGATACCTAGGGGTGTTTGAGATATCCAAGTTGCCCTTTGTGAGGGTGTGCCAAAACAGACGTTTATCTTTGCAATTAACTGCTTGTACAAGTTCCTGGCAGTTCTTGTCTGAGAATTCTCTTTTTGCTTTTGATATTGTAATTCTATATTTATTGCGCGCTTGAACGACCCTGGACGGATTTTGGGTCTTTATGGGTAGCTGGAGAGCACTCTTAGCGGATTTACATTCAGGGTTAAACCAGCTATTCGTTCTTTTACTGGCAGGTCTACCACTCAAACTTTTTTTTTTTTATTTTTTTTCTTTTTTTTACACTCAAACTTTCCTTTGTAACTACTACTTGGAGTGCTTCAAAAAAATCATTGTGTATGGAGAGTATTGGGGTTGGTCCACTTAGCTGTTTGCCGTCCTGACTACTTAAAAACCTTGAGATAAACTGTACAAATAATTCATAAATCCTGGTATATAAAGAGCAATTGGTTAGTACATTGGGCCAGGTCACTCTTCTGTGATTGTTAGTTACAAGTGGTTCATCCACCCTGGACAGGCAGCAAGTAGGTTGTCTGCCCAGTTTGGAGCCCCTCATTTTTAGCAACAAGGGATTATGGTCGCTATCTGACCTTGGAGCTATTGTCATATCCTCAATCAGTGACCAAATTCTGACATCAATGAGAAAGTAATCAATGACACTTGAGCTATTACCACATTTTAAGGTAGATTTCCTATTCTTATCAAAGAGAGTCCTCCCATCACAAGCCCTCATGCTCCTGCCTACAACCAGGAATGCAATCTGCAGAGACGCAGCCATTGCTCTATAGCCATTTTTAACTGGTCCCAGATCTGGTATCCCCAACATTCCATTCTCCTCCTCCAGTAAAACACTCAAAAGGGGTGAAAGTTCAAATGTAGTATTAAAATCCCATGTAACTATGGCCTTGGAGGGGAGTTGGTGCACCCCCAACAACTCATCTAGCTGTAATAATACAGCAGATTCATTGTTATGTGACTGTGACCTGGCGTAGATATTGAATATGGTTAAATTAAAACCTTTCGGAAAAGTGAGCTGAATCCCCAGTATATCAGGAGATTCTATTAGGAGCTGTTTATATTTACAAGCTATAGTTTTCTTTACACATATTATTAATCCCCCACTGCTCTCCCAGATATTTTGGGAGCTTTTGCTTCCACACTGGAGGTAGTATAACCATTTATATGAATCTTAACCACTTCCCAAGTTTCTTGAAAGATACAGATATCATTAGGTTTAACAAATGTGTGCCAGTCTAGATCTTGTAATTTAGAATGTATCCCCGCCAGGCTCCAAGATATTATGTTTAGACCTTTAGTTGCCTTATTTTTAGCTATGGTTAGGCCATTACAAAATTCTATGCTGATTTGATACCCGTTGTCAATGGTTGGAATAGGCAACCCAGATGAAGAATGAAGTAATGAAGGATACAGTGTTAGCCGCAACAGAGATACTAATTGAGGATATATGAGGATGAAAAGCATTATTGGTTGTAGGGAGTGCATGGTGAATGTCTACAAGAATTGGTTGAGGTCCCTGCTTATTAATACGGGTACAAAGTGAACTTCAGATATTACTCTATCAGGTTGGGTATCGCCAGGTGACCGCGTACATTGAGAAGTGGAATTCACCCCTAAGACTTCAGGGTTGCTTTTAACATTTTGATTAGGCACCTTTGGGCCCACAGAAGACAATTTAAAACTGGGCAATTTCGTTTCTATTATTCTATGTTGAACAACAGGATTGGGTGTGAGAAAGAGTCAATCTATATCTTCCAAGGACAGGAGTATGTCAGATCTGTTATGTAACAGTAGGCTGAATTGATGGTGAGCATTAATGGTTATAGGTGATGAGGGGGTTGGTAGAGTTGGTTCCCTGGGGGATAAAAATATGCTAACGGCAGAACATTTATTCCTCTTGTTAGCATATAGTCGCTACCAAGTCTGAATAAGATCTCACATACCAATTTTGGAGATTTAAAGGTAAGAACAATGCAGTCCCCCAGGGAGTGTTTTCTCCCTTATCACCACCCAGCCTACTCTTCTCACCATTTTAAACTCGCTAAACAAGGCCTCTTTTAGTCCAGTTTTTGTCCTGAGCCACCAGAGAGCCTTGTTACTCATTGCCTCCCATGATTTGTTTACCTGAGGTGTAAGAAGCGGTACATTTGCCAAAATTATGGTTAATTGAGTAGCTTCAGGGGGCAGACTCAGCCTAACCTCCTCCATATCCTTATGAACTGCGGGCAAGGTGGATGACAGAGCGATGACAAAGGGCTTTGCATGAGCAGGAGCTAGGTTATATATTAGACCAGTAGTTGTCTTAGGATCAGTGGGCGCTATGTCTTAACCTGAGGAACTGGGGCTGAAGGATCACCATCTGATACTAGGCGATTGAAAGAGCCGTCAGTAGCACATGGTCCATTATTATTATTTTTTAACATATCCTTGATAACCATTAACCTAGCCGCTCGCAGCCTCTGATCTTGGGAAACCTTTGCTGGATGCTGGATTTTAACCATCTTTTTATGAACTGCCCTGTGTCTGGAGCCTGACTACCAAGGACATCCTTACCTCGGGGCTTTCACCGCCGTTGCTGCCGGGGCAGGGACTGCGAGACCCAGGGTGCCTAGCGCTTCACCATCACAGCGCACCTGGTGTCTCTTCCCGCCCCCAGCTCCCTCGCGGCTACAAATGGCTCGCGGCCCCCGCTTCGCGGGAGCCGCTCGCACCCTCTGATCTTGGGAAACCTTTGCTGGATTCTGGATTTTAACCATCTTTTTATGAACTGCCCTGTGTCTGAAGCCTGACTACCAAGGACATCCTTACCTCGGGGCTTTCACCGCCGTTGCTGCCGGGGCAGGGACTGCGAGACCCAGGGTGCCTAGCGCTTCACCATCACAGCGCACCTGGTGTCTCTTCCCGCCCCCAGCTCCCTCGCGGCTACAAACGGCTCGCTGGATTCTGGATTTTAACCATCTTTTTATGAACTGCCCTGTGTCTGGAGCCTGACTACAAAGGACATCCTTACCTCTGGGCTTTCACCGCCATTGCTGCCGGGGCAGGGACTGCGAGACCCAGGGTGCCTAGCGCTTCACCATCACAGCGCACCTGGTGTCTCTTCCCGCCCCCAACTCCCTTATTTAAACTTATCTGACTCCGCGCACGCGGGACGCGCGCGGGATTCAGCCCGGGGCTAAGCCCGGGCAAAGGGCGGGCCCTCTGAGGCCCTCCGAGGACTGTAGGGACTGGACTGGCTCTGGCCCTTTGTAGGTCTTACTAACTTAAGTCGGTCCTTGGCAAGTAACCAGTTACTGTTTTGTACAGTGCTGCTCATAACCCCTTCTTAACCCCAGCAAGGCTAGTTGCCTCCCACATTTTATTTAGAAATACTGAGGCTCTTGCTTTTTATGTGAATTGAATTTGTTCGTGCTTCTTGTTGACAGTTGTTATTGTTTCTTTCATAAAGCTATGTCCACCCGTAACACCCGCAGCCAGGTAGCGGCTGGAGCAAAAAACAAAACTAAAAAACTTACTAGGACCTTAGATATTTTTATTTTACGTACTAACACCTTAATTGATGAGGGTATTGTTCTTATGGAAAGGAGGGTTTCACAAGATCTTCTACATGCTAAAAGGTCGTCACTAGGGAGTATAGCTTTGGCATGTACTCCGACCAAAGTCTTGAGTAACTCTGATCCACTCCTGACGAAAGCTGTCCCTGCGTCCCCCAAAACTAATGAGCCCCATTCTCCCATTATAGATCCATCTCCCGCACCCTTATTACCTTTATCTTTAACAGTGCCCCCTCTTTTTAAAAACCCATTAGTAACATCTGCTATTGTTCACAGAGCGAACCCGCAAATTGAAGGGAACTCTGTGGAAGGTATAACCCTCACCCCTAACGAAACTCCCCCTCAGGTAACCAGCGTAATTACAACTAACCAGAACATGTTGGGGTGTTTAGGAAATCTGACCTGTGCGGGGTAACAGCACTGAGGAGGGGAGGGCTTCTATGGGAGCCTCAGTAGGAAGAGAAAGGGTACAGCACGAATCCAACCCTCTGCCAATAGGTATTCCAGATGAGACAGTCTCAAATATAAGTATGGTCAGTATCCCTGATAATAGCAGTTGTGATGAATCATTAGAAGACATAGAGGACCAGAATGCTCCACTCTTTGACTCGTTAGTGGCCCTTATTAGGTCTTTACTTTTGCCCTTGGAGACTAGACTCCAAGGCATAGAACATCAACTTCAGGCCCTACGAAATTCTAAGGGGGAAAACATCGTACAAGGGACCTCGAACACTCCAGCCCCAACTGGTAACTCTTCATCCCTGGTCAAGACTCATTCTGCAGGACCTAACCCTACCTCTAAGAAACGCCCCCCCCACAACTATCATCCAAAAGGCTGATAAAGATGTATCTACCCAGCCAGCCCCCATTGTTGCCACAAAACCCCAGAAAGTAGCAGGTTCAACCGTCCCAGCTGTTAATCCCCCAACATCTCAGCCGGAGACACTATGGGCACGGTGGAATATTAGTTTACCACCCGACGCCTGCCCGTATGTGCTAGTTCTAACGGGCGTTCCAGAGCTTGCACCTGCCACTTCTGAACCCTTTTGGGCACTTAAAAACAAAGTTTGTTATTAGCTGGATAAAAATGTTCCTCCTCCTCCTAATATTAACAACAAAATGCTTATGGTGGAGAGAGCGCCTTGGGTAGGTGATAAAAAGAAAAATCTTCAGGGAGACTGTGTTGTGATTACATTTGAAGACCCAAGATTAGTAGAGTACATTTGCTCCGGGTCCCGATGTAATTACGACTCGACGATCAAGGTCAAACCCCTGTCATATTTTTATATGTCCTCGGAACATTATGATAACAGGTGGAGCTGGTTGAGGGCGCCCATCCATGACAGTGGTAGGATGAGACCCGAACAACTAAGTTGGTAGGCAATACCCTTGTAATTGGGGTGGGGATGAAAACGGAGGTTGGAATGTAATACGAAGAGGGGCAGGGAGGCCCTTAATTGGTGGCAACCAGTTAAATGAGGGTTGGTTGGGCCCCCAGCTTAATTATCCTATTCCGTGTTACAATCGCTTCAACGGTCTGGAGGGAGTCGATTGACTCCCAAACCAGTCTTTTGGGCGATTTGGAAACAGGGAAGCATTAGTTACCCCAGGGGAACAACCTACATTGGCCGCGGAAGAAACAGTTATTACAGGATTTATTAGTGAAGGTAGAGAAGGAATTGAACCTTGGACCTTAGATGAAAGGATGGAACTTCCACTCCAGTCTTCTGGACGTTCTGGCAATAGAGAAACGTCAGTCATCTCTGGGGAACAATTCAACTAACCCATGGAAGGTATAGTTAATACAGGATTAAGTTGTGAAGGTACAGGAGAACTGGAATCTAGTGCTTTTGTGGGAATCATGGAACCTACTATACCTTTTACTGCCATCAATATATTGTCATGGAATATAGCAGGTTTAAAGAAAAACCTTGTTAACCCAGAATGGAATGACTTTACTGATACCTTTCATATATGTATGTTTCAGGAAACCTGGTGTCTCTCCCCGCAATATAAAAATGGTTATTCAACCTTTTTTATTCCTGCAGTTTCGGTGGGGAAAGGGCGCCCTTCTGGTGGCTTGCTTATATCGGTAAAGGTGTCCTTGTATTGTACTGTTACTTCCCACAAAATTGATTCTAATGACATCCTGCACATTACTCTTAAGAATCAATCTGGGGGACTCAAATTTGAACTTTTTTGTATTTATGCTAGAGGTCTCCAGGGTGGGCTTTCCTCCCCAATCATAGAGCTGTTAGATGTTAGGTTATCACACCTTCCCCCCAGATCTAAAATATTGGTTGGGGGGATATTAACTGTACCTTTGAACCCCTAGATGATGAAGAGGTATTGGGTTTCAATTCAGAGGGTTGTAGACAGACTATACCTCCCCTAGTGCTTACACCCATGAAGAAATGGACAGCCATAGCTATCCAGCTGAATGCTCTGGTGTTAGAACATAACCTACGTGCTCTCAACGGCCGGACTATGTCGGATCGTGATGGGGCAATGACCTATAATAGGCTAGGTTGCCCATCTCGAATTGATTATATCCTTTTAGATATACAATCATGGCCCGACGTCATTGATATGGAGATTAGGCAGTCTTCAGATAGCGACCACAATCCATTATGCATGAAAATCCACTGGGCAAAAGGGATTGATATCAGTGGGAAACCAGAGATGATCACTAAAGAGGTTTTCCCTACAAATGAAAAACGGAAATTAAAATGGAATGTGGTCAAATGTGATGAGGAGAAGCTCCAAAACATCAAAAAGTTGGTTTTAGAAGAAACCAGCAGACTTATTGCCATGGTACCAGCAACATTTAATCATGCTGGACGTAGCCTGCTGGTCTCCTATAAAAATCTAATAATTAAACTAGGAGCCTTTTTCTGCAAGAAGCCCCGGGCGAAATCACGGCCTAACCGTGATCCCTCAAAGAGTAACCCCTGGTATACGGCAAACTGTAGGAATAAAAGGAAAGCAATTACCCAAGCAATAAAAAGCAAGGATCCTGTGGCCGTCCGAACGGCCAGAAAGGAATACTCTAATAGTATAACATCAGCAAAGAAAGATTGGGTGGAAGAGCATTGGCAGCAGTTAAAGGTCGCAGCCCGTGGGAAAAATTCCATTATTTTTTGGAAATTAATTAATGCATTTGATAGAAGGGGGGCAGCACCAATTTTAAACCACATAACTGAACAGCAATGGTATTCCCATTTTTTAAATTTATACTGTGAGGACAGTTTGATAAGTTCGACAGTACTGACCCTTTAAGTAAGTCTTGTGGAAAGTCAGGCTCTAAGGTAGACCTATTTTCCCAGCAAGAAGTTCAGGACGCCATCTCTAAACTACTACCAGGGAAGGCACCTGGGCCAGATGGCCTCCCGGGGGATTTGCTAATGTATGATTCCAAACTATGGGCAGAGTTTATAGATTGTCTGATGAATTTGATCCAGTATGGCCACCCAGTTCCAGAATCCTGGAAGGGCGCTGAGGTTATAACCATATACAAAAAGGGTGAAAGAGATGACCCTGCCAACTACAGACCAATAAGTTTGATAGACACTGTCCAAAAGGTGGTTGGCCGGGTCATCATAAATCGTACCGAAGCCTGGCTAGTGGACAAAGACATCCTGTCCCACTTCCAGGCTGGGTTTAGGCGCAATGTCGGTGCAATGGACCAGGTCTTTCGATTCTGTGCAGTCTGTTGGAAGTCAGTATTAATTGCCAAGGGCAGTTTATACTTGGCTTTCATAGACTTGAAAACAGCATTCGATGTCATCCCACGCGCCAAACTCTGGTCAGTCCTATCTGATATGGGTTTCCCCAGTTATTTGTTGCAGCTCATTATTAAACTTCAAGAGGGGAACTATGCTAGGATTCGATGGGGAAGTCAGGGCCAACTGACAGAGAAGGTACCGGTCAACAGAGGAGTGAGACAGGGATGCGTGATGGCTCCAACCCTGCTCTTCTTCTTTATAAATGGGGTGGTGGACCATTTGAGGGAGGACCCCGCTGATGCCCCTGTCCTCACAGGAGAGAAAACACCCACTCTCCTCTTCGCAGACGACACCCTTCTGATGTCCAAATCCCCGATAGGTCTGCAAAAACTGCTTGACCGCTTTTGTATTTTTTGTAAAGATCGAGGGTTGTCGGTAAATACCACCAAAACAAAGTTGATGGTGTTGTCCGCCAACAAAAAACATAGGAAGGTTAACCTCTCGTTGAACGGCACTCCCCTTGAGGTGGTGGAAGAATTCGATTACCTTGGAGTGAGACTAAGTAACAATTTGAGTTGGAATTCCCATATCGCTAAAATGGTTTTAAACCTCAAAAGGGTTTCTGGAGTGATAACAAAGAATCAGCGGCTCTCTATTAGCAGACCCATAGCTCCTACTTTAGCAGTTTTTGAGGGGAAAGCGCTAGCAGCAGCAGTTTATGGCTCTGAACTTTGGGGTGCGGAGAACACCAAAGCATTGGCAGTGGCTGAAAATAAGTTTATAAGAGACATAGTCTCGCTGCCTTTATCGACCCCTCTGAACCCATTATTTTTAGATTTGGGTAAAAGATCGATCTCTGACTTGGTCCAAATTCGCCCCTTGTTATATTGGGTTCGGCTTAGAAGGACCCCCGAACGTTTTAATTATGCATTAGTATTGGACGAGCTAATCAGTTTGAACGTAGCTAATAAAATAAAATGGCTCAACAATTTAAAGAAGTTGGTGGTATCTATAGGTCTAGGGGATTGTTGGTTCTCCCAAACTCCCCCGCCAAAACAAACTGTCAAAAAACTTTATTGGGATTGGGTTGTGGCAAAGGAATTAAAGAACCCAAATTGGGGTCCCTTGAAAAACATCTTCCTCGACCACAAGCCCCTTAGAAAGTTAGAGCCATTTTTTGACTTTATCCAGACCCCCCGTGACAGAACTTTGTTTCTGAAACTAAGATATGGTATTTTACCCCTTAATTCATTTAAGGAAGGGTGGAAGGGAAGAAGAGAAACTGACCAAAAATGTCCAGGTTGCACTTGCCCGAAAGAATCTCTGGGCCATTTTTTGTTTGCATGTGTTGCATATAAACAGACGAGAGCAAAATGGCTGAAACCTGTTTGTAGGGAGCTTGGAGTTAGGGACCATAGATCAGCAATGCGTGTTATTTTAACCAACGCTTCTTCCATGTATATTGTTTGTGGGGTAGCCAAATATGTGGCGAATGCTTGGTTCATCAGGTCGAAATTGTTACCCAATGTTTGATTATTTCCCCCAAGTAAAGAACCTTCTATCATGCCTCTTTAAATGTTTTAAGGATCTGTAATACTTGTAACATTGTTTTAAGTATTTTGCATGTTGAATACTTGTACTTTTATGAAATATCTTTTCGAATAAAGTATTACAATATAATTAACCTAGCCAGTACTTGTTCTAAAGAAACTATTGCTTGAGTAAGAGGTGCTGCAGCGCCCGTGCTCTCACCAACAGACTGTGGAAGCCCGTTAGGGCTAATCTTTTTGCCAAAAATTGGGTCCAAATGGTCTAGACGACCCTTGAATAGGCCAAGGCTATTATCAATCAGTTCTTTCAATTGAGCGCAAACTGAGTCCATAGCAGCCCCACCCCCCCAAATCCAATGCAGTATGCACAAGAGCATTGCATACTGGAGGTGCAACATCAGTTTGTGTGCCAATAGTGCGATTTTGGAGCACCTCGGGATTATTTCGGTGGATCCGCTTCTGCTGTTTGGGTTTTAGGATGCCTGCCCCTCTCCTTCGCTTCCCTGCAAGCTCTCTTGGCTTGTCCTCACTGTCCTCAGTGTCCTTGGTAAGAGGAGTAATAGTTTGCAACCTTGTTGCTATCATCAATCCAGATTGCAAGTCCGTAGGGGAAGTGTTAGATTTCGGAGGGGGCTGATGCTGACTAGGGACGATGGGAGGCGAGCGGAATAAATATGCATCTCCCGGGCCAATGGGGCCTACAGATAAGCACCTCTGCAAGGATACACGGTCTAACAATAGGCGCCTCTCAGTAAGTTCAATCTCATGGTAAATCATAGATTCTGCCCTCACAATGAAAGCATCCAATGTGCCTACCTCTCCCTTGCATTTAGTCATTATGGGTAGCACCTCAGAGCAGTGTCATATAATGCAATTCACTAGCATAATGGAAGGAAAAAATTAAATAAAAAATAACAGCTCGGGGGAATTAGCAGGAAAAAATTTGGTTCCAAAGGAGAGGTGCTGAATACTGGACTACCAGAGTACAGCACAGTTAGTGATGAGAAAGAGTAAAAGCAAAAGGTAATATCAGATTTGTATCAGTACCTTGTGGCTGTAAACCAGTATCAGCTACTACAGGGGTTAGAGGGATTGCCCATCCCAGCCTCTTCTGGGCGAGGACAGGCAAAGATGGGCCCGGCCTTGGCCCGGGCTTCGTGCGCACGCGTCCCATTGCCGCAGAGACACTGACATTGCTTAAGGGGCCAGTAATGATGATTCCTCCCAGTGGCAATCAGCTGGAGGTGGTGGCGAGCATTGCACCCTGGGACATGGAGTCCTTCCCAGGGTGTTACTGTTCTTGGTGTCTAAAGATGAAGGTGCTGGTCGGGCTGGGGTGATTTCCCTAGAGCTCTGGGACGACGGTCCCACCAGAGAAAGCCTGACACGATGCCTCTCCCCTCTTTGCTTGATTGCGCGTACTCTATTTGGCAGGGAAACTGCACCGTGGAAACCAAAACATAAATGTACATAACTGGTTAGAAGCAGCCCAGCGTAAATGAGAAGGTCTCCTCCACTGCAGGGTTAAATCCATGCTGAACAATTCTCCAAGCCACTCACCGGCTCCTGTCGTGCATCAGCTCAAAATCAGCAAGGAAAATAAGAAACAGTATCGAGCCTCACAGCGGCTCGACACGGCAAAGTACAACGTATTAATAGCCGGTTTGGAAGGTGAAGCTTATATTTCGTGTTATAATAAGCAATTTTTTTTTTTTTTTTCAAAACCAGATTTTATTGACATTTTCAAATATGGATTGCGGAAACAATCACAGCACTCCAGACACTGGAGAGGCTGTACGCAAAGAACCAAAATCATATTGGCAGCAATCAGCAGATAATCTATATATGACGAATGGCATTAACCTCCTGGATCCCTCCCTCCAACCCCACACCAACCCCCCACCCGGTTCCCACCCCCGTCCTGTCCACGATGGTCACCAGTATCTAAATCAACATGAGCTGTACAGAAGCATGCAGGTACTCTCACTCCCGCCCCGATACACATGACTGTTGGTCCACCAAGGTGTCCTGCTGCGGCGGCGGCTCCAGCCACAGTCCCCTATGTTCTGCCCATCTCTTCCATATTTTATAATGTTTTCTGGGGCAGCCCCGGGCCTCAAAGACGGGGCGTTCCAGTGCCATACAATAGTCCATGCCCCGTTTCCAGACTCGAATCGGGGGCGCCCCCTGATCCTTCCAGGCGCGGGCCACATCCCGCTTAGCAATTGTCAGGCCCAAGAGCAAGAGATGTCTCTTATAGGTGTTGCCGGCCACCTGCTCCAAGACATGCAGAAGCCCCAGCTGTGACGTGCGCGGGAGCTGCCAGCCCAGGACCTCATCCAAACAGTCCCAAACACGCTTCCAATAGCGGGCTATAACCCCACATGACCACACCGTGTGCAGAAACATGCCCATCTCCCCACCACACCACAGACAGTCAGGGGAGGCAATCAGTCCAGCCCGCCACAGCCTCTCTCTCGTGTAGTATGCCCTGTGTAGGTACTTAAATTGGATAAAGCGCAGCCGCACGGCGACAGCCGCCTCCCTCGGGGCCGCAAGAGCCTCCCTCCACCCTTCCTCATCAATCTCACCAACATCGCTCTCCCATTTAGACCGCAGGCCATCCAAGGAGGACGCACAGTGTGTGACTAGGGACTGGTATATACACGATATCTTCTTCTCCGTCAATTCGCCCATGAACAGTTTAGCTTCTATGGGACTAAATTCCGGCAGGGAGTCCAACCCCTCCAAAGCGGGGGAAATAGCATGACGGAACTGCAGGTATTGGAAGAACTGGGTACTCGGCATGTCAAATTCGTCTCTCAGTTCCTGGAAGGACTTCAGGGTCGCGCCCCTCATAACGTGTCCCAATGCTGAGATGCCTATCAGGTCCCAGCCGCGAAACCCCGACAGGGTCGATAAGGCCGACAGGCGGCCATTCTGCCACAACGGGGTCTCCCCCGTCAACTTATTCCACCACCCCATACGACCAAGCGCCCGACGCCAGACCTGAAAGACAGTTTGCGTAACAACCGGAAGCTTCTTCCTCTTTCCGGCCGAGTAGAGGAGCGTGTGCAGGGTATCGGGTTCCATTAAGTACCTCTCCAGAGCATACGCCGGGTCGCTCCGATCCCCATACCACCATTCATTAAGTATCAGGAGATGGGATGCCTGATAGTAGGATAGTATGTCCGAAGACGCCAGGCCTCCGCAGTACGAGGACAAGAAGCAGGTACGTAGGGCCACGCGCACCACTCCCCCAGCCCAGAGGAAGCGGCCCAGGGCCGAATTGACCTGGCGGAACCAATGTGGCGATATAGGATATGGGTGGTTCTGCAGTTGATAGAGTAAGCGCGGGAGGGCGACCATCTTAAAGATGGCCGATCGGCCATATAGATTTAAGGGCATACGGGACCGCGTCTTCATGTCTGATCGGACTCGGTCCCAGACCGGGACAATGTTACGCTCCCACGATACCCCAGGGATGTCGGTCAGGAACACTCCTAGGTACTTAAGGCCTCCCGTCGCTATTTGTAGAGCCGACGCCCAGGCACCGGGAGCTACCCCACCGCCCAGGGTCCACAGAACAGACTTCCTCACATTGAGATGCAGCCCTGATACCTCACCAAACACTCTCATGATCTCCAGAACTCTGGGGCCCGACCTGTCCAGGTCTGTAAGAAAAAACAGGACGTCGTCCGCGTATAGTGCGATGCGGTCTGACGGTCCTGCTTCCCACTCGAACCCCCTCATCTGCGCGTCAATTCTCACCCATGCCGCAAGGGGTTCCATTGCAAGAGCAAATAGGTACGGCGAGAGCGGGCAGCCCTGCCGGGTGCCCCGTCCAATAGCAAATGCGTCGGAAATCGCGCCCGCCACCCGCACGGACGCCGTCAGATCGGTATATAGCAGTCGCACATACGAAAGAAAGCAGGGGCCAAGATTCAAGCGAGGCAGAAGCGCTTGTAGGTATGTCCAGCTCAGGGAATCGAAGGCCCTATCTATGTCCGCTAACAGGAGCGCCGCCTGGGAGCCAGTGGCTTTCATCATTTCCAGAGCTACTTGGGCCCGTCTGATGTTGTGCCTAGTGGCTCTATGGGGCATGAAGCCAGCCTGATCCGGATGGACCAGAGTGGTAATAAGAGGCAGGAGACGATTGGCCAGTGCCTTCGCCAGTATCTTTGCCTCTATATTGAGGAGAGAGATAGGGCGGTAAGATTCATGTCTATCCGGCGGCCTCCCCGGCTTACAGAACACCACTATCTCGGCATGTCTCCAATCCGGCGGCATCCAACCTCGCTCCCTTGCTTCGTCCAACGCCTTCTTGAAGTGGGGCCCTAACTGAAGTTGGTATTTCCGTACAAACTCGCACGGGAAACCGTTCGGCCCAGGGGCCTTCCCGGTATTCAACTCGCCCAACGCCTTACCCAGTTCCTCCGCGGACAGAGGTAGCTCTAGATCAACACGCTCCTCATCGGAGATCCCCCGCGGCGGGAGATCCGCCAGAAATTTGTCCACCTCCGACGCCAAAAGGGAATCCCTGGGGGCGTACTGCGCCTCATAGTAACGCGCAAAACTGGCGGCCATGGTCCCAGGGTCAGTAATAGGGGCCCCGGCATCATCTACCAGTGCCGGCAGTGTTTGAGCCTGGAACGCGCCCTGGCATAGCCTGTACAGCATGGAGCTGGATTTATCCCCCCACTGGTATATTCTACTCTGCGTGGCCAGCCATATATTGCGCGACTCCTCAAGCAATATAGAGGCAGCATCATTCTGCGCCTGCAGGAGCCGTCGCGTATCTTCCTCCGCCCCCGTCTCCGTAGACCGCGCTTCCAGAGTGCGGACGCGATCCTCCGCCTTCTCTAGATCTTCCTTCCGAATTCTACGGTCCCTCGCGCACCAGGCTTTGTCCACGCCTCTGAGCGTTGGCTTCATAGCTTCCCATAGGGTCACCGCATCCGTGTCTGGCCCCTCATTCTCCTCCCAGTAGTGAGCTATAGCCTCACGCATGCGGGATTGGTAGTCATCCCGTTGTAAATGCCAGGTAGAGAGGCGCCATCGAAACGGCTGCCGCCGCCTGTCGAGAAGGATGTCAACCGTGATCGGGGAATGGTCCGAAAGCCCCCTAGACAAAATGGCGGACGAGGCCACCCTACTCATGGCGGCGCGTGGAACAAACAGATAGTCCAGCTGTGAGAATGAGCGATGCACTGCCGACACGTATGTGAATTCTCTACTGTGCGGGTGTTGGCAGCGCCAGGCATCCATCCATCCCATACCTCTGACCATATCACTCAGTTTCGTAGGTGCAGCCGCCAGCGGTCCGCCATTAGGCCTGAAGCGATCTGCAGAGGCATCCATGACATCATTCCAGTCTCCGCCAATCACCGATAATACATCCGGCACCTCAGCCCAGATCGCAAACAGCTTCTCCACGAGAGACCATTGCAAGGGGGGGGGGCATACACACTACCAAACACCACTTGTTCCTCACCAATCATTCCCTAGATGACGACATACCTTCCCTGGGCGTCAATCCACTGCGAGGAATGGGTATAAGAAACCCTACGATGGACTAAGACCGCCACCCCCCGGGACCCCCGGGCAAACCCCGCATGGTACACCTGGTGATACCCATATCGTTGCAGACTCAGAGTCTTCGTGCCTAGCAGATGGGTTTCTTGTAGTAGGAGGACATCCGCTTTTTCCCTTTTCCCTTGACGCAGCACAGCCCCACGTTTGATTTTGTCGAGCATACCTCTTACGTTCCAGCTCACAACTTTCAACATAGCTCTGGGGGGCTCCAAAGTATGACCCCTACCCGCCATTAGAAGCATATGGGCGCAGCCGCCCGGGCATAGGAGAGCGCATCTGCTCATGTGACAAGAGTCGAACCTGGCGGACCATCGTGCGTGAACAAGTTACCCCTGTGGACCCAAACATTGTGCATCCCCCCGCCCCCAACCCCCAGACCCAACCCCAACTCAACACCCCGCACCCCAACCACCCCCCTCCCCTATACCTCAACAACATTGAAGTACCTGTCGCGGCGTAGGAGCACCCCAGCCCCCAACGGGATTTCAGCGGCCACCCACTCCAATGGATCCCCAAGAAGCTCTCCCCCAACAGTCCCAACTACCCACCCAACTTATCAACTCCCTCCCCAGCATCTCCCACTCTAGTAGGAGGCAAAGCCCCTATATATGGGCTATCCGAACCCCTCTTGCCCCCCACACCGTCCCATGACTGATAAGATAACTGGCAAGCAGCAATGACACAGTTCTAGTAGCGTGCCACAGTCCAAACAGACATAGGAAACCCCTTCTCCCAACGGGAGTTTGTAATCATCTCAAAGAAAATCAGTCCCCTGAGGTACCACCATCCTTGCCAGAGTGGTCAGAGTCTGCGGGCGCGCCATCTCGCTTCCCACCCCGTGAAGGGGAGCGTTTTCGTGACCTTGACCTTCTATGTCTCCTGCCCTTTACAGCTGAATCCTCACTCTCCGGCGACGGGCCCCTCGAGTGGCCCGGGTTCAATCCTGGCTGATCATGCGGCCGGACCCTCACTGTCTCATCTGTCCATTTAAAGACATCCTCCGGAGTGTCGAAAAAGTGTGTGCGCGACTGGAATATTACCTGCAGGCGGGCCGGATAAAGGAGGGAGTATTGGATCTTCAGGCCTTGCAGCTTTGCCTTGGCTGCGATGAACGAGTGGCGCTGTTGTTGCACTATCCTAGTATAATCCGGGAAGATCATTATCTTCTGGTTTTCAAATAAAAGCGAGTCCTTGGTCCTTGCCTCCCGTAGGATTGTGTCCCTGTCATGGAAGTTTAGAATCCTTGCGATCACTGGTCTGGGCCGCTCCCCGCCGGCGGTTTCTGCGTCAGGGCCCTATGTGCACGCTCAATCACAAAACATCGTGACAGCACTTCAGGGGGAAGCCAGGACTTCAACCATTGGGACAAGAACAGTTCCATGTTACCCTTCTCGCAACCTTCCGGGAAGCCCACGAAGCGTAGGTTGTTTCTGCGCGCCCGTCCTTCCGCGTCCTCCACCCGGAGCGCAAGGCCTCTCTGAACATTTTCCATCGCCGCCATTTTCCGCTTCAGGGTCACCACGTCGTCCTCCACCCCCGATATTCTGGATTCGGCTTCGGTAATGCGCACCACAGCGGTCCTCAGGTCCTGACGCAGGAGGGTCACATCCGCGCCAACTGCCCCGATCTTGGCGTCTAGCATGTCCCTGGACTGGGTAATTGCCGCCATCAAAGCTGCATTGTCAGGGCCCGAACCATGGCCTCCGCCCGAGGCTCCCGACGCCCCACTCGTCCCGGTAAACTTATCCAGGGTCCCTTGTTTAGCGGATCCGCTGCCGCCCCCACCCCTGGTCATGGCCACAGCCCCCCTGGGTCCAATCAATGTCCGAGCAGCTGTGGCTAGATTCGGGGCCTACCCCGTACCCCAGACCAGAGGCACGCGCACACCACAGGATGATTTCCAGGCTCACAAGTCCTCAAACACCGTCCGCCACCAGGGGGGGGGAGAGGGGCCGCCGGGGGGGCTCTCCTTTTGTCGTCTCCCGTGCTCCACTAGACAGTCCCGGGGGTATGGGCGCACCACAGGGCACCGGCCGGGCCCAGGCTCTGCTCCGCTTCACCCTACTGTCTTTCCAAGCACAAGCGGGGGGTCCCGTGGGGCCACTTCAGTCCACACCGCAAGCCACCACCTGTATCTAGTCGGGGAGCCCCCCCGCCCTGCCAGCCAACTGTCTCGGGCACTCACCGGTGTTCCTCAGCGCACCCCCCCGCCTACCAGTGCCACCAACCAGGATATTGTCCAGCCAGGCGCCTCCACCGGGTCCTCTCCGGATCGAGTCGAAGGGAGCACCTCCGACCACTGGGCACTGTCTCTGCTGTTGCTCCAGTCGGCCCCGCCGCCTCCGCACTGCCTCTGTGATTGCTGCTGGGGACCTCGAAAATCGAGGTCCCGGTCTCTCGGCCCGACGTAGGCCGCGGCGTCCCCCAGCAGCCTCCTGAAGCCTGGACGATGCACCCACCACTGCAGATGGGTCCGCCTAGCCGCTCTGTGTTCCGGTTGTGGGGAGAGCCCCGCTGGCCCCGAGGAAGCAGAGGCCCAGCCGGCCGGCGCGAAGACCCTCCGACCGGGAGGCGCCAAACTCGAGGTCCTGGCTTTCCCTCGGGGACAAGGCCGCAGACTGCCGCCGCTGTTTTCGGCTCTGCCAATGATCCGGGAGCACCGCAAAGTACACCGGACAACACCTCCTGCCCTCCGTTGCTCTCACCGCCGGCGTGGGCGACTAAACGGGTCCGGAAGCCAGGATAATATGTCGGATAAAGAACGGGGCGGTGGGAGCTCTAACAAGCTGCGTCCACCATCGTCGCCCGCGTAGCCACTGCCATAATAAGCAATTTTAAGTAAAGCATATCATATTTCCAGGAAACCTCAGGTCTATGGGAACACCACTCACCACCAGCAGTTATAGTTACCTGAACTGACTATCAATCAGCCAAACAGGATGTTTAAAGGACTGCTTATCACCATCACCACTGAGAGTATGCAGGTGCCAGGGGATATTCTTCTGCTGGGCATCATCAGTCAAACTGTAACTTATGCACCACAATACACTGCTTAAGAACTCATATATTATATCACTCATTACATGGTCAGTGACATTACTCATAACATCCCTGATGACATCTCAAATTACATCATTGATGACATCATTTACATAATCACTCATACCCTCTGTCATCCCCATAAAACCTCTTATACACCCACACAACCACTCACAAACCCATTTACAGACCCATACTAGTACTTACACATCTACTCACTCACGTATTTGTACATGCACTCACACACCCATTCACTCACTCACACAATTACACACACACCAATTTATCCACCCATAGAACCACTCACAAAGCCACACCCTCACCCATACAGCTAATTTTACCCTCATGTATTTTCCTATACAGCCACAGATAGAGCCACTCGCATACCTATGCAGCCACTCACTCAGCAGTGCAGCTTCTCAAACACCCAGACATATAGATGTAGAGCCGCTCATACACTTAGTTACTTACCCATGCACCTACTTATGCACTGACTCACTCACCCATAAAAATAACAGGGGCAACCCGTTTAACCCATAGGCCTCCGGGTAAGGAGTACACATAAAAAAACAAGTAATATGGCCTACCGAATGATTATCTGTCAATCTAATTTTCTCTGAATGGATACCATAAATTATCCATTCCATGAAAAATAGTTTTTCGCCGGATTTAATCCAAAGTTTTATGTATAAGGGGACTCTCCAATTTCAATCCGTCATTTCAACAAATTCAATCTATATCTATATGGTTTAAGTATTTCTTTTTATTAAACCATATTTTTTCTTAAATTTCTGTTATCTCATATTTCACATTACTATACACATTTTATACATATATACACATACAAATACATTTACATTTATATATACATACACGATATTGCGAACCCTATTTTTAGGTTCTTTTGCCCTATTTATTTTTAACCAAGTATGTTTATCTCAAATACTTTCAACAAAAACATTCCTTATGTCTAGATCACCAAAACAAACTGTAGAGGAGTGTCACCAGGTTAGAAGTTTTTTATAACCTATCCCTCTCTCTAACACTCCTAATTCAAGCTTTATTATATCGACTTAGTCAAACTAATTTTTGTTTGAATTGGTATCTTCAAACAACAGTGTCGAAGCATTTCAGCCTCTTGTAAATCCAGGCCTCATCAGGACTTATTGGGCAAATCAAATTCATACCTAAAAAACAGATATCTCAATTACATTCTATATACAAAAGATAATTTTCAAGTGATATATTCTACCAATCTATGTACATGCATGTTCAAAAGTCTAAATAACCTAATCTTAACGATAAATCTCAAGGTGACTGGCATCAGAAGTATTTTACTTAGTGTACACCCAATGTGTTTTCAAAAATAAATAAATAAACACCCACCGTGTCTATATACAAATCTAATTCTACAGCCATAGAGCAACAACGTACGGCTTCCTCTATTAAGATCTACATGCAATTATCACCTCTCAATGCCCAATTACTGTCAAGGGAGGAATACATACAACCAAATCCATGTTATGTGAATCGTGTTCCCATCTCTTCCGGCTGGTTCTTTCAATCGGACTACAATAAAATCAGTCACCGTATTAAAATCTCACTGGACAGAGCTAGACTAATATGAAGGGCTCAAGGAATATAAATATCCAGTACATTCTAGCTTACCTTATAATGAACGCTGCATGGATTCACATTAATTTAGCGGTCTCCGTCATCCGTTTTACATAATCCTAAGGTCGAAAGACGGGTTCTATTAGTCAACCAAGTAACTATTTACCGCTATGGCCTTACACGTCAAATAGCTACAATGTCCAAGCGTAATTCGGTCAATTACCTTCAAGATGTATCCTTCAATAGAGTGGGGAAAAACCTCTCCATTGCTGACCGCCACCGCCCTCCGGTCGGGAACTTGGTTATTGGAAACACAACCGCCGAGTTGCTTCCGCATTAAACAGCAACAACGGACTGTCTCCACTAAGAGGCAGACAGTTCTCGCGTTGAAACCTGCACTATCAGGTATGAAAATAAACAAGGGGCACTAAATACTCTGGCCCACATGCATCAATATCGGCTTTTGCGATTTCTAAATTGCGAAAAATAGCGATTCGCAATTTAGAAATTGCAAAAGCCTATGCATGAATATTTTCGCTTTTTTTTTGCAAATCGGTAAAAATCGCTATTTTTACCGAATTGCATTAAAAATGCGAATTTTCAATTGCGAATTCACAATTCCCATTCATTCCTATGGGCCAAAAAGCCCATAGGAATGAATGGGAATTGAGAATTCGCATTTTGAAATCGCAATTCATCAATGCATTTCAAGGGTGGAGAGGGGGGTCCAAATGACCCCCCCCTGCACCCATGAAATGTACTTTTCAGTATAAGTTACTACACACATGTCCTAAGGACATGTGTGTCTCTAACTTAACAGTTTAAAAAATGCATTTTTGTGCATTTTTTAACAATTTCGCAAATTACCACGAGGTTGAACTTCGTGGTAATTTGCACTTCCAATTTGAAAAATTGCACATTTTTTTGAAATGATGCATAGCATTTAAGAAATCGCAAAATTGCGATTTCTTATATGCTATCGCAATTTTAGAAATCGGAAAAATAGTTGCAATTTCAAAAATAGCATGATGCATACCAAACAGCACTTTTGGAATCGCAAACGGCCGATTTAAAGGAATCGCACCGTTTGCGACTCCAAAAATGCTTGATGCATGTGGGCCTCTGACACTAACTTCTCCCAAAGTGGCCACCATTAATAGTGTGTGACTGCGAATACCGATAATGTATTCTATACAAGAGAAACCTATTCATATTTCACAGGCCGATCATCATTTAGTAGGTCTGCTTTCCATATACTAAAACCGGACATAGAAGAGGCGCTCCTAATCCAAATATATTTAATAAGTCCACACTCAAGTGTAAATTAACAACCATACGAAAATGAATTAACAAATAAAGAAATAGTTAAAAGAATCATCTTATAGCCCCATGTGATGCCGCACCTTTCACATTCTGTTGGTTAATTCAGCGTCCACTGTAGGATGAGCCCACGGAGATGACTATAAATACCTCTATATCGCAAAATACACATACAGGATGACATTGGTATATATTACTTTCTCTCTAGTGCTCTCATATCAAGTAGATCTATGAGTCTTGTAGTATAATTCTCATTCCAACAAGGCCTACATTTCATCCCTATCATTCAGACCTGTTCTTGCTGTGTGGTATTTTTCAATTAGTCTTGCCTCTAGACGATTCAGTCTGGTTTATGCCTCCACCTTACTGGTACTTGTTACTGTACATAACACAGACCATTCCATATCTGTTTCTGTATGGTTATATCTTTGATAATGTAATACCAACGGAGCCCGGTAGTATTGCATCTCACTCTCGATTTATGCTGTAAAATTCGTTCTTTGACAGCTTGAACTGTCTGCCCTATATAAAACTTGTTGCATGGGCATTTTATACAATATATGTTGGACTTAGTATTGCAATTGGAAAATGTTCTCTGTTTATGAATTTTCCCATTAATTTTAATTTCTTTTGAATCTTTTGTGGAGGCACATGCTAGGCAATTCTGACACCTATAATGTCCAATCACAGGTGGCAATTTTAATAGATCTCTAGTGTCTCGTTTCGGGAGCAGTTTTATCGTTGTGGCTTTTACCAACAGGTTTCGAATACTTTTGCCTTTTTTAAAAGCAAAAAATGGTTTCGGTATATCCAAATTGGCAATCAATTTCCAATTATTAAGGATAAGCTTTTTTACCTTATTTGCTCCTGGGTCATATGTTAACACACGTAAGAGGTGTAGTTTTTTCATGTGTTTTAGGTGTTAACAATGTCTCACGTGGCGTGTCCCAAGCCCTTTTCAAGGCTACTTTCACTATTCTTTTAGGATACCCTCTTGAAATCAATTTCTCTTTCAGTTTCTCTGCGTGATGGAAATAGTCTTTTTCCGAGCTACAGTTCCTCCTAACATGGAGGAACTGGCCATAGGGAAGATTTTCTTTCAGTGACCGAGGGTGACAGCTAGTGAAGTGTAGCAGTGTGTTTTTGTCAGTAGATTTAGTGTATAGACTAACAACTAAATGACCCTCGTCATGTTGGACAAGAACGTCCAAAAAGTTGATCTTTTCTTTGTCACTTGACAATGTAAAATTACATTCCAAGGTACGTGCATTTAACCAATTGTGAAAGTCAGTCAGTTGGATTTGATCCCCTTTCCAGATTAAAAAGATATAATCTATATAGCGACACCAAAACTCCACATGATGTTTAAATGGGTTGGTGTTGCTATATATCCACCTGTCCTCAAATTGAGCCATCACTAAATTGGCTATTTCTGGAGAGAACGAGCAGCCCATGGCCACCCCAGAAATTTGTAAAAACAAATTTTCTTTAAAACAGAAAAAGTTATTTTTTAGACACATTTTAGCAAGCGAAGAAATAAAATCAGTCGGCACCTGGTGAGGCCGACTTCATTACCTCTACGGCTTCGTCCTGCGGAATATTGGTATAGAGGGATTTAATATCGAAGGTGGCAAGAAGTTGTTCTAGTCCCTCCACCTTCGATATCAAATCCATAGTGTCTCTGACATACGCTGGAGTGGTCTTAACCAATGGTAATAGAAATACATCAACGTACTTAGCTATGGGTTCTAGCAAAGACCCACATGCCGCCACAATAGGTCTACCAGGTGGATTACTCACTGATTTATGTACCTTAGGAAATACATAAATGTTTGGGATCCTATTATTTAGATCGTTATTAAGGAACTCAAATTCATTTTTACAGAGCCATCCACTATCTAGGCCTTCCTGGGTGATTTCCAGAATCTGTTGTTTAAGTCTGGGAGATGGATTATCTACCAAGGGTCTATAATGTGATAGATTAGATAATTGCTTCGTGATTTCTTCCTCATATTTAGAGGTTTCCCACAGGACGATCCGCCCGCCTTTATCGGCTGGTTTTACCGTTATTGTGGAATTGATAGAAAGATTTTTTAGTGCTGTCCGTTCTCTATTATTACAGTTATTATTGTAATAGATTTTTTCGTCTGCAGCTCATCAAGTTCACGCAAGACTTGGTTTTCAAACACTGAGATCTCTGGTGGAAGTAGGACACTGTCTGGTAGAAATTTGGATTATTTCGTAGCCCACTGATATTCTTCTGTTCGATACTCTCACGCTCTAAAAAGTAGGCTTTCAATCTAACTTTTCTGTGGAATCCTAATACCTCTGTTTTAGTGTCAACTGGGTTTTCCAAATTCGAAGGCACAAAGGTAAGTCCTTTAGCTAGTATCTCAAGTTCCTCACTAGTAGGGGTGTAGTTTGACAGATTATAGATAGGGATAAGGTCTTTTTCTATTTGATTCATCGTCTGTATGTTTTCTTCCGCGTCCGGAAGGTCTCTGTTTCTGGATTTGGATACTGTTCTATTTGTTGGTACGTACCTTGTGGTGGGTACATCCCCCCTTGGTGTTGGTTGTATCCTCTCCACCTCTGGCCCCCTCCCCATGGTCTGAACCTACCTCTGCCTAAAAAAGGTGGTCTTGACCTATAAAATTAAGGAGGGGGTAGTATCCACTATTCGACCCCTGGTCTGAGTCTGATGGCGTATCTGAAAAAGTAATAAATGTATTTCTCGATCTCCCTCTGTATTGAAGGTTTAGGGAACTGGGGTTGTTGTTGATATAAAAATCTTCTTTTAAGAAAGGATACACTTCTTCAAATTTAAAGTTTTTTTATATCTTTGCCTACTTTCATAATTTATAAATTGGTGTTGTGAATAGTGAAGTCAGCGATGGTCTTTTCAGCTGCTTCTAACAATTTTTTACAATCTTTGATAGTAGTATCACCTAGAATCTCTTGTTCCAAGGCTTCTATTTTCCTCAGTTCCTCTTCATACAATCTTAATGCCGTCTCAACCGAGAGGGCCATCCAATCCACAGAACATTTAGACCCTACTCCTCCAAATCTGTTCAAATATATTTTATCATTCGTAAAAATAACAGGAACATTTTTCACCTGTAAACCTACAGGGATCGTGTTATTCTTAAGGTGTTCCGATAGTACTTTTGCGTGCAACTGTGTTCTGATATTCTTTTTCTTCAGTTGTTTTAATCTCTCTATTTTGTCAACTTTCGCTGTCTGCAATGCCCCTTTGTCACTACTCAATAGCGATGGAGTTCTAGACACTAAGGCACTGATTTCATCTTTGCTGTAGCTCACCACAGTAGGTTCTGACATTTCTTAAAACTAATTTTCTATAGGTAAATCTTAAGTACATAGGTAGAGATAGGTAGACATATTTCCTTGCTTCATCTAATGGACAGATTATGAATGGCTATTGGAGAGCCTCAATTATTTCCTGAAAATCTTTTTATTTTGATCCTTTTCTTGTATCTGACAATTCAGTTGTCAATTTTTCTAGTCCCTCACACTTAACCAAGTGTTATTAACACAAAAATAAAACAGGGGCAACCCGTTTAACCCATAGGCCTCCGGGTAAAGAGTACACATAAAAAAACAAGGAATATGGCCTACGGAATGATTATCTGTCCATCTAATTTTCTCTGAATGGATACCTTAAATTATCCATTCCATGAAAAATAGTTTTTCTTCGTCGGATTTAATCCAAAGTTTTAGGTATAAGGGGACTCGCCAATTTCAATCCGTCATTTCAACAAATTCAATCTATATCTATATGGTTTAAGTAGTTATTTTTATTAAACCATATTTTTTCTTACATTTCTGTTATCTCATATTTCGCATTACTATACACATTTTATACATATATACACATGCAAATACATTTACATTTATATATACATACACGATATTGCGAACCTTATTTTGATGTTCTTTTGCCTTATTTATTTTTAACCAAGGATGTTTATTTCAAATACTTTCAACAAAAACATTCCTGATTTCTAGATCACCAAAACAAACTGTAGAGGAGTGTCACCAGATTAGAAGTTTTTGTTATAACCTATCTCTCTCTAACACTCCTAATTCAAGCTTTATTATATCGACTTAGTCAAACAAATTTTTGTTTGAATTGGTGTCTTCAAACAACAGTGTCGACGCGTTTCAGCCTCTTGTAAATCCAGGCCTCATCAGGACTTATTGGGCAAATCAAATTCATACCTAAAAAAAAAGATATCTCAATTACATTCTATATACAAAAGATAATTTTCAAGTGATATATTCTACCAATCTATGTACATGCATGTTCAAAAGTCTAAAGAACCTAATCTTAACGATAAATCTCAAGGTGAATGGCATCAGAAGTATTTTACTTTGTGTACACCCAATGTGTTTTCAAAAATAAATAAATAAACACCCACCGTGTCTATATACAAATCTAATTCTACAGCCATAGAGCAACCACGTACAGCTTCCTCTATATACATCTACATGCAATTATCACCTCACAATACCCAATTACTGTCAAGGGAGGAATACATACAACCAAATCCATCTATGTTATGTGAGTCGTGTTCCCATCTCTTCCGGCTGGTTCTTTCAATCAGACTACAATAAAATCAGTCACCGTATTAAAATCTCACTGGACAGAGCTAGACTAATACGAGGGGCTCAAGGAATATAAATAGCCAGTACATTCTAGCTTACCTCATAATGAACGCTGCATGGATTCACATTAATTTAGCGGTCTCCGTCATCCGTTTTACATAATCCTAGGGTCGAAAGAGGGGTTCTATTAGTCAACCAAGTAACTATTTACCGCTATGGCCTAACACGTCAAATAGCTACAATGTCCAAGCGTAATTCGGTCAATTACCTTCATGATGTATCCTTCAATAGAGTAGGGAAAAACCTCTCCGTTGCTGACCGCCACCGCCCTCCGGTCGGGAACTTGGTTATTTGAAACACAACCGCCACGTTGCTTCCGCATTAAACAGCAACTACGGACTGTCTCCACTATGAGGCAGACAGTTCTCGCTTTGAAACCTGCGCTATCAGGTATGAAAATAAACAAGGGACACTAAATACTCTGACACTAACTTCTCCCAAAGTGGCCACCATTAATAGTGTGTGACTGCGAATACCGATAATGTATTCTATACAAGAGAAACCTATTCATATTTCACAGGCCAATCATCTACTTTCACTCACCCATAAAAGCACAATCACTCACTCACCCACACATAAACTCACATTCCCGCTCACTGTTATACAGATACTAACACATGTACTCAATCATCTATACAGTCACAGATACAAGCACACACTCACCCATACAGCTGCTCAGTCACTCACTCATACAGTCAATAACACCTACTTACTCGTCCACACAGAGACTCTTTCAGCCAGTCACTCACCCATACAGCTACTCACACACCCACTCACTCACCCAGGCAGCCACTCACTCACCAGTACAGCTAATCATACAGCTACTCCCTCCCTCATAGATCTACTCACACAACCACTAATTCACCCATAAAGCTTCTCACACACATACCTAACCACACATGAAGCCACACACACGCCCACTCACTCACCAAAACAGCTACTGATAGAGTCAGTTGCTCAAACAAACAACCACTCATACGCCAACTAGCTCATCAAATAATGGATGACATATGTGAGAAATAGTGTCACTCATCAGTACAACAGAAAGAATGGTAACTTAACTTAAGCAGTAGCTTAGTAACTACCTTTAACTCTCAGAATTGTTTCTGAAACACTTTCACTCACAGGAGGATGTATTAGTGATATTATCAGTGACGTCATGTGAGATGTCATGAGTGATGTCACTAACCATGTCATGAGTGATGTAATATGTGAGGACATAAGCAGTGTACTGCGGGACATGAGTTATAGTTAGCTCAGGTAACTAACTGCTGAATTTCACTGGTTTTGTACTGGTGAAATCATCTAGGATTAATTTATAACGGTAGAAGTTTCACATCATTTTGTATGTGTTCTCCTCTGGTGGATATTAGTTCTGCAAGTGTAATTAGATATATTTTGCCAGGTAAATCACCTCTCACATGTGTGTGGATTACCTTTTTTATGAGTTAGTTACTTATACATCATCATCATCATCATCATTAGGCTTTATTTTGATAATACATGTCATAAAAGCAATAGAAAACCACATCTAAAACATTTATAAATAAGTGATTAAAATGTACATAGTATAAAATCAGCCATAGTATGAGAGCCTTGGCATCGCAAAATACATGGACAAATATAAAAAAGGGTCATTGTACTTTTACTATCACAAACAGTAAAGCATGCCATAAGAATGGGTATATTAGTATTAAAAGTCTATTTGATAATTAAATACTGTAAAATGGTTAACAGAGGACCATCATAAATATTTGAGCATAACAGCTGAACTGGTCCAAAGGACACTAACTAAAAAGTTGTACTAAAATCATTGGACACACATGGAAGTTATTTCAATAATTTCTCATGCCTTAAAGCCCACATCCAGCCAAAATATTTGGCAACAGAGCAAGCAAAAAATGGGCAGGGCTCGGTCAACAGGATTCTCAAAGCAGTTGAGCTATTTCAGATCTCCAGAGACTTGCATGTAGGGTTCAGTGATTCCTTGCAAGGGGCTACATTTGCCGGCAAGGCAAACAAAACATGGGAGGCAGTTTCTCTGCAAATAAGACAGGAAGGGCACTGATCATATGAGCTTGAAAGTCCTTTATTTGTAAATGCTTTTAGAGTAAGAGATCTAAATCTAAATTGCAAATATAATTTCCTATCAAAAGGAATAGACATAATGTCACAATATGTTTCCAGGGAGGACCAACATTTTAGAATTCCTGGAATCTCCCCATCAAGGATACGCTTTCCACTGTGTTCATCTCATCTAGGGAAACTGCTGTCCAGTAATACTCTTTCAGTTTATCTACTGAAAGTGTGGAGGCATTATTGGGGTTTTCTCAAAGATCTTTAATTCCAATATGAATCAATATTTTTTTGACGTTTTGGAGCCAGTCGATTTTTCGTGAGCGATTAGCATCCTTTACTCCCGCAAGTCAATGGCATAGTTGACCAGCTCTGGGGTCGACCGCAGCCTACGCCAATAGAGTAATTGATGGAGTCTAACTTTTCTAGTGACCGATTCTCTTCCTAAGTCTAGCATTAGAACATTTAAGGCGTACTTTTAGGATGGTGCATCATATTCCTCAAGAATTTGTTTTCGGGTCGTGTATAGGGGGAACCTTTATTAGAAATAATTATGGGACATAATTCTCAGCCATAGAGAACTGAGCCCAGAACCTTAGAGTCATATATCTGTAAAACTGGGATAATGTACTTTGTAAAAGAACAGTTGAATTCCTTTAGTAGTACACCTCAGATTTGATGGAGTTTAAAGGACACAAATTCAATTTGAGGATTCCAGCACATGGTTGAAGCCATTGTAATGCTCAAGTAACTAAAGACCACAGTTCTATGAAAGGGCTTGTCCCCCAGCCAGATCCTACCCGTAAAGGATTTATGCTGCTCAAATGACATAAAAGTTGGCTTTTCAGAATTTATTACAAGGTGTCACTCCCTACAGAAATCCTCAAAATGATACAATGCATACTATAATCCACTAGGGGATTTTGATATTAGGACCGTATCTTCTGCAAACATTAAAATAGATATTTTTGAGCCGACAAGTTATGGGTATCAGTAGGTAAACAGGAAAGGAACTTGATGATACCATTTAGGAATAATAACAAAAGTGTAGGGGCGAACATGTACCCTTTGAGAACCCCTTTGCCAATGGGGATATGGTTAGTTAGTCCATCCTGAACGCACCAGTGGACCTGGGCAAAGTTATCTTCATATAATCGAATTATAAGAATTAGCAGGTATTGAGGAAAACCTATGTCGGATAAGACCAGCCAGAGCTTATTACGAGGAACTAAATGGAAGGGGGACTTAAGGTCAACAAAATCAGCATACATGCCCCCATGCCTATGACTACAGTCAGCCAGTAAGAAAGTAAACAATGAAAAGCTTGGTCAATAGTGCTTACTCGCACATGGAAGCCTGCCTGCAGGGGTGCGAGAATATCATTTTCAGCTATCCACATCTGTAATTTAGCCAATGCAAGGTGTGCAAAAATTCTTTGAACAGAATCAATTTAGCTTATAGGCCAGTAATTGCCTGGCAGAGGTGTGTCACCTTTTTTGAATTAAGGAACTAGTTTGCCCCCCTTCTCCCTTCTCCCACCCGACATGAGTACGGAATCTGAGCACCACAGGCTAAGGTATTTGCCAAATACAAGATATAACGTGTCCAGTTTTCTTTATCCTGAAGGAACTAGTCAATGAAAATACTATCTGAGTCAGGCGTCTTGCCACCAGTGACTGCATCCAAGGCTGCTGATACATCGGCTAGATAAAATAATTGCTTTCTCTGGACCAAGAGACACATCTCAAGCAGAACACAAGGCTCATCTACCCCTGAATACAAAAGTGTAAACTGATCTACCCTCTCTTCAGGGGCGATAGAATCTGAGGGGACGCCATATTCCCACCATTGCACCACTTCACAAGAGACCAGACCTATGATGGGTCTTTAGCCGAGCAAGCTAGTTCAAGCCCTAACCATCTATTGTTATGTAACTCTCTTTTTCCCTGAGACTAGGTGGCTTCATATAGTATCCTTGCTGAATGGATCATTGGATGATCTTTAGCTTTAATGGCAGCTATCAATTGGTTACACTTCTAAAACTCATGCACATGTCATATGTCCCATACATCTCTCACTCGCTGATCTAATCTTCCCTGAAAAACAGGTTCGCTGAGCATTTGCAATTGACTGGTTAAACACAGCACGTACCTTAAAAACAGATCATACCTAAGTTCTTCATTAGGAAATCCAGACGGAGTGGTATAACAATAGTCCATCAATACATTCCATCTGCATTATGAATAGACATGTATTAGCAACACAATATTTGATATTGAAGTTAATTTCGTTGCTGGCTTAAAGCTGTCACTTTGATATACTTGTTTTTCAGTATAAAAGAGTTTGTAAGCATTGCATTTGATGAGTGGTTTATGGGTTGAATTGCTCTTGTGAGAGCCATAGTTTACTGAGCTAGCCATAACAAGGGGATTTCGGCTGTTTTCATTTTAATTTCATAATGATAACTCATCCTTAATTTGTTTTTCTAAGTGAATTTCAAATGTTTTATACATAAGATAAATGGTTACAAACATTACTCACAATAACTTCATATTAACTGTGATTCCTTTAGATGGAAAGGTAATATGCCTTTGGTAAGTCATTGGTAAGTGTGCTTTGTGTGATGATGAGTGATTATATCTCTGTATAATGATACAGCATCCCCCTGTTCGGCATAGTTTTCAGTCGTGTACAATGGCCATTGAGTGCAGGGCCCCTAGACTGCATCAGGCCCTGTGCAAACCCACCTTATAACTAACTACTGCATATGTAGCATTCAGTTATTTGAAACAGTAGTTTGACACATGCAGCCAACCACCAGCTGCACGTGCAACTTGCAAGTTAAATTCAAATTTTGATATCTCAACTTTTGTGCAAATCTATCAAGTAGTATGAAGATAAATAGAAAATCATATCTTTTTTGACTTCCCATTTAACTTTTCAACCCATGTCGGATTTGCATGAAACACGGATCTCTTCACTGAGCTTGAATAGCTGTACCAATTCAAAATTATAAATGGAAATTCCGATCTAATTTTATATTTGTCAAAGGGTACCAGTGTTATTACAAATGAACTAATTTTGCGCCACTTTTATCCATGCCCTCTCAATTACACTGCATGAAATTCAAAAATCAAATGAATGTTAAAATGCTAAATTTCTATCAAAAGTGGATTCAGTTCTGCAATATAGCTTCAAAAGTATGAACACAACAAATATTTGTTAAGCTTCTTATTTAAATTTGGGATATCATGGCAATCTGAAATCTCTGCACTGTGCTTTGATTGAATGGAAATGTTCATACAGAATAATTAAACAGTGCGAAGATTATCAACAAATGGACACTTTGCTGACCCTCTTTAGCTATCCCCCTCTTCGCGAATTTGCAAGAAACTAAAAAGAAATAAAGAGCTAGCTAAACATGAAATTATTTTGTGAAGTATTGAGCAGATCTATGAAACTGTGCTAAATGTATTAACTCCCTCTGAACTTTAGCCCCGCCAATTTCCTCCTGTTGGATCTGCAGGAAATCTTGGTATCCTGATCTGGGTTTAACTTGCTAACAGGCTGCCATGTTTCATCCATATTCATTAAACAGCGCTGATCTTATTGGCACATGGAAACATTCTATCATCCCTTTTTACATTTGCTGCCCCTTATATAGCTGCATAAATCTTGCAATTGCCACAGAAGTCTAAACATGGGGATTTATCCAACATATCATGGATTTGCAAAATGACGCCACAGTGTTTAGCAAATAAACACTTTTTCTTTCCCTAAGTTTACCGTTGTGAATCAGGCCCAGTGCTATGATGTCAAATTATTTTTTTCATTCATTGTGTATATAAAAATAATTTGCAGTTCTCCATTAGCCAAATGTGATGCAAACCTAATGATTGTATTGGTAAATCTCTGAAGTAGAATTAAAAAACACACATCCAGTGCAAATCATCATGAGAAGGCTTAGAATAGCTGCCCCCTGCTATGCTCGACAGGCTGCTTTAAAGGTGCATTTTGCTCTTTGAAAGGCTGAGAGCTTTCGCAGTCTTACACGACACCAGCAATCACGCCCCTCGGAGAGTGGAAGGCACACTCAACTGAGAGGCACTCTTACACCCCTCACAGACTATCAGTTATATACCATAAGGGTGTATATATTATACAGAGGTGTTTGCACATTTGTAATTAAGCTTCACATGCGCTTCCCGTTGAAAATCTTTTTTTTGATTTGCCTATAACATTTGATGCTGTAAACGGATCTGCAACTAAACTGGCAATCGTTTGGTGTAGGTAATATCCAGCATGCAAGATTTGGTGAAGATCCATGTGTGAGGAGAGTTAAGGTAGTAGTATGAAAAGGTTGTGTTTTCTCTTTTAAGCTTGCATAAGAAAAATTTCCATGTGCTTATAGCAAAAACACCTGAACAGATTTACCCCAAACTTGACATGAAAGTAGAAATTTACTCAGAAAGAGTGCTTTCATTACTTTGGTGTAACATTAGTAAGTAGGTTTAAAGATGAGACAGTTTTAAAAAGTTACAATGTGGGCTTGAGAGTGATAATACTTTTGTATATGTTTGCCATTTCAAATCATTAGATACAACCAGGGGGTGGTATGCCCAAATAACCCTCCTATACATGGGCATGGAACATCTAATAGATGAAATGCAAAGGAGTATGGAGGGATAAATTGTTCTTTTATTTCCGTCTAAGGCACCATTAATTACCCTGACGTTCGCAATAATTTATGTGGCTACAAATACGAATGATTCAATTAGATACATATACCATTGGTAGATTTATTTGAGGCAGACACACAGCTATTAGGTTACTGTTTCTAGAGTTCGTTAGTTTTGGGGGGCTTCGCAGGTGACGTCCGGCGTCCCTAGACATCAAAATTTAACTGAAATTCGTGTTCCTAGTGGTTCACTAGACTCATCCCTTTGAGCACACCTTCTGTTTTACGCCCAAAAAAGAAGAAATCGTCCATACACATCCAACACGGAAACATCCTCATCTGGGAGCGACATATCACATAGAGCTCAAAAACCACTTTCTTCTAAAAGCATTCCGGATACAGTTCAACAACAATTCCAAAGAACAACCACTATCAACATCTCTGAGACATCTGATCAAGAACAACCAACTGTAAGCAATACCAATGAACCACATCCTTTTTTAGATCAAGGCCAAGCCCAAAAAGGAGACCCAGGAGGGGACAAAACAAAAGAAAAGGAAAAGGAGCACCCCAACACCAGAAGTACATCGGTACCGGCCAAGGACAAGGACAAGAAAGGGAAGAAGACGACAACACAGAACAACTAGTCATCAACATTAGTGATCAGAAATTAAACTCCTATGAAACCACATTACTACAAAGAGGCACATCATTTGTACCAACCACGGATACAGACCCTCTTGAGCTCGAAATCAGTTTTTTCAAACTTATGCGTAAACTTCGACTACGCCATTTTTTGGACAATGTGCTCCTGAAACAAGACCAAAAGGAAACAGACCAACTGCAAGGACTAAAAACACATAGTACATTTCAAGCACCAGTCGTCACAAAACACTTGACATTTTTGAGAAACTAGTAAAAAATGACCTAACTCACCGAAAATTGAAAACACACACCACAAGAAATATGACTCGAAATTACTTGAATAACCTTAAACAACTAGCATCCAATACAGAAATAGTTTGCACAAAAGCGGATAAAGGGGGTGCTTTAGTTATTCTAAACACCTCAATGTATGAGAACAAAGTGATGGAACACATCACGGATACTGACACCTACATGAAACTGGAAAGTAACCCTACCATGGAATATATGAAAACTTTAATCAACATTGTGGAAAAAGCGCATGAAAGGGGAATTATCAATGACAAAACAAAGACATTTCTCATCAAACAGAACCTAAAAAGTCCTGTTTTACACATGACACCTAAAATTCACAAGAACCTCAAAAATCCTCCACTACGACCTATTGTTTCCACTCGTGGAAGCCTGCATGAACCAGTTGGTCAACTGATAGACAAATATCTACAAAACACAGTCAAACAAATGAAAACTTACGCAAAGATACGACTGATTTCCTGTTGAAATTGAATGAAATCACCATTGAACCCGAAGAAAACCTAATATTATGCACTGCGGACGTATGTTCGCTATACACATCCATTCCACATTCTTTAGGGTTAGAAGCAGTAGAAAAAGCTCTACTCAAAACGGACTGGGAAATTCAATTTCAAACATTTCTAATGGAATTAATGATTTTCACGCTATACCACAGTTACTTTCGACACAAGGAAACCTGGTACCAAAAATTAGTGGGAATGGCGATGGGTAACTCAGCAGCACCAGTGTATGCGAATATCTTTATGAGAGACTATGAGGAAGCTCACATCTTTTCCAAACAGACATGGCAAAACAATCTAAAAATGCTTATTAGATACATAGACGACATATTTATTGTATGGAAAAGTTCACAAGAAGAACTACAATCTGCTCTTACTGAATTCAACAACATAGATGATCGAATTCAACTAACGTGGAACATCTCAAATACTTCAGTTACCTTCTTAGATGTAAAAGTTTCCATCACCAACACAGGATTTGAAACTGACCTCCACATCAAAAACACTGATCGTAACAACATGTTACACTTCTCCAGTTTTCACGAACACAATTTGAAAAATACTTACCGTTTTCCCAAATGGCAAGAGTAAAAGGCATAGTGTCAGAAGAAACGAACCTACAAAAAAGACTTGATGAAATGTCAACTAGATTCAAGAAAAGAGGTTACCCTAACCACATCATTGAAGAATCCAGAAAGAAAATAGATACTATGCCTAGACAAGAACTATTAAAAGGCACCAAGAAAAAGGAACAAACCAGAACGGTAGTAGTTTCAAAATATTCTATAGCGAACACCAAATTTAAATAAATCATCTTAAAACATTGGAAAATACTGAGTCTAGAACCGGATTTCAAACAAGCATTTGATACACCCCCAATATTTGCCTACACCAGAGCACGTAACGTAGGTGAAATGCTACTGCATAAAACACCTAAAATGGAAATTTTCAAAGGAACCAGACCATGTCTGAATTGTGGTAGCTGTAACAGTATATTTAAAGGCAACAAAATTAACCATCCGATGAAAGGATTTGAGATAAAACTACATGTAAATGCCACGTGCGACACCACTAATGTCATCTATGCACTAAAATGTCCTTGCGGAAAATTATATATTGGAAAAACAGAAAGACGCATGAAAACTAGACTAACGGAACACAAATCAAACATACGAACTAAAAACATGAAATCGTCTATTGCAGTCCACTTTCTAGAAGAAAAACACAACATTTCTCAATTGAAATTCATCATTTTGGAAACTGTTGATAAAGTAGAAGGAAGAGACAATACCAAGCATGCACTCAAAAGAGAGAATTATTGGATACAGAGACTCTCATCGCAGAAGCCCAATGGTCTTAATGACCGCATTGAACTGTCATGTTACTTATGATTAATTGGGGAATTGTTCCACAACTGATACAGTAGCCATTGCGAACTGAATATGTTCAGTTATAATTTCGTTAAGTCATGTATGTCATATGCATCATACTTTGAGATTCACCTGTAGAAACACCGCCTTACATTCCACTCTAAGACATAGCTCTACGTTTAGAGACGCTGACCTGCACTGATGATTATATCACCTGTCTGGGGTTCGAGCCTGAGATTGACTACCTTTATTAGATTTTAGGTCAGATGTATACTTTTCAACACATAACATCACGGGTTATATCACTTTTTCCATAATAATTCATTTTGAACTCTCCTTTATGGCATTGTAGTAGACTGCCCACACATGGTCGAATCACACTATCTTTATCCACCTCACAATCACGTGAGTGGGACTACTTATATGATCCGCGTAGGCGGAATAACAAATAGATCCGGTAGACGCCAACGGCGCCACCACATTGACGAACGGAGACGGACCAAAAAATCTTTCGACCAAGGTTAGTTTACAGCTTCAGAAAGATTCCTCAAATAGTGCGAATATAGCCATATAACACTACAGAACCTGATAATGACCCCCACATGCTTCTTTGTTTTAGCTTATTCACAGGACACGATTTCCACCCTGACAAACACAGACATGTAAGTTTAGACGCTAGTCGTCATTTACGCTATATACGAATGTTAGAGCTGTTCAAATGTTAGCTATATCTCATTGCTGATGATGTAATCATTGACCAAATGATATTTTCCATGATCATTGCATTGAATAACATCGATTATGTGATGTATCTGTTTAATTTATTCATGTTGAGTTTATTTACGGTGTGTATTATTTTCATTTTTTTATAGCGTTATTCCCTGATGAAGGGCTTAACTAAAGGCCCGAAATGCATTGGATTTACCATATAACCATGTCGAATAATATATATATATGAAAGAAACCGTCAAGATGAAAGTATGAATAAAAATAAATACTGAAAGCAAAAAAACTTTGAACATAAAACTGTGTGGGAACCCTCATTTCGTACTGGGGGAAACAGAAGGTGTGCTCAAAGGGATGAGCCTAGTGAACCACTAGGAACACGAATTTCAATACATATACCATTGGGCAGGTCTCTGCCACATCAATTGATATTACATAAATAAATTAAAAAGAATAGTAATACATAGATAAATTTCACAAACTAACATGCAAATGTACATATAAACAATATCTAGAATACCCTAACGATTACACATACTCGTGTCTACTCATAAATCTGAGTGATACACTCTGAGGTATCACATCTCTTTCTCATTTAATTCTGTTCGCATATAACCTTTAACCATGCTCAAATTGATTGGACTCCTCAATTATAGCTGTCGACACGGTCGTGTTTCAGCCGTCAATTTCGTCCGGCTTCCTCAGGACAAGGGTACACAATATCTACAATAATAATGGAAGCTTACGATTATATATACACATAATAATAATAATAATAATAATAATAATAGGGGCATTTATAGAGCGCTGAGTTACGCACACCGGCGTGTCCCCGCGCTGACAGTGGAAGGGGCAGATAAAACAGGGAAAAGCTACCAGGCAGACTATTATCTGGCAAAGAGGAAGGTTTTTAGTTTAGCACGAAACCTCGTTTCTGCTGGTTCCAAGCGAAGGTCTACTGGGAGTTTGTTCCAGTACTTTGTCGCCAAATACCTAAAAGATCTACCTCCCATACGAGCTTTCTTCACCATGGGGATCCTCAGCAGTCCCCCACCCGCAGATCTGAGCGCTAGGGCAGGTTCGTAAGCTTCAATCAGTTTCTGCAGTGGTCGAGGTGCCCTGTCATTCAGAATTCGATGACAGGTGCAAAGAGCCTTGTACTCGACTCTGCTCTTCACAGGGAGCCAATGTAGCTTCTGCAGGGCCACCTTCGAGGGCGCCCTTTTGGGCAGCCTGAGGATCAGGCGTGCTGCCGCATTTTGCAGCACTTGAAGTCGCCCAACAGCTTTCCCCGGTGCCCCCAAGTACAGCAGGTTCGCATAGTCCAGCCTTGCGGTCACCAGAGCATGTACTAGGGTTTTACGGGCCTCCATCGGCAGTAAGTCGAGAACTTTCCTCAGCCTCTTCAAGACCCCAAAACACACGCCTACCACACGGTTGATCTGGGGCCCAAAAGTGAGGCCCGCGTCGAACCACACTCCTAGATTTTTTGCCTCCTGGCAAGGGGTGGGAATTGATCCCAGACAGGGCGGCCACCATGCAGACGACCAAGCAGACTGGGCTCTCCCCACCACCAGCACCTCTGTCTTGCTACAGTTGAGTTTTAAACAATTCCTGGCCATCCAATCGGCAAGATCTTTCATGCACGATCGGAAGCCATCCGCAGCAAGACAGGGCGCCTGCGACAGGGAGATGACCAGTTGCGTATCATCTGCATAAGATACAATTTGGAGACCATGATTCTCCACAATAGAGGCAACAGGCGCTACATACAAATTAAAAAGGGTCGGGCTCAGAGCCGAGCCCTGGGGCACTCCTTTGCCCAGTGATACCCCTTTAGAGTAGTAGTCGCCCTGCCTCACTCGGAAGCTTCTTCCCGTTAGGAATGCCTTGATCCACCTCAGCGCAGTGCCAGCGGTGCCACCTCTGTTCAGACACTGCAGCAAGATGGAATGTGCTACAGTGTCGAACGCCGCGCTGAGGTCTAGCAGGATCAAGGCCATAGTTTACCCTTCATCTACTCCCTGTCTCAGATGTTCTGTGGCCATGAGAAGGGCGGACTCCGTAGAGTGGCGTGGTCTAAAGCCGAACTACGTCGCATGGAGCAATCCCGCCTCATCCACATGTTCCATAATTTGGGTGTTAACCACCTTCTCTGCCACTTTGGACAGATAAGGCAGGAGTGAGATGGGCCTCAGATTTTCTAGCACCTCGAAGCTGATATGGGATTTCTTCCGGAGAGGGAGCACCACTGCCTGTTTCCACCCCTTAGGTTGCATGCCAGACTTAAAGGAGGTATCGAGGACATGCCTTATATATGGCTCCAGGACTTCCAAGCTGTCCCCCAGCCGTTTAGGGGACACCGGGTCCAAAGGGGAGCCAGATTTTATAGAGAGACACACCCTGACTAGCTCTTCTGGAGGGGCAGTACTAAAACTTTGGAGGATCCCCGGAATCTCCGAGCCCTCCGATATTACCTCAGACTCAACCCCTGTGGGGAGAGGGTTTAAGAAAGTCGAATAAATTTTCTCGACCTTAGTCGAGAAGTATTCGGCGATGCGATTGCATTGTTTCGTCGAACAACTCTCTGGGTCCGCAGACGAGTCTATAGTAGTCAGAGACTTGTAAATGCAGAAGAGTTCTTTAGCCGAATTTTTTGCCCCTAAAATTTGCCCTGCATAGAAGGCCACCTTCGACTTTTTAATCAGCCTATGATGGAGCCTTCTTTTTTCTAAAAACAGTTCCCTGGCCTGAGAGTCATATGCTACTCTCCACGCTCTTTCAGCTCGCTTGCATTCCGCTTTGGTCCGCCGCAGCTTTCCACTAAACCATGGAGCTGATCTCTCCTTGCGGCCGCACGCAGATGGTCGGCAGAGCGGAGCGGTCTGATCTAGCGCCGCTGTAATGCGCCTATTCAAGTTAAGAACCGCCAATTCTATGTCCTCGCCTCCTGGCTGGCCTTCCCTAGTTAATGCTTCATTAAAATCCTCCACGGAGAATTTTGCCCACTTTCTCCTTAGATAGTTCAGGGGTGCCTGACTATGGTTTGTGGCTTTAATGCTAACTATGGAGAATACCACTAGAAAGTGGTCTGTCCAGGGGATTGGCTCAACTGTAGTGACCTCAACCCCTCCCCAGTTAGCAAAAACCGGGTCCAGAAGATGGCCTAGACGATGCGTGGGGCTTGAGAGCTTGAGTTCAAGCTGAAGGGCTTGAATATCCCTACAGAACTCCTTCACTCCTTTGTCCTCAAGGCTGTTCAGATGCAAATTCAAGTCTCCCAGTAGAAGAAATGTATCCCTGCGTAATGCTGCCTCTGTTGTGCTCTCCAACAGACTCTCCCTAAATTTGGTACAGGACCCAGGGGCTCTATATATGAGAAAGCCTTTAATCGTTATACCCCCATTAACTTGTATGGTGAAAGCTCCAGCCTCACTCTCAGCAATCAGGGTGGGCTCCAGTAAGCATCCAAGAGTCATCTTAAAAATAATAGCTATTCCCCCTCCCTTCCCCACTGGCCTGTCTTGCCTAACCATAGAGTAGTTCTCCGGCATAGCCTCGATAATATCAGAGTCGGAGAACTGGTCCAGCCATGTTTCCGTGAGGAATAATAGGTCGAACTTTCTCTCCGTGAGCAACTCGAATATATCAAGTCTGTGCTTGCGCAATGATCTCACGTTGAGAAGACCGCATTTTAGCGCGGTTTGCTCCCCGGTACATTGCAGCAAAGAGGTGAAACGAAACCGTCAGTGAGCACATTCCACATCTTCACTTGACATGCCATGCCTACATGGATAGGGGGTATCCGGGCGTAGACCGAGGAGCTGCTCCCTGTCCCAATAGATCTTACCATCAGGAGCAGGGTCTACCGCCCCGGGCCGCAGTCGGCCGCGGACGGGCGCAGACGGGCTCGACTTTGGCGACACTTCGGCGCACCTTCGTCGCGCCCGCTGTGCTCGTCCGCTGCGCTTCCGGGGGTACATCCGCCTTTTGAGTCCCTCAGCCTGTCAGCCTCCCAGCCACTAGACCGCTAACCGGCCCCTCGCGCAGCGGAAGTGACTGCCTCTCACCTCCATGCCCTCCGCTCAACGGTGCTAGCCACCCTGTCGGAACGAGGCGTGGAGGAAGGATGGACAAGGCAGCCGCCCCGAGTGCGTCCGGTAAGTCTGGGGAGTGCGGGGGGGGTGAAAGCCTCAGCCGCTAAGGTATGGCCCCACCAGAGTCCTAAGCAAGTGCCCTGCAAATAAAAATAATTAAAAGATACTCCGGTATCCGATTTAAAATTCCAGATGGCAGACAAACAAAAGTTTTAGATGTAAGCGCGCTAGCACCACGCAAGCAGCTGTGAGCCCTGCCACTGCCCACTCACCACTAACGCGGGCCCGAGCTCCAGTGCCTTTTGAGTCCCTCAGCCCGTCAGCCTCCCAGCCACTAGACCGCTAACCGGCCCCTCGCGCAGCGGAAGTGACTGCCTCTCACCTCCACGCCCTCCGCTCAACGGTGCTAGCCACCCTGTCGGAACGAGGCGTGGAGGAAGGATGGACAAGGCAGCCGCCCCGAGTGCGTCCGGTAAGTCTGGGGAGTGCGGGGGGGGTGAAAGCCTCAGCCGCTAAGGTATGGCCCCACCAGAGTCCTAAGCAAGTGCCCTGCAAATAAAAATAATTAAAAGATACTCCGGTATCCGATTTAAAATTCCAGATGGCAGACAAACAAAAGTTTTAGATGTAAGCGCGCTAGCACCACGCAAGCAGCTGTGAGCCCTGCCACTGCCCACTCACCACTAACGCGGGCCCGAGCTCCAGTGCCTTTTGAGTCCCTCAGCCCGTCAGCCTCCCAGCCACTAGACCGCTAACCGGCCCCTCGCGCAGCGGAAGTGACTGCCTCTCACCTCCACGCCTTCCGCTCAACGGTGCTAGCCACCCTGTCGGAACGAGGCGTGGAGGAAGGATTGACAAGGCAGCCGCCCCGAGTGCGTCCGGTAAGTCTGGGGAGTGCGGGGGGGGGGGTGAAAGCCTCAGCCGCTAAGGTATGGCCCCACCAGAGTCCTAAGCAAGTGCCCTGCAAATAAAAATAATTAAAAGATACTCCGGTATCCGATGTAAAATTCCAGATGGCAGACAAACAAAAGTTTTAGATGTAAGCGCGCTAGCACCACGCAAGCAGCTGTGAGCCCTGCCACTGCCCACTCACCACATCTAGTATACATATCGTTTTCTATCCCTTATTTGCTCACACAGTGCTCCGTGGTGGTGGTAAACAACCTCAATGCAGAACTAACTGCACCAAATAACAGTGAGGGGGAATTTGAACTACATCCGACTATCCCTCAGAACAAAGCAAACTCTGTGTGTATTACAATCATAACGCTACATCTGTGCTCCCCAGGGGTAACTTAATAACACACAGGGTCGTAATCTTAATACCTGGATTACTACCCCAACTCTCGGGGTCAACAAGAATCCACTTCAGTGGGGATGAACTCCCTCCACGTTTCAAGGTCCATGCTGGGTATGGAAACCTATAAGCAGTAACATAAATGCCAACAGGAATCAAAATAGGTACTCCTTGGCTCTGTCTATACTCAAGATCGTCTTTCTGTTTGTACACGTGATTCACAGACAAACAATTACCTGCAAGTACTCCCAATACTTTCACTGATGGTCGTTTCCCTCAGGTTACTGGCCGTTCCTTTGCCTCACGCCCTGAATAAAAGCACATGTATGTCACATGCCTGAAGTTCTCACTAACAGCAATCTCTACGTGCGAGTACTCTCGCACTCATATTTCCCAGCTGTGTTACCTGCCGTAATGGACACAGCCACTCGATCTGGTCCTGTATCTCGCCACCACAGCTGATGTGGTCCGGAGAGGCCCTAAGTTCAAACGCTCATATGGCGTGTTTCAACGTCAGCCAACGTCGGGCACAGAAATAGAAGAAAGACTCCGACAAACCTCGCAGATAGCTTTTGGGCGCTCTTGATTTCCTGTATTAGAAAACAGACTCCTTGAAGACTCTATACTTGTTATACAAAAAGGTAACTAGCCTCACATCTATGTGCAGTCCAAATAAGCTGTTTATACCCATACAGGTCTAACAATATAGACCCCCCTAAAATTGAAGAAAGTCCATATCAACATTTATTTCAATACCACAATCCACATCTGCTCAACCTGATTAAACAGGGAAGGTGGAGTAGCATTCCGCACTGCACAACCCTATTTAACTGCAAATGTATTGTGCAAAAGGAACACTTGTTACAAAAGCCTCCTAATTTGGCACAGGGGAATGTATTTACAACCCGTGCTGAAAAGGCATTGTTCACTCAATATATATATATATATATATATATATATATATATATATATATATATATATATATATATATATATATATATATATATATATATATATATTACCTACTGGCGGTCGCCAGTAGGTAGTTATAGTTAGGATATACTTTCCATAGGAAATCCGCAACATTCTATTGGGAATAACTTTGGCGCCGGTGGACGAATCTTCGCGAATTTCTCAAAGAAGATGGCCCGCTCCGCTCCGCTCCGCTCCGCTCCTTCCCTGAAAGTTTGGGGGGGATTTGTTAAGTGGGGGCCGAGATAAAAGGGGGGTCCCAAAACGTGTTTTCCCCAAGTTAATTTCCATAGGGCGGTTGGACTCACTTTTAGCCCGAATGGCTGAATGGATTTCCACCAAACTTGGCAAAATTGTAGGGACTGGTAGCCCGATTTGCCATTGCTATGTCTCAAGGTATGCGCTCCAGTGGATTTTGAGTAATTTAGGTTCAAAAAAATATATATATCTATGAGCGCGCCCCGGTACGCGCACCGGGGCGCTTACCAGCACGCTACGCGAGTTCGCGCGCGGAAAGCTGATTGGCTCTCGGGTGTCTGTAAACATTCCAAACAGTCCGGAGCGGCCGCCATCTTGTGTCTCGGTAGGATCGAGACACAGGAGGTGGCAAAAACAAAGGGGGAAATGACCATAAGGGGGTAGAGTAGACTCCCCCTGACCCCTTAGGTTTGATGTGGGGGCCATAAAAGGGTCCTGCGGGACAAAAAGTTTTTGTTTTTCTTTCGATTTTTGCGGGGGAAGCGCCCGGTACGCGCACCGGGGAGCGTACCATGGGGAAAACCCAGTGAAACAGTAAAATAATAATTTATAGTGCTTAGAGGTAGGGTAGCTCTGAATAGAGTTGTTGTGTTGTTTGGGTGTTTTAAGTACCAACATGTAGGTACCAATGCTGAGTCTTAAATTTAATGTACACCGTACAAGTTATTGTGGTATATGGAATCCATATCATAGTCTGTCAGAAAAGCAGAAATAGATACTTTAAGCACTGCCTGAGAAGACCTAGGGGATCATGTGTAGTCTATCTTGCTCCCTTATGATGTTTTAAAATTGCACAGTATACTGTAAGTCTCACTTTATATTATAATATAAATATAATCATTTTGGTACTACTTCATGAATTACATATAAAAATGAATAATGTCTCAAACAATTTTTGAGTAATATATATAAATTTATTCTTGTGATACTTTTTCAAAATTTAATAAAACTTCTAACATTATATTGTCTGGAATATCCTCATAATTATCATTGCATGATTCAATTTGTTCCAAACAGTCAATTAATTGTTGGTCTATAGAGTCATCCATGAAATTCAAAACATCTTTGTTTTCATCTGGATTGTTTTCAATCTTTACTTCGAAAGAAATAACATTTGATTGTTGATTTTGTTCCATTTTCTTTCTGTAAATTGCATAAAAAATAACTTTATCAGTTGAGTTATTGTACTTTTGGGTTTAAGTTCAGACAGGTATTTCTGAGTTTTTAACAGTGAAGTAAATTTTTGGTAGTGTATGGTTTTAGGTAGGAAGTAGTACTATTAAAAAGAGCATGTGATGAAGCCTAAGTAAATTCATAATTATACAAGAGAAGCCTAACTCAATCCATAACTATAACAGAGAAGCCTATCTCAATGTATAACTATTACAGAGGGATAGTATATAACTATCAGAAAATGTTTTCCCAAATTAACTTAAAGTGCACAACATACTTCACTTTCCAAAATAACAACTTACCTTTGTGAAAGAAGTTGAAGTTCTCAGTGAAAATCCTTTTCAAATGTACTTCAGGAAGTAGTAGTCAAAATGGCTGTTTCCCTCTCTTTTTTATATATATTCATGTACATAACCAATCAAATGTCTGGAAATAATAGTAGAAAATGAAAGTAACATTTTAATTGGTTGTAAATTCTAACACTTCAGATGTGTTTTTGTCATGTAATTTACCTCAGGATATTTAGACAGGGCTACAGGCCAAATGGCTCAATGGAATTCCTTCAAATTTGGGAAAATGGTAGGGACTGGTATGTAGTATGGCCTATTCTATATTTGGTGAACATCTCTACAGAGGTTTTTATGTTAATTAACTTAAAAAAAAAATTGGGAGCGCCCCGGTATGCGAACCAGTAAGCGCAACGGGAGTCCTCCATCTTGTCTTTCGGAAGAATTGAGACACAAGATGGAGGACAAACAACATTGGGAATGAGTATAAGGGGGCACAGTAGGTACTCCCTAACCCCCTAGGTTTTCTGAGGGGGTCTTAGAAGGTACATATATGCCAAAAAAATAATATATATTATTTTTCACGGGGGGAGCGCCCGGTTCGCGCACCGGGAAGCGTACCGGTGAGCATACTTTGGTGAAAAATTGTGAAATAAGTTAGAAAAAGATAATCATTTGGAGTGATCAGAGGTAGGGTATCCCTGAAAAGAGCTTTTGGGTTGTGTGGCTGATTTAGGTACCTACAAGTAGGTCAATACAAAGAGGGGGACCAATTGTGGACAATATTTAATGGGGTCCAGTGTACACGTCCAGTCAAACATGTAGCACAAAAGAGTACAAAGTTCCCCAGGGGCGCTAAAAGAGGGGGGGAAGGGAGAAGAACAGGGAGTGTGTACCCTAAAGAGGGTAGAGTCAGGGAGCAGGAGCTCCCTTGTTAGAACTCAGAGGCCTCACACACCCAGCGAGCTAGATGTCATGCTTCATCATTGGCCTCTTGCTCCTCGACAGGCTGGCGCTGCAATGCCTGTCGGGCGCCACAAGGGCGCTCTTTGTCGGAGATCTTTAGTTCAAGCCAACGGTTGAGTGCATGTGAGGGGGAGAAAATAGGGGTGTAGTCTAGTGGTTAGTGTGAATTTAAAAAAGGGTGAGTCAGTTCACAAAGATTTTTATTGGTGTGGCTGATTCCCTTGGTTAAAAAGGTGGGAGGGGAGATAGATGCTGTAGTTGGCACAGGGGAACTAACTCAACCCTCTGATAAGGTCGACATGTTTCTTGCTTAATAGTGCAATTCTTCAGGACCTACAACAATAAGTACTACACAGTGAATGATATGTAAGTGAAAAATGAAAAAGAAGCGATACAACCTCTCAGGGTCTGTAAAGGGGCATACCGGGAGGTTCTGCAGTGAAGGGATAACCCTACTAGAAGTCCCTAATGGGCCTCGCAGTCTGTTCCCGTGGGGCAGCACAATAGGGAAGGTACCCTGTTTGCAGTGCAGACCCTGGCTGTCAACCTACCCACACGCGAAGCGCTCGAGCTGTTCCGCGCCCTTGCTCGAGCGCTTCGCGTGTGGGTAGGTTGACAGCCAGGGTCTGCACTGCAAACAGGGTACCTTCCCTATTGTGCTGCCCCACGGGAACAGACTGCGAGGCCCATTAGGGACTTCTAGTAGGGTTATCCCTTCACTGCAGAACCTCCCGGTATGCCCCTTTACAGACCCTGAGAGGTTGTATCGCTTCTTTTTCATTTTTCACTTACATATCATTCACTGTGTAGTACTTATTGTTGTAGGTCCTGAAGAATTGCACTATTAAGCAAGAAACATGTCGACCTTATCAGAGGGTTGAGTTAGTTCCCCTGTGCCAACTACAGCATCTATCTCCCCTCCCACCTTTTTAACCAAGGGAATCAGTCACACCAATAAAAATCTTTGTGAACTGACTCACCCTTTTTTAAATTCACACTAACCACTAGACTACACCCCTATTTTCTCCCCCTCACATGCACTCAACCGTTGGCTTGAACTAAAGATCTCCGACAAAGAGCGCCCTTGTGGCGCCCGACAGGCATTGCAGCGCCAGCCTGTCGAGGAGCAAGAGGCCAATGATGAAGCATGACATCTAGCTCGCTGGGTGTGTGAGGCCTCTGAGTTCTAACAAGGGAGCTCCTGCTCCCTGACTCTACCCTCTTTAGGGTACACACTCCCTGTTCTTCTCCCTTCCCCCCCTCTTTTAGCGCCCCTGGGGAACTTTGTACTCTTTTGTGCTACCTACAAGTAGGTACCAATGCACAGTCTTAAATTCAGGAGGAATATTCTATTCCCCTCATCTAAGAAGTGCACACCATCTCCTCTGTAGATATCTTGCATGTTGTAACGCAAGTTATTGTTGTATATTGAACCCATTCCATAGTCTCTCATGTAAGCAGAAACAGATTTATTCACATGTTTCCGTGCTTTCTCAAATTGTGGACAAAATTGGTTGGACCACTTCCATTTCTGTCTTTGGCATATATTGGAATATACCAAAACAGTTTGTGGAAAAAGTGTCATCAATTGCCCAAAGGTGTCCTTTAAAACCATTTCCAGACCTACCCCAGTCAAAGTGCCTAGGTCATTTCCACCACAGTACAAAATTATAAGGTCAGGGTGTGGCAGATGGTGAAAGGTTTTCACCAATGGTATCAATTGATGACATCTCAATCCTCTTTGGCCAATCCATTTGATGTGCACATTTGGTAAATCAAGGTTGTGAAAATTTCTGAGAGCTGCATACCTTTGAGCCCAGTGGATGTAGCTATGTCCAATAATCCAGACAGAATACATGGTGAGAGGAGGTTCTGGTGCAGTCAGATGAAGTGTAGGAATAAAATGGCAGTTGGAACAGTAGGAGTTTGCAAAAAAAAACTGTGGAGTTTCAGTGCTCTTGAATCACAAGCAATGATTGGTGGATTCAGAAAGTTGAAAACTGAAAGTTACGGTGCATGGTTCTGTTCTGTGAAAGAAGTAATTTGAATGGTTAAGAAAAAGTCATTTAAAGAAACATTGCACCTCATAAGCTGGTGTATTGAGAGGTCAAACATCCTTGCTGGGTTCATTTGCAACATTGTAGAATAAACTTTTAACCCTGAGAGCTCAGTGAGGAGGGAGTTGCTATGGTAACAGGTAGAAAGGGCTGAGGGGGGGGGGAGGGTGTTGGTTTGAAAATAGAGAGGGAAGAGTTTTAATTGGTTAACAAACAGGGATATGTGTGTAGAATTAGAGGTTTTCTGTGCCATTAACTGCTGCAGTGCCTGGAGAACATACCTTTTGCTCTGCTAAAGAAATATTGGTGTGTGTATCTGACACTGTTCTCAATCTCCCAAAGCATTTGTAAAGGTGAGTTATGATTCATGCAATATAGATAGAGAGTTCAGATTAAGAAGCACATTGAGCTTGTTTGCTCTTGGTTTGTGTGATGCTTTTTGAAAATGCATGGTCTTAATATTTGCAAGATAGAGGATTTGTATTTTGTGAAATAGTGAGGTTTTAGTAGTGAAATTGAATGCTTGTACATAGGACCTGCGCTCTGTTTCTAAAATGGTATTTAAAAAACGATTTTAGTGCAATTCAATGGGTTTCAGTAGTCAAATTGAATGGTTGTACATAGGACCTGTGCTCTGTTCCTAAAATGCTAATTAAAAAACGATTTTAGGGCAAATCAATGGGTTTCAGTAGTGAAATTGAATGCTTGTACATAGGACCTGCGCTCTGTTTCTAAAATGTTATTTAAAAAACGATTTTAGGTCAAATCAATGAGTTTCAGTAGTGAAATTGAATGCTTGTACATAGGACCTGCGCTCGGTTTCTAAAATGTTATTGAAAAAACGATTTTGGGGCAAAATGAATGGCTTTTACATTTTTAAGAAGGAATAAATAGTGTGTGCATGATTACATAAAAATATTAGAACCTTTCACAATCATGTCACCTGTGTTACTTCAGAATAGGAAGCAGACTGATCTTCTTTGCTGTTGGTTTGTGTCATTTTTTGGGTAATGCTTGGTAGGAATGTTTGCAAGAAAGAGGAAATGTATTTTGTAAAATAGTAAGTTTTCAGTCCTGAAATGGAATGCTTGTACATAGGACCTGCACTCTGTTTCTAAAATGTTATTCAAAAATCGATTTTGGGGCAAATCAATGGCTTTTACATTTTTGTGAAGGAATAAATAGTGTGTGCATGATTACATAAAAAAATTTGAACCTTTTACAATCATGTCACCTGTGTTACCTCAGATTAGGAAGCACACTGAGGACCTTATTTATGAAAACAGCGATGCGTCACTTTTCACTGCACACTCCTTGCGACACCAATGATGCGTTATATTTAATGTATGACGCATCATGTCGCAAGGACTTACAGATAAGTCAGTATTTCTGATGTATCTGTAAGTGCAAAAGTGACGCATTGCTGGAGTGTGTCACAAAAGTGAAGCAACTCCAGCAATGCGTCCTTTCACATGGGGAAAGTCCCATGTGAAAGGGCTTGCGTCAGTCTTACGCCTGCTGTGAGGCAGGCGCAAGATTTTGACGTAAGAGCGTCCTAAAAGTGACGCAGTGAAATCTCATAGATTTCACTGCATCACTATTACGAGGCTTTTTGCGGGAGAACGCCCCCTCTGCATACATTATACCTGACGCAGGTATAATGTGGCGCAGGGGTTTAAAAAGTGACGCATCTACCTAGATGCGTCACTTTTTAAATATGGCGCAATAAGGCACATGTTTTATGCTGTCGATGCGTCACAAAAAGTGACGCATCAGCAGCGCAAAAGTGACGCAGGGCCTCATAAATGAGGCCTTGAGCTTCTTTGCTGTTGGTTTGTGTCATGCTTTTTGATAATGCTTGGTATCTACCTTTGCAAGATAGAGGATTTTTATTTTGTGAAATAGTGAGGTTTCAGTAGTGAAGTTGAATGGTTGTACATAGGACCTGTGTTCTGTTTCTAAAATGTTATTATTAAAACGATTTAGGGGCAAATCAATGGCTTTTATATTTTTGAGAAGGAATAAATAGTGTGTGCATGATTACATAAAAATATTTGAACCTTTCACAATCATGTCACCTGTGTTTCCTCAAATTATGAAGTGGATTGTGCAGATGAGGTGCGGTATGTCCAGGGGTGCAAAGGAGATGAGGCCTGTGTCCATGAGTGCAATGGAGAGGACTTACCTCCTCTGACCCTTAGAGAAGCATTATCTAATCTGTGCCCCTTGGACAGGCCTCAATACATTGAGTATAATTGATGGTAACAGGGTACAGATGAGATGAGGCGTGTCCAAGAGTGCATATAAACTGAGGCCTGTCTAATGGTGCAGATGAGTTGAGGTGTATTCAGGGTTGCAGATGAGGAAAGGATTGTCTAGTGGGGCAGAGGAGGTGATGCCTGTGATGAAGAGTGTAGTGCTAGAGAGGTCTATCCAGGGGTGCAAAGGAGGTGAGGGTTGTGTCTAAGAGTGCAGTGGGGGATAGGCTTTATGAAGTCCTGTCCACTGCACTCTTGGACACAAGCCTCACCTTTTGTGCTCCCCTGGACAGGCTTCATCTCATCTGCACTCCTGCTTAGGCCTCACAATCTTTTTTTAGAATAACATTTGAAAAACAGAGAAAAGGTTATATGTATAAGCTTTTCATTGCACTACTGAAACCTCACTCATTTATAAAATACAATTCCTTTATGCAGCAAGGTTTCTTTACCAATTATTATGAAGAATGTATAAGTCTCTGTTACATCTCTTCCTGACTGACTCTATTTTTCCATCAGTCCCCTTCTAACATCCTCTCTCTGACTCATTCCTTTTTACATCCTGACTCTGTGTTACACTCTCTTACACTTTCTCTTTAACCTACTTTCTCTTACACCCTGTCTCTGATTTATTCCCTTTCTCTTATTACTCCTTGTTACATCCTCTCTCTGATTTAGTTCCTCTTACACCCTCTGTCAAACTTAGTCTCTCTCTCTACCTTTTACAGCCTCTCTGTGTTTTAGTCTCTTTTACATCCTGTCCCCTTCTAACACTGTCTCTTTGTCTTACATCCTCTTACACCCTCTCTCTGTCTTACAGCCTGCTATATCCTTTTTCTAACTTATTCCCTATGTCCATTTCTTTGACAGACTCCCTCTCCTTATTACATCCTTTTTCTGTCTTACAACATATTATACACTATTTCTGTCTTACTCCTTCTCTATGTTTTACTTCCTTTATCTGTTTCTTTGTCTGACTCTCTCTATCTTTTTGTGTTAGTTCCTCTAGCTCTTTTTCTATGTCTTAATCCTAGTTACATAGTTGTTGTGATGTAAACTTAGATATGTTGTAAAGTAGTGTTTATATCGTTTGCTTATTGTCATTGCTTTGTTCTTTGGTAATAGTGGTCTAAAATGTGTTATCTTTTTTCTTTATCACAGTTTGAAATCAAGATTTGCATAGTAAGGAAATATGCCGTCAAGGCAAAGGAGAATAAAAGATGTGAAGCGGAAAAAATTAAAAACAGCAACGGAATTAAAGCACTCTTCTACAACAAATACTTCAAAAGACAGGAAAAAAGCTCCTGGTAAAACAACTAAGTCTTTCTTTCGGAACATATGTTGATAAAAAAAAATGTTGATGAGAATGTAAATAAAGAGAAGGAGAGAGCAAATTTGAAGAGGAAGGAGAGGCCCCACAAAAATGTTAATACTGCAGCAGGAGATAATAATATGTATAGGAATAGAAGGCAAAACCAATTTAGGGACATTCGTAAACGTATGTTTTGCAATAGGGTAGTTTTAAATTTGTTAAAAAACATTAAGAAAGCTAAACAGAGAGCTGCTTTTTATAAGAAAAAGAAAAATGTAGAGAAAATTGTTGATCAGGCTTATGAAGTTAAGAAAAAATTATTTGTTTTAGTAATCAATAGAATTAGGACACTTAACAAGACAATTGATGTTTTCAAATCAAAGAGTAGATGCAAAAGAGTAATTAATCGGACTAATTTTTGTAAAGTTTTTTCTGGAGAATGGATGCATAGTTCAAGTTGTGAGCCATTTTTTAATGAGGAGAGTTACTTTCAGGAGAATGATTTGGTGCATGCAGTTGACACCAGTGGTCGAGCATATGAGGTGAAAGATGGTTGTCCGATTGAAAAAGAAAAACTTGTGTCTAGAGATGCAGAAGAGGGGTTAACTGATGAAGTTTTAGGGAGACGTACTAAGGGTCCAGTGTACACTTGGAAGTGTAGTAGTATTTGTAGTGTGCGACAGGAATCAATCGATTTGCTTCGTAATTTCTTACGTACATATAGTAAGAAAAGTCTAAAACAAAAAATAAAGATGTTGCAAGACTTAGATCCTTGCAGAGTGAGAGAAAAGACAGGTTTGCAAGGCCATTCACTGGCTTGTCTTTCAAGAAAAGTATGTCAGAGTATTTTTCATCATTTTAGGATGTTAGCAGTGCATCATAACAAAATGAGGAAATTAGTGAGAAGGTTGTATTATGCAAAAAGTCCAGCACTTAAGCTTAAACAGTTAAACAGTGCTCTTTTGCATGGAACTGAATTAGATGTGAAGATGATTTGTGAAGACATTGAGTTTTGTTATTTTGGTGAAAAAGAGGACAGTGTAGAAATTGGCACAGTAATAGAAGGTAATGTGGAAGACAATGTACAGATTTCAAGTACATAAAAGTTTGACCAGGAAATTACTAAGTTTAAGGTAAAATCAACTGAAAGGCCTACTTTTACTTCTGTGTGTTGTCAACGGACTCATTATAAGATTCAGACTAGGTTAGTTGATTTATATGCAAAAAGTGAAATGGAAAATAATAGTGAATGGAAGAATTTTGCAACTTATTTGTTGGTGGAGAATTCTTTTGATTTGAGTTCTGATCAGCGTATTTGTAAATATTGTTATAATAAATTAAATGAAAACAGAATGCCTACTAGAGCTGTTCATAATAATCTTAAGTTGGTAGACATTCCTGCTGAATTGATGGATTTAAATACATATGAATCTATTTTGATTCAATGTGTCTATCCTTTTCAGGCTATTGTTCGCATGGAGCCTAAGATAGGGAAATTGCCTCCTTCAGATTTGCAGAGAGGATTAAAGGGAAGAGTTGTTTATTTGCCTCTAGATTTCAAGAAAAATATTGATACAATTGGTATAGAAAAAGTAGAAGAGGAACCTTTAGTTATTCTAGTTAATGGGGTTCCGACAAAGAGTAAGAAAATCTGGCAAGATTTAGTGGATGTTAGGAAAGTCAAAAAGGCAACATTGTATTTAGTCAAAAACAATGAGTACTACAAACATGTATGTGTTGGAGCAGAGGAAATAGCTGCAGAAGAAGACAGTGATTGTTCAGCCGGCCAAATTGAAAAAGTTGATGTGTCTAAAAGTGAAGAAATATATGAAGATTATACTGTTCATCCTTTGCATTCCAAAGAAGTAATGGGGAATGCAATTGAATTGTTTCAAATGAAAGCAGCAAAAGGAAGTCCCATTAGTGTATGGGAAGAAAGTTCGGAAGCTCGTTCTTCTCCACAGCTATTTCCAACAGGTCGAGGTGGACGATATGACGATCGACCACTTCAAATTCCTGCATCTGAATACCGGACTTTAAGATTATATGCTGAAGATCCAAGGTTTGGTCAATGCATTCCATATTTGTTTCATCTACTGTATGAAAGTGACTTGTCTGGGCTTTCTTATGCAGTAAATCATATACTGAAAAGTGGAGCACATCTGCAAAATGTTTCGGCGAGGGACTTTATGGAGAAAGTCAATCTGCAAGATAATATTTTGGAATCTCATCTAATCAATCTCATGGCATGTCAGCGTAGTACAAACGAGTATTGGTACCGTCGTCATGGGGAATTGAAATGTATGCTAAAAAACTTAGGAACTCCTACATGGTTCCTCACTCTTAGCTGTGCCGAGTATGCATGGGACGACTTACTTCAATTTATACGCGTGGCAAATGCAAATATACAAAATATAGAATTCAAAACACCTGGAGAACTGTGTTCTTTGGATCCAGTGAATGTATGCAGATATTTTAATCATAGATTTGAAGCTATGATGTCTTTTATTACCAACAAAAAAAATCCTCCCCTTAGAGAGGTTTTGGATTTCTTTTGGAGAAAGGAGTATCAAGCGAGAGGTGCTCCTCACATACATATGTTGTTGTGGATTAAAGATGCACCCAAATTTGGAACAGATTCGGATGAAACAGTGATGAGTTTCATTGAAGAGTATTCAACATGTGCTGTTCCGAAAACTACAGAGGAAAACAGTTTAAGGAAACAAGTTTTACGCTTTCAATCCCATCGTTGTGGGAAGTATTGTCGTTGAAGATTGCTAGCGACAGTTCTCAAGGCAGTCAGAGTTCTACTTTTTTGAGTCAGGATCCACTAGGAGGACCAATTATTCAAAATGAGGCTGCCACTGCCATGGGTGAGGTGGAAAGAGCTATGGAACAAGCTGAAGAGGATGTAATTAACTTAGAAGATTTGCTGAAACAACTAAACATTGAGCAGAAACAGATATATGACGAAGTCACAGAACAGATTGAACATGGATTCAGTCATGAGAAAAAAGAGTGCTCATGTACATCATTTAAGCCTGTCCGACTGTACGTGAGTGGAGAAGCGAGAACTGGAAAAAGTTTTCTGATTAAAGCAATTGCAACTTATTTGCAGAAAAGGACTGAATCACCACTGTCTTGTGTTGTAACCGCTCCAACTGGGCTGGCAGCACATAACATTAAAGGGATTACATTACATCGTTTACTGATGCTACCAGTTAAGCATGATAATAAATTGCAATACCACAAGTTAACTGGAGATGCGTGTTCTGAAGTTTCGAGAATCCTGAAGAAAATTAAACTTCTTATCATTGATGAAGTAAGAAAGGTCTCAAATCTAATGCTTGCTTTTGTGCATTTGAGAATGCAAGAAATTCTTAGAACAGACTATGATGTCTTATTTGGAGGAAAACATATTATTGTTTTTGGAGATCTACTGCAGTTGACTCCAGTAAAAGGACAACCTGTGTTTAAAATGCTCACGCATGAAGATACCAGGAAGTGCCTAGGAAGCATTGGAAAAATTAATATATGGTTAAACTTCCAATATGCAGAACTGCTTCAAAATATGCGACAGGCAAAGGATGAAGATTATAAAAATATTCTACAAGATGTAAGAATCGGAAAACTAAGTGAGCATGGGAAGGAAGCTTTACATGCACGATTAATTTCAAACTTGTATCCAGATGAAAACATTCTTCCAGAGGATATTTTTAAGAAAATTACTTACAACAAATCTGGGATATGTTTGATGCCAACTGTGAAAGAATGTTCTATGTTCAACAACAAAATGTTAAAGTTAGAAAATGAAGAGATTGTGAAACTGGAAGCTGTAGATAAAATAGAGCATATCGGAGCAACAATTATTTTGTCTGAAAATTTGAAATCAAAATTGGATTCATTAGAGAAGAGTATATCTAAAACTGCTGGTTTTGAAAAGACTCTGAATGTGTGTTTAAATTGTCGTATCATTTTGAGAAGGAATTTACATGTTGAAAGAGGTCTGGTAAATGGAGCAATGGGTCATGTTGTTGATTTTGTGAATTACAGAAATAGAGATGGAATTTAATTTCTAAAAACTATATTTGATGGCATTGAGGAAGTACAACAAATCAGTCATTGTTCTGCTAGATTTTTGCTTGTGAAAGACTTATATGTTCGCCGAAAACAGTTCCCTATTTGTCTGGCATATGCGGTGACAATTCATAAATCTCAAGGTTTAAGTGTAGATAGTGCTCTGGTGAACATTGGAACTTCTGTGTTTAAAGAAGGTATGGCATATGTGGCATTATCACGAGTCAGAACTTTATCAGGATTATACTTGGTTGAGTGTGATGAGACAAAGATTTGTGCAGATCTAGATTGTGTTAAAGAATACAATAGGTTAAGAAGAGAATATGCTCCACATTTGCCTCAATATCCTCTGTTTGAAAAACGTGTGGTAGGCCGAAAAAGAAGAAATGAGAATAATTGCAGTGAGGTACTAGCAAAAAGACAAAAAGTAGATGAAACTGTAATTGTAAGCAGAAAGAAAAAGGATTCTGTTGAAGATGTTGTTGGATTTCAGTTACTGCTATGCTAATGTAGTGCTTAATGTTGTTTTTTTTCTTCAAAATTTACAAGAACAGATTGTTGAAAATCGGGATGAAACATTCTGCTGTTTATTGAATTCTGTGTTTCAGAAATGTAGCAGTGATAGAGCAAAAATAGAAAGTGTTTCAGAAATTCGAAATCTTCTAGACATATGCTCTGGTCAAAATCAATTTTCACAGAATATTCAGCAGGATTGTCAGGAATTTTTAATGTATATGTTTGATGTATTGGAAGATGAAGGAGTAGATAATGAAAAATATTTTTAGTCTTTCTTATCAATGACAGCATGACTGCGACAATTGTAGTTTATCAAGTAGTACTAGAATAGACACTGAAAGATTTATATATTTGACTTTACCAGACTGCAAATCAGTGTCTTTTAATAATCTAGTTAAAGCAGCTGATCACAATATGGTGTGTACTCAATGTAAGTCTGCAATGCTGTCTACATTATTTTTACAAAATTATGGTCAGTATGTCATTTTAATGTTCCAACGATGTAGACCTGATGGAAGTAAATTGACAACTTCTATTAAAAATGTCGTGGCTTCTCAGTTATCAATTTCAGGAAGAACTTTTACAACTGTAGCTATTATTTATCATGACGGTCCTTCAACAACATCAGGGCATTACACATGCTATTTAAAATGTCGTAAAGGTTGGACCCACTGTAATGACAATCATTTGACTTTCAAACAACGTTTGCCTTTTGACTTAAAAAATTCTTACCTAGTGTTTTTAGAACCAAAATTTAAGTAAAGGTAATTGGCCTATGAAGGCGGGAGCAGTTAATAAAAGTTAGTTTGGTGTGCTAGAGCATCTGCTTCAAGAACCTGCGGATGCACCTTCCCTGGGGGGCATGCGGATCCCCACACTATTGTTTGCGGACGACACCCTCCTAATCGCCAAGACTCCACAGGGTCTCCAGAAGCTTTTGACCTGATTCCAGGACTTCTGTTTGGCAAGGGGACTGATGATCAATGTAGACAAAACGAAATACCTGATCATGCATCCACCGCGGAAACCAGGACGCCCTCCAGTTTTGACCTCTATCCCTCTTGAGAAAGTTTCCGAGTTTGATTACCTGTCAATACGGCTGTGCGACACTATGAGCTGGACGTCACATATCGACAAGATGGTCCTCAGCCATAAAAGGGTAGGGGGTGCGTTGCTAAGGGAGTTTCACGCCTCATCCAAACAGTCTGTGGCACCTGTATTTGACATTTTTAAAGCAAAAGGAGTCACTTCCGCACTTTATGGGGCGGAGTTATGGGGCTTTTTAAATTTGGAGTCCCTATCCAAGTCAGAGAGCAAATTTTTGAAAGACTTACTCGCTCTCCCCTTGAGTACTCCCACAGTCCTGGTTTGCTTAGACGTGGGCTGTAAGACGATCAAGGACCAGGCTCGTCTCTGGCCGTTGCTATTATGGGCTCGCTTGTGGAGGGTTCCAGAGCTAAAATCATATGCTGACGGGCTGTCTGAGGTGATGGAAATGGGGGGCTGGCACAAGATCAAGTGGCTGAGGGAGATAAAAAACCTCTTGGGGGAGTTGGGCTTGGGGAACTGTTGGGCTACAAAATCTGCCCCACCCAAGGTTATCCTGAAAAAACTGTATTGGGACTGGGTTTCCTCCCAACTTATTGGTAACCCATGCCACTGCAACACGACCGCAGCATTTCTTAGAATTAAGGACGTGGTGGCCTACGAACCCTATCTGGATTTGATCACCATGCCAGTTGATAGGGCTCTTTACTTCAAGTTTAGAATAGGCACTCTCCCGATTGGGGACTTCATATCCCGATGGAAATCGCCAGTGCAGCTTTCGCCCTCTTGTGCCTTCTGCCCTACAAGGCTTGAGACGGTGGCGCATATCCTTTTTGAGTGCCCAGACTATACTCGTCCAAGGAGGTGCTGGCTCAAACCCCTATTTAAACGCCTTGGGACACGCGAACATTTGGTAGCGCTGCGCATTTTGTTAACAGACACATCTCCTCCTATAGTTTGTGGTGTCTCCAAATTTTTTAAATGGTTGTGGATACTTCGCAGAAACAGACTATCTATTTCAATTTAATCTAGTTTTAACTAACTTATTTCATGCATAAAATGGCATTTTTACTTGTTCGTAATTTTTGAGACATTTGTATTGTTTATCTGCAGTCTCCTACTATTTGTAATGCTTTTAAGATACAATTGTATATCGAAATAAAGCTTTCAACAACAACAATAAAAGTTAGTTTACTGATTAAAATTATATTCTGAGTAAAAGTGATCCAGATAATATAAATAATTGAGTTGTCATATAGGTACTGTAAGTGGATGTCATAGTAAGTGATATCAGTATCATACAAAATGATGAACATGAGTGAGTCAGAGATGAAATTACGAATATTTAAATATTGTGAAAATGTTATATGAGCCTTTCTTTCAGAACGTCGGAAAAACGGTAATTTCAGAGTTTCTTTTAATTAATTTGAAAATATACTCATACATCTGACCCTATTTGGCCTAAAGGAAAAGTTAAGGAATGAGCAAAGAGTCATGACTGAAAAAAAGGAGTATATGAAAATAATGAAAATATTTCAGATGTTCTTGGAGCTTTTCTTCTAGAAAGTCGATGAAATGGATTTTTTAGTGAACAACGAAAAAAGGATCTTCATGATATTTCATGATATTTGGCCTAAAGGAAAAGTAAGTGAATCAAAGATTAGTGTACATTTGTGATTTGTAAGTTTCTAAGTTTTTTTTTAAAACACAATCTTTTAGATTGTGGTTTTTTTTCCCGCTGTCATATGATGACTAATTTGAACTCACTGTTTTAAGTGAAATTCAATATATTCTGAGAACAGCAAAAATAAACTATGAAACATGTTGTACAAGTTATTCTATACTTTGTATTGTGTAATTTAAATTGTATTGCCATTGTCTCACACTCACTTTCCTTTTTCCACCCTCTTTCAGCTCTTTTTACTCACTTATAATGTCTTTCTTTCACTCTCTTTCACCCTCGTTCCTTTACTCCACTTCTTTCACAACCCCTCATTCTCATTTCAACTGTCTGCATCCCCTCTCTTCCTTGCATAACTATTCAGCTTTCAGTCTCTCTGCTTTACTTCCCTTTTCTGTCTTTTCCTCCTTTGCTCTTTTAGTAATTCCTCTTTACTCACTCAGCAGTATTGTCGCACTCTATCACTATAAATCACCCACTCTCCCTCGCTTATCTTTGTTCACTTCTTTCTTTTGACCTCTTCTCTCTATTTTCCGTTCACTACCTCTATGTCCTCATTCCCTCACTCTCCTTGTTTTATGTTCACTTGTGTTTATCTACCTTCTATCATTTCTCTTACAACAACTTCACTGCTCCTCTCTCATCGTTCTTGAACCCATTTCTTTTAGTCCGGTTCCATTACTACCCCTCATTTCCTATCTTTCAGTGTCCTTCTCTTTACTTTCATCACCGAATCACTTTCTCTCAGTACCACTGCTTTAGTCCTCTTCTCCTCTCCTTCTTTCTTTTGCTCCCTTACTCATTTTTCTTTCCTCACTCATTGTACTCCACTTCACTCAGTCCTTCCCTTAGTCTCTCTGTCTACTAACTTCCTCCCTCCTTTTCCCTCAATCCTTCTATATTATCCTCTCTCCCTTCATCCCTTCACTCTATGACTCTCCTTCACTTACTCTCAGTTATCTTCCATTCCTCATTCTTCTAAATGCATCCTTAATTAGACTCCTTTCCCTCTCAGTCATTATCTTTTTACTTACTCCTGTTTCCAGCCTACTATAGGTAATTGAGGAGCATCACTTGCCAAAGAATTTTTAATGCAACAGCCACGCACCGAACAGACTACGCATCCCAGAAACACTTGGTATGACGAGGTACTAAACAATACGCCTACCAGGGGTGTGGCTAATAAATCAATGTCTGGCAAATACCGGTGTGTGAACATTATTCTTTGACGGCAGCCCCTGATGACGGGAAAAGGTTCCCAGAAACGCGTCGGGCAGGTTTTAAATAATGGAGAGCGGAAAGCATGCTGATTGATAGCCCGCAGGGCGGAGAAATGTCGTGTGCGTCCCCGAAAGCACAGGCACTTTGGATGACAAAATTCTTACCGGCCGCCTGGTCGGGGGGAGAGCACCATCAGCTGTTGCAGTGTTCACCCTTTGCAGCAGTTCGAGGCCATCACTTCCAAACGAGTTGGAGGTTCGAGCACAGGACTCCACATGTACAGCGTGCTGAACCGTAATACCCAGCCTACTATAGGTAATTGAGGAGCATCACTTGCCAAAGAATTTTTAATGCAACAGCCACGCACCGAACAGACTACGCATCCCAGAAACACTTGGTATGACGAGGTACTAAACAATACGCCTACCAGGGGTGTGGCTAATAAATCAATGCCTGGCAAATACCGGTGTGTGAACATTATTCTTTGACGGCAGCCCCTGATGACGGGAAAAGGTTCCCAGAAACGCGTCGGGCAGGTTTTAAATAATGGAGAGCGGAAAGCATGCTGATTGATAGCCCGCAGGGCGGAGAAATGTCGTGTGCGTCCCCGAAAGCACAGGCACTTTGGATGACAAAATTCCTACCGGCCGCCTGGTCGGGGGGAGAGCACCATCAGCTGTTGCAGCGTTCACCCTTTGCAGCAGTTCGAGGCCATCACTTCCAAACGAGTTGGAGGTTCGAGCACAGGACTCCACATGTACAGCGTGCTGAACCGTAATACCCAGCCTACTATAGGTAATTGAGGAGCATCACTTGCCAAAGAATTTTTAATGCAACAGCCACGCACCGAACAGACTACGCATCCCAGAAACACTTGGTATGACGAGGTACTAAACAATACGCCTACCAGGGGTGTGGTTAATAAATCAATGTCTGGCAAATACCGGTGTGTGAACATTATTCTTTGACGGCAGCCCCTGATGACGGGAAAAGGTTCCCAGAAACGCGTCGGGCAGGTTTTAAATAATGGAGAGCGGAAAGCATGCTGATTGATAGCCCGCAGGGCGGAGAAATGTCGTGTGCGTCCCCGAAAGCACAGGCACTTTGGATGACAAAATTCTTACCGGCCGCCTGGTCGGGGGGAGAGCACCATCAGCTGTTGCAGCGTTCACCCTTTGCAGCAGTTCGAGGCCATCACTTCCAAACGAGTTGGAGGTTCGAGCACAGGACTCCACATGTACAGCGTGCTGAACCGTAATACCCAGCCTACTATAGGTAATTGAGGAGCATCACTTGCCAAAGAATTTTTAATGCAACAGCCACGCACCGAACAGACTACGCATCCCAGAAACACTTGGTATGACGAGGTACTAAACAATACGCCTACCAGGGGTGTGGCTAATAAATCAATGTCTGGCAAATACCGGTGTGTGAACATTATTCTTTGACGGCAGCCCCTGATGACGGGAAAAGGTTCCCAGAAACGCGTCGGGCAGGTTTTAAATAATGGAGAGCGGAAAGCATGCTGATTGATAGCCCGCAGGGCGGAGAAATGTCGTGTGCGTCCCCGAAAGCACAGGCACTTTGGATGACAAAATTCTTACCGGCCGCCTGGTCGGGGGGAGAGCACCATCAGCTGTTGCAGCGTTCACCCTTTGCAGCAGTTCGAGGCCATCACTTCCAAACGAGTTGGAGGTTCGAGCACAGGACTCCACATGTACAGCGTGCTGAACCGTAATACCCAGCCTACTATAGGTAATTGAGGAGCATCACTTGCCAAAGAAGTTTTAATGCAACAGCCACGCACCGAACAGACTACGCATCCCAGAAACACTTGGTATGACGAGGTACTAAACAATACGCCTACCAGGGGTGTGGCTAATAAATCAATGTCTGGCAAATACCGGTGTGTGAACATTATTCTTTGACGGCAGCCCCTGATGACGGTAAAAGGTTCCCAGAAACGCGTCGGGCAGGTTTTAAATAATGGAGAGCGGAAAGCATGCTGATTGATAGCCCGCAGGGCGGAGAAATGTCGTGTGCGTCCCCGAAAGCACAGGCACTTTGGATGACAAAATATATATATATATATATATATATATATATATATATATATATATATATATATATATATATATATATATATATATATATATATATATATATATATATATATATATTACCTACTGGCGGTCGCCAGTAGGTAGTTATAGTTAGGATCGATTTCCATAGGGAAACCGCAACATTCTATTTGGAATAACTTTGGCGCTGGTTGAGGAATCAGCCTGAATTTTTCAGCAACTTTGCCTCGCGGCGCTCGGCTCCTTCCCTGAAAGTTTGGGGGGGATTCGTCAAGCGGGGGCCGAGATAAAAGGGGGGTCTCAAAACGTGTTTTCCCCATGTTAATTTCCATAGGGCGGTCTGTCGCACTTTTAGCTCGAACGGCTGAATGGATTTTCACCAAACTTGGCAAAATTGTAGGGACTGGTAGCCCGATGTGCCTTTGCTATGTCTCAAGATATGTGCTCCAGAGGATTTTGAGTAATTTAGGTTCAAAAAAATGTATATATCTATAGCCGGCCCCGGTACGCGTACCGGTGAGCGCTCCGGGCGCGCCACGCGACCTGCGCACGGGAAGCTGATTGGCTCTCTGGTGTCTGTAAACATTCGAAACAGTCCGCAGCGGCCGCCATCTTGTGTCTCGGTAGGATCGAGACACAAGAGGTGGCAAAATACAAAGGGGGAAATGACCAAAAGGGGGCAGGGTACACCCCCCCTAGCCCCCTAGGTTTAATGTGGGGGCCATAAATCGGTCCCTCGGGTAAAAAAAAAAAAAAAAAAAAATTCGATTATCGCGGGGGGAGCGCCCGGGAACGTGCACCGGGGAGCGTACCGGGGAGCAGACTTTGGTGAAAAATAGTGAAAATAATAGTGTAAAACAATCATTTTGAGTGATTACAGGTAGGGTAGCTCTGAAAAGAGCTTTTGGGTTCTGTGGCTGTTTGAGGTACCTACAAGTACGTCCCACACACACCCACACGCACACAACCCCACACCCCCACACCCACACACTCCCCACACACACCTCACACACACACACCTCCACCCACAACCAAACACCCCACACCACCACACCAACACCTTACACATCCACACCCACAACCACACATCCCACACACCCAGACACACACACACACACCTCACCCCCCAACAAACACACATGCACACATAGATACCTCACAGACACATCTCACACATCTCACACACCTCCCCCCCACACACACACGCACACCTCACAGACACATCCACACATCCCACACATACACACACATCCTATACACATACTCCCCACACACACCTCACACACACCTCACACACCCACACTTCCACCTACACCGAAACACCCCACACACCCACACCCACACACACACTTTACACCCCCACACCCCCACCCACACCCACATACCCCACACAGATATACACCTCATCCCCCAGACACACACACACACATACACACCTCACAGAGACCCCACACATCCCCCACACACGCCTCCCCCACCCCCACACATGGGGAAAACTCAGTGAAACACTAAAATAATAATTTAAAGTGCTTAGAGGTAGGGTATCTCTGAATAGAGTTGTTGTGTTGTGTGGGTGATTTAAGTACCAACATGTAGGTACCAATGTAGAGTCTTAAATTCAATGTACACTGTTTACTCTGTAGATAATTTGCATGTTGTTATAGAAGTTATTGTGGTATATGGAATCCATACCATAGTCTGTCAGGAAAACATAAAGAACATGGAGGCAGGAGATGAAAAAGAGATGTCAAATACACTTTGGAGATAATATAGTGGGAGAAAGGAAGTATCTGTGAGCAAAATTACTATGTAAAACAAAAAAGTTGCACAGTATACTATAAGTTTGACGTTACATTATAATCAATTTGGTAGTAGTTTAAGATTTACATATAAAATGAATAATGTCTCAAACAATTTTAGAATTATTAAATATAAATTTATTTTTGAGATTCATTTTCAAAATTTGATAGAACGTCTAACATTTGACTGTCCGAAATGTCCTCTTTTTGAGTGAACATAACTTTCAACATTTGACTGTCAGAAACGTCCTCATATTGAATTAACAAATCCACAGATTCTACACATTGTAGAAGTTCATGGTCCCGTGATTCATCCATGAATTCCAAGTCAATGGGTTCAATGATTTCCTCATTGTTCATCTCTAAGACAATTTCTTTTTTTTTTTTTTTTTATATGTTTTTATTTTTCCCAAGTTGCACAGATTTACAAATCATGATACATTTGCTATTTTACTTTCTTCATAATTAATAATCAAGCAGTATCTTTTGTTTGTAATTACATTTCATTACAATTAATCACAACAACTTTAATTGATTATTTATGGCACCGCCTCCTGGTTGAAAGCAAACATAAATTTGTAAGAAAAAGAAAAAGAATAAAAAAAAAATACCCAAAATAGTAAGAATAGTACCCCTGCAAGCATGAAATCAGCCTAGCCAGGTGAGTGGTTGGTCTCCAGCTGTCGCTTCCACCTACATATAGGATCCCATATTCTTAAGCCTAGCATCCTTCCTTTCCTGCCTTTTCGCGCATAAATGGGCTTTTCCAGATTATATGCTGCTAAGAGATTTGCTAACCATACTTGCATCGCGGGGGGGGATTTATCCAGCCAGGCCATGGCTAAGCTTAATCTGTATACTGCCATAGCAATAAACAGGAATTCTCGCTGTGGCTCATTTATGTCAGGCCCTATTCCTAATAAAATTGTCATAGGGTTAAGCCTTACTTGTATATCTAGGGATTGATCTAAAAACTTCTCTATATCTCTAATTAGAGTGTGCAATTGAGGGCATGTAGCAAAGATATGGATCATGTCTGCCTCTGCTGAATTACATCGTGGACATAATGTGCCCGTAGTACCTCCCCATTTTGCAATTCTTGCTGGTGTAAAATACAACGAGTACAAGGTTTTATAGTGCTGTGATTGTAGGGGGGCAGAGCAAAGAATTGTGCGCCCCAGGTCCAGGGAATCCTCAAACCAACATTCTTCTCCATTCAGTTTCTCTGCCCATTTCTTACTATATTTCTCTCTATTATCGGTTTTTCCTTCTAATAAACATGCATAAAAACTGCGAATGGTACATTCCCGCCCCAACCTGATTTTCTCCAATATATCTATTTTAGCAAAGCCCACCAATCCTCCTCGTTTAGTTTTTAAAAAACTTCTTACTTGCAAGTATTTAAAAAAGTCCCTCCTGTCTATTCCATATTTTGTTACCAAGTCTGAAAATTGCAGAAATCCCTCGGTGTTCATTACGTCCCCGACTTGAGTGATCCCCTTCTCTGCCCATCCTGCCATCACAATATCTGCAAAGATTGGTATCGGGAAGGACTTATTTTTGTACAACCTAATATACCGATTAAACCTCCCAAGATGGGATCTTTTTAAAAAACCATTCCAGACTTTAATGGCGGCCTCTACTGTCTTGAATTTAGTTCTCTTATAATATCCAAAGTCGATGCAATTTAAGAAACAGTTCTCCGCTTCTGCCCCTAACACTGCGGCATATATTTTGGTAGAATAATTGGTAATTCTTTGGTTAAGGCCGTCGGCGCCCACCAATCCCTGCATATATTGTATGGCAGCTGCCCAGTAATATAATTTAAAATCTGGTGCACCCCAGCCTCCCCTGTCTCTTGGCAGGGATATAAACCTATATGCTCTGCGCGTCTTTCCTTGTGCCCAGATGAATCTGTTGAGAACAATCTCTAGTGCATTAAACCATTTATTTTCAAAGAATAGCGGAATTGCCCTAAAAAAATATAAAAACTTTGGCAGAATTAACATCTTGATAACATTAGTACAACCTACTAGAGATAGGTGCAAGTTGTTCATTCTCTCTAGGTCTAGCTTTACCTTATCTATTAATGGGGCAATATTGCTCTGTACCACTATGTCTAAGTCTGCAGAGATTGCCACTCCCAGATATATTGCCGAGGTTACAACCCTTTGGTCATTACAGTCTGTAAACCTATTACCTACTATCTGTGTCTTACTTCTATTTAAGCTGTAACCAGACACCTGTCCAAATAATTGCGCCTCAAGCTCTATTTCACAAATGGCTGCTGATGGATTAGGTGTCAAAATGGCGACATCATCCGCGTAGGCCAATGATTTAACTTCGCAGCCATTTTCTCTCATTGGGCGAATCCCTGGATTACCTTCCAGTCTCCGTAGAAAAGGGTCCAGGTATATAGCAAACAGCAGGGGGGATAATGGGCAACCTTGCCTTGTCCCTCTACATATCTTAACTGCTGACGAGTGTCCCCTGTTGACCCTGATTCTTGCAGTTGGTTCTTTATAGAGAGTCTGAATAGCTTTTATATAACCCTCGCCTATGCCACTCCATTTCAATGCATGCCACAGGTAATCCCAGGAGACCCTATCGAACGCCTTCTCAGCGTCTAGAAAAAGCGCTGCCATAGGGTCCCCCAGGGTACCTGCCGCATCAAACATTGTGATCAATTGCCTGACATGTTGTGTAGTGCCCTTTCCAGGGATAAACCCATGTTGTGTGGGACTTACCACCCCCTCAATGATCCTAGTAATCCTCGTAGCTAATATTTTAGAATAAGTTTTAGTGTCTGCGTTCATTAATGTGATCGGTCTATATGATCCTGGTGGGGTTGCAGGTTTCCCTTTCTTTAAAATCACAATGATGTCAGCTTCTCCCCATGTCTCGGATGTTGACTCTCCTTTTTGTGCCTGCCTCATAACATTTACCATTTCTTCAGCAATATCTCCTTGAAAAACCTTATAAAACTCCACAGGCAGCTGATCTGGGCCCGCTGCTTTACCGGAGGGGAGGCTAATCAGAGCTAACATAAATTCCTCTAGGTGAAAAGGAGAGTCCAACTCCTCCCTTTGTTCCGCTGTGATGAATGGCTTAGTAATATCCCTTAAGTACCTATCTATCTCTGCTACTTCTCCTGTGTTGCCGCTGGCATATAGGTCCTTATAAAACTGCCTAAAAACCTCCCTCACTGAATCCGGTTCTGTAACCGTATTGCCCTGCCCATCCACTATTTCCTTAATGTCTGCCGCCGCTAGCCTCTGTCTAGTTCTTACAGCTAAAATGTGCCCAACTCTTTCACTTAGCTCATATGCGGCCTCCCTTTTAATCAGATGATTTTCTGCTGCCTTTTTAGCGATGTTTTCCGAAGCTTCTGCCTTGAGAACTGTTATTCTTAATAGATGCTGGTCTAGGGGTAAATGCTGTTGTATAGCTAGTGTTAGTTCATTCTCTTCCTTGAGTATTTATTTATTTTATTTATTTTATTCGACTTATATAGCGCATTATAACCCAGGGGTCCCTAAGCGCTTGGCAGGTAAGCACAGCAGAGTTCCTAAGAGACCGTTCTGAAAGTTATAGCCCATCCCAGGCTTTCTGGAAGAGAACAGTTTTTAACTTCTTCCGAAAAGTCATCAGATTGGATTCCTTCCGCAGATCTACCGGTAGATTATTCCAGGCTGCTGGGAGGGTGTTGGAGATGGCGCGACCACCCACTGTGGCCAGTCTAAATCGTGGTTGGGTCAGGAGAGTTGCTTCAGAAGATCTTAGCGACCTACCCGGTTTGTATGGAATCAGGCGGGTCTTAATGTAACTTGGCGCCTTTCCATAGAGCGATTTGTGAGCAACACAAAGCCCCTTAAAGAGCACCCTCTGCCTTACTGGCAGCCAGTGTAAAGCGCGCAGAAGTGGGGACGCATGCGAACTCCTTGGCTTCTTAAAAATGAGCCTGGCAGCATCATTCATTACCACTTGAAGTTTGTCCAGAAGTTTTTGGGGCAGGCCTAAATAAAGCGAATTGCCGTAGTCCAACCTTGATAATATCATTGCGGACACAGCCCGCCTCAAGGTGGAAAAGGACAGGAGTGGCGCGATTTTCCTAAGTTGCCGAAGAAGACCGACACATGTTCCCACCACCATGGTGACTTGCTTCTGCATGGATAGTTTGTCATCCACCTGAATGCCTAGACTTTTTACGACCGTTGCAGGTTCTGGGGGCGACCCTAGTTCTCTTGGCCAGAACCCGTCGTGCCAAGGATTGCCCGCAATGGTGATTGGTAGGACCTCCGTCTTATCGGGGTTGATTTTTAAGGAGTTCTGAGACATCCAATTAGCTGTATGCTTGAGAATGTTTTGCAGCCTTGCTGACGACCCAGGAGCATCATCCAATTGGATAATAATTTGGGTGTCGTCGGCGTAATTATACACCTGGCAATCCAGTTGATTGAGGAGTGCAATCAATGGTTGAAGGTATGTATTGAATAGAAGGGGCGACAAGGCCGACCCCTGCGGCACTCCGCAAGAAATTGGTGTAGGGGTAGAGAGCAGCTCTCCCAGCTGTACTCTTTGCGTTCTCCCTTGTAGGAAAGAAGCAAACCAGGCATAGGCTGTGCCCTGAATGCCGGAATCCCTCAACCGCGACAGAAGTTGTTTATGACACACGGTGTCAAACGCCGCGGAGAGGTCTAACAACACCAGTAGGTTTCTAGTGAGTTCCTCTATTTTTTCTTTTTCCCTTTTTTGCCTGGAAAGTACAAAACTCAATGTCTCTCCCCTAGCTCCAGCTTTGAAAGCATCCCATACCACCCCCGGGGGTGCTGTTCCTCTATTGATCTCCCAGTAGCTCTTAATCCAACCACCCATATGAGACTTATACATCTCATCCTTCAATAACGCTCTTTCAAAAGTCCATTGGGTGGTCCTTTTTTGTGCCTGTCCTAGTCTAACTGTCAGGATTAGAGGGTTATGATCAGAGATGATTCGTGGTTTCCTTTCTATATATACATCAGTCATCAGGGAGTTGGAAACCAAAAAATAATCCAGTCTAACCATAACGTTATGGGGAAATGAATAGAAAGTGCTACCATCTATATTAGGGTGCGTCTTAATCCATGGATCATCCAAAGAGTTATGAGCCACCAGATTTAAAAGTGCTCTATGTACCCTCTTCTTCCTCCCCCCATAATGACACTGCGGATGAAGAAAGGTGCTATCGGGGTCGTGAATATTAAAATCACCACAGCATATTATAGGCTCTGGCCACTGAGCTAACTCTGTGTCTAAATGTTGAAAAACTTCCGGGTCATCCTCTGTTGCCCCATATATTGTGACGAGTGTTAATTTGTCTCCCTTGAATCTTAGCTCTAATAGAGCCCATCTACCCCATGTGTCCTCCTTCTTCCTTATCACCAGCACATCATTCCTTCTCCCTAATACAGCAACGCCCTTAGTTCTCGATGACTGTTTGGAGTTAGCCAATACATTAAATCCCAGATGGCCCAGAAGATTTCCTCTTATTGCCTCAAGATGTGTTTCCTGCAGGCAAACTAAATCCAATCACAGAGTTCTTAACAATTCTGAAACCCTGAGCCTTTTACTCACATCGTTAAGCCCACAAACATTGATAGTAGCTAACGTACAAGTCATTAAAATACAGCAAACAATTTGCCCATCATAGAAAACCAGTCATGAGGCATTTCTTGGTGCTTATTCTGGCAGATAGTTACATTTGATCCAAATACATAAATTGTACCATACTGTTTTTGCTGTTGCTTTAGCTTTAGCTTTAACCTGCTAATTCTTATTCTGTGCTGCTCCTTGCCACTTAAATCCTCTCTTGCTTGAAAGTTTCTCCCCCCCTTACTCCTTACCCCCCTCACCCCCCTTGTCCCCCCTCCCCACACTGGCCAACCCCCCACCCTCCCCTCTACTGGCAAATAGGTCATGGTGACCTATGTGTGACTGCTTTCGGTTGTTGAGGCCGCGCCGCTCTCCCTCCCCAATTGCCTTGTGCTCCCCCATGTCCACCCATGTCCACCCCTGTTTCCCCTCTCTTTATTTTTTTATTTTTTTCCCCCATGTGCCCCTGTTACCCCTGTTGCTTCAGCTCAGCCCATAACCTCACCTCTCTATATAAGTGCCCTTAAACAAAATCCTGATATATATTATCATTCTATCAGATTTCCTAAAGTATGGCTCGTGGTGAGCTTTTTACCTCCCCCTTTGAGCCTTAAGTTCCTCTAGGAATTGCTGCGCTTTGATTTCGGATAGAAACATCCTCACGGTCCCCTTAGTCACTACCTTCAACCTGGCTGGGAATAGTAAATATGCCTCTGATCCAATAGACTGAAAAGGCTTTATTAATTGCCTGACCCTCCATCTCCTTTCCACTGTTACGTGGCAGAAGTCAGACCTGGCAAAAAAAGTAATGCCCTCAAATGTTCGTTTACTATCAGGTCTTGCCTTGTCCATTATTTCTTGTCTAAGAAGATAGTTCCCAACATTTATAAGTATTGCCCTTGGGAGAACTGTTCCTCTCTCTCTCTTCTGCTTAAAGGGGAACCTGTGTGCGCGCTGAACTTCCTTCTCCCACTGCCACTCGGATTCAGGAAAAGCCCCTTTTAATAGTTTGACAACAAAACTCATAATGTCCTGCCCCTCACTTCCTTCTTCAACGCCCAAAAGACGAATATTATTGCGCCTCTGGCGATTTTCAAAATCCTCGAGTTTCCATTGTAAGTCCTCCGTTATCTTCTCTTGTGCGTCTTTGAAATTTTGCCAGGTGCTCATATCCTCCTCCAGTTTCCCCGTTCTCTCCTCAACCTCGGTAACTCTAGCAGCCATTTCATCGTATAGTTTATTAACTTTTTTCATAGTATTATGGATTTTTTTTTGGTTTGTCTTGCCCTGCGGCTTTCAGTTCTCGCCTCCCCCAGCATTTGTTTTAATGTATCGAATAACATTTCAAAAGGGGTCTGAGGTGGGGCATTCTCAGGGAGTGCTTTCCTGGTAACGCCCAGGGGATTATTGCCTTCTTGATGAGGCTGCGAAGTAGCAGAATAATCCCATGCCAATTTGCAGCTAAAGTCACTGAGGGGTGCCAAGCCCGAGCCCGAGCCAGAGCCATGTCTCTTTAAATGAGGCCATCTCTTTTTCTGAGTGCTTTGTTTATCTGAGGAGCTAGAACGTGAAAGTGAACCCTCCTCTGAGCTAACATCACTAGTTCTAGTGGTATCTGTATCCTCAAATGGTGAAAAGAAGCATTCTCCCTCACCATAGCCTTCGCCGTCTTTTTTTTCCAATGCTGCGTTACTTCCCCATGTGCCACTAGCCTGCAGAGGTGAATTAAGCTCGGCCTCAACCTGCAGTAGGGCCTCCATCATACCAGCATTTCCTGTACTGTTGCTTGCCATCTCTAAAACATTGCCGTCTGCCCCCCCAGTAGTTGTGTCTCTCTCACCGTGCGTGGGATCTTTCAGAATGACCTCCTGACTCGAGGACGCGCTGTCTCCCAAGCCGTGCTCTGTACCGGGGGGTTGCCTAGCAACCAGCACTTCAGCGTCCTGGACGTCCACGAGGACGCTTCCGCCTTGATTCTGCTTTGGCTCGAGCGGTGCAGGACGCCTCGGGGTAAAAGCCTCGTCCAAGGTAGGCTGCCTTAGCCCCATGTCCTTGATTGTTTTTTCGCTCGCTTTCCCCTGTTTTTATCTTCCGATGGTGCCGGTGTGATCTTTTGTAGGGCTCAGTTGTTGTTCCGCCCGCGCTTTCTCTTTAACGCGACCATCCTGCTTCTTTTCTTTGACTGCTGGGGTTATGTTCTTTTTTATCGCTCCCAGAGCTCGCTGTGAGGGGCCAACAGTATCCCCAACTGCCTTACTTCCCCCGCCATCACCCGCAGCAGCTCTCCCCGTGGTAGATTCTGTTTGCATTTTTGCCTTCTACTGCCTCGTAGATCGCGAAGGCAAAGGGGGTAGAGGTGGCATCTTTGGCAGACTAGTGCTGATAAAAGTTATCAAATGTTGAGCCTTCCTCTTAATCTGGTAAAGCCCTTGATAGATTAGTTCCTTGTTGTCCGGCAATTTCCAATCCGAGAGTTTAGTATACACCCAGAATATTATAGACATGGGGGCCATGAGGGCAGCACGACATCCTTCTTAATACTCCGACATCATTACTGTGTGAAGGAGAGCGGATCGGTGCGACCGCTCAGCACAACCTCCCGGCAGCCATCTTGCCTCCCATCTCTAGGACAATTTCAAAGGAAACGTTCTGTTCTCCTTCCATTTTTGTGCTGAAATTTGCATTAAAAAAAAATCAGTAGAAATATGGCACTGTTGGGTTTAAGTTCAGACAGGTAGTTTTGATTTTTTAATAGTGAAGTTAACTTTGGGCAATGTATGGTAACAGGCAGGAAGTAGAAATATAAAAAAGTGCCTGTGAAGAAGCGTCAGTAAATTCATAATTATAGCAGAGAACCCTAAGTCAATCTATAAATATAACAGAGGAGCCTATCTCTATCTATAACTATAGCAGAGGGACAGTAAATAACTATCAGAAAACGTTTTTAAAAAATAACTTAAAGTGCCCCTTACAAATTATCAACTTACTTTACGGAGAGGTGAAGAAGACAAAAAGCGAAAATCCTTTCAAGATGTACCTCAGGTAGTTGTAGTCAAAATGGCTGTGTTTCCCTCTCATTTTTCATTTATATTCATGTACATAACCAATCAAATGTCAGGAAAAAAAATAGAAAATGAAAGTAACATTTTAATTGGTTGTCAATTCTAACACTTCAGATGTGTTTTGTGAAGTCATTTACCTCAGGGTATTTAGAGAGGTCTACAACCTAAATGGCTCAATGGAATTCCATCGAATTTGGGAAAATGATAGGGATTGGTATGTAGTATGAGCTATTCTATATTTGGTGAAAGTGTGTTGTAACGGGTGTAGGAGAGTAGGGTCTGCTATCCTATGGTCACCCCAAATTTTTGCTTTTTGCTTCACTGGTTTATGACTTAATGTGGCTGTGGGCCTGCTAATCAGACCCACAGCCTGCTGTTCTCTCTCTAAATTGTAACCCATGTACTTTAGGTGCATAACGAAATTGGAACTGGTTCACCTTATTGGCCCCTGTAACAGTGTACCCAGGTACCCAGGGCATAGGTGCTTCCAAGGCCTACCAGGGGCTGCAGCATGTATTGTGCCACCCCTGGCCTGGCCTCCATATTTGACACAACTGGCTGATCACTCAGCTGGGGTAAGTCGGTGTAACCACCCCTTACTTAGGTGTAGTATGCCTATACCTAACCTAAAATGGACACATATGTTCCTATCAGTCACTCCTATGGAAGGCCTCATCAATCCTGGAGGCAGAATGCTTGGAAATATGTGAGATGGTGCTCTGGCATGAGCTGAGCCTGTCTGCAGCTTTCGGAACCATGTCCTTTAGCTGTTCCATGATATTGCCATACCATATACTCTTAAGTGCATTATGAACCTCGCGGTTAAATGCTATCTTAGGTTTGGCTTTATCAAAACATGTCGAGTAAGGTGTCATACGAATTGGAATACTACCCCCTCGCCAGTTCTGGCGACGGGGGTAGCATTCCACCCTTCTAGAGGGACACAACATGTACCTAGCCTGAACCCCGGTTAAAGTTAAACAGAGCCTTAGCATCTCAAAATGGATGCTGCCACCACAGACACAAGTCTGACCTCCTGCTGCTGGGAGTCCTTCCAGCAAGGGCGGCTTGGACAAAGGGTTTCCTGCCTGGGGAGGTGCTAGCACCACTCCAGACAGGATTTTGTGTATTGGGTAGGACAGGGCTGAAAAGAAACAGACATGCCTGGGGCACACAAGGTGTCCCTGTGCATAGGCCAGTCCTGGCGCGAAACTGGACAAAGGAAAGGGGGTGTAACCACCCCCCTTCCTGGTCCCACCCAGAGGAGGGACCTAGTAGGTGATCCGGCCCCCCAGATTCGAATAAGAGTGGGAGCTGTGTCCTGAGACTTCAGATCATCCTGAATCAATTTGAAATAAAGAAGAAGACTGGACTTCGACATTCTGCTGCACAGAAGACGGAAGAGAATCTCCCTTGTGGCCAAGGAGTGACCACCCTGTGAACACAGGCACCAACCAGCAACTCGACGTCTGCTTTGCCGCCGCCTCCCGCCGGAGCCCGAGCCCAGAGCCTGACAAGACCCAGACTCCCAGACTTCTCACAGCCCGATCCACAGTCCCTGCAAAGAAGGGACCAGTGGAGGCACCGAGAGACGTGGGACCGGACATCTTGGAAGACCCCCGAGACGCTGACTGCGCAGCATCAGAGGCACCCTCGACGCTGTGCTTTGGGGTTTGAGAAGCCCTAACCTCGAGCAGCCCTTGCACCAAAGATCAGCCCCCCAGCATCTCTGAGGACCAATGAGAACCGTTACGATGCTAGCGAGTGTGGTATCTATGAACCGTAAATGACGAGATTAATAGGTGTACGCATTTTCGCTACGCTACTTAGAAGGGTTCGTCTTATTTACAGGTTCTTCATTTTGAACCCTCGGGTTCCATTTTAGATACGGCATCCATTTTGTTTCTTGCCCTCACGTAGTCAGCGAACAGGCAAATGTCCGCCTCATGATCCTGTGATTCCCAAGACTGGGGGATGGCACGGCAAAGACAGATGGCTCCGCAGCTGGGTAATCTTCCCACGTTGGCCTATTGTTTCAGCCCCGCATGCGCTCGGCTCGAATCCTTTGATCCTGGGATTGCGCTTCCGATATTTCCTCCACACTCCTTCTTCTTCTGTTGTCTGACTTCCTTGCAACTGTTCCTGTCTCTTACTCTCGTCCTTTTACAACCAGAGTGGAATGTGCATAGCAGCAGGATAATGTGCTTTTACAGTTGGGAACCGACAAATGTTACTATGATTATGTTCCGGGTTTCCGACACCATGATTGAAGCCTTTTAAGTTTATTGTGGGAACTGAGTTGTAACCTTTTGTTCGTTACGTTATTGAATGCTGAAAATGTGTATAAAAGGAGCGATCCACATTTACAATTTGAAGCAGACTCTTGGAACCTACACTCTGTTGTACTTCCCATGACTTTTGCCTCCCTGCAGTAATAAACGCCGATCTTTGACGCCGAAGGAAGTGTCCCGTGTCTCTGTCACTTGTGCGCCGAACAGGTATCCTACGAAGGTTTCAGGTGTTGTTCCCTGGCACCGCTGGTTCTTAAAAGTCCAGTCCTTCAGTTGGCGCCCAACGTGGGGCGACATCAGCGGTACCGGTCCAAACCCTGACGATTGCGAGGAACTTTGTGTGAAATCTCCGAGGAAAAGGTGCACCCCGCTTCATCGATCCTGTTGTCGAAATAAGTGGTCCAAAGATTTTTCCCGCGAAGATTCCCGCCTCCTGACGGCTGCAACGGATCGATGCTCTGACTGTCGACCTGTTTTGGTGCCTGGCGTAGTCCTTTGTATGGCGAGACGATAGACGGGCCTTCCTTGTGACGCCATCGAGCTCTCAGTTAAGTATTTGTGGGTCGCTCCCAGTCCTTAGTTGTTGGTGCTTAGTTGTTTGCATGGTTCCATTGCATTTGTGGTGCTTAGTTGTTGGTCCTTAGTTGTTATTTGACAGTTGCAATTGCCAAAAACCGAGGGTTTTGTCTTTCACGAAGATTTAGTACTTTGGTAACCCTTGAAGTTTGATACTTGGTTAGTGTGCATGATGCCTAGCCGTAGTGTTTCATTGGTTTCTTCAAATGTTGCAACAAGGATTCCCGGTTGGAGGACTTGTGTCCTATACCTCCAGTTGGAACTCCGATATATGAGCTCTATAGTCGACATGGTGTGGGCCCTATTATATATAATAACTGTTGGGTCCGTTATACGAGAAAGGATGGTGTCCTTAGTTGGCCACCACACGGAAGTTTTGGAATGGAGATTTTAGATAATCTAGAAACTAAATTATTTAAGAAGAAAGCTAGGCCAGCCATGTTTGATTCCCTTCGGTTGTGGCGTAAAGAGGCCAAACAGAAAGAAATCAAACAGCTTAAAAAGAATCGTAAAGAAGGTATCGTCCCGATAATGCAAGTTGTACAACAATGTCAGCGAGATAAAGAAGAAAAAGAAATAGAAGTTTCTACTAGACTACACCACATGAGGATAGACAAATGTTATCCGGTATTATCAACTAGTCTTGATAGGACAGAAGAGGACTCGAAGGAGGATCCTCTGCTAGCGTATTTGATGAAATCGCCACCTCCTTATGCACAGGGTGCTACAGCCCCTGTAGTTCCTCCTGTAGTTCCAGCGGCTGCTGGTCAGCCTGTTGTTGGTCCTGCGTTTGTCCTACCACCTGGTCCTATTCCTACTGCTCCTTTGCCTGTACCTCCTCAGTCAATTGTTCCTGTTACCTCAGCCGTCCCGGCTATCTCTGCTGTCCCTACGTTCACTTCTAATGTTGTTGCTCCTGTTCTTTTTTCTCCTTCTGTTCGTAATCGTATCCCTAATACTGTCGCTACTCTTTACTCCCCACTTTCTGGATCGTTACTTCGATCCGAAGTCTCTGAAACTCCTCAGAGGCGCAGTCAAATCCCTGGTGGAAGGGAGAGTGCCACGTTGGTAACTATGGCGCGTAGATGGATAAGACACCCTGCTAACTACCCGCTGCGCGTGGTCTTTGATACGTTTTCTCAGTTTAATGAGCCCACTCAGAGATTTGTTTTTGAAGAAATGTGTAACTTTTTGAGAGAAGAATGGTATAATGATGATTTAGATAATGTACCGCCCGATATGACTGAACTTCAGAGTCAATTTTCGAATGGCATGATTGTAGGTGGAGATGTACGACGTGCATTAGAGCGATTATTAGCCTTACGGTGCACAGTGTTTTCTCGAGTGTCGTTTGATGACGATCCTGATACTCAGAAAACGAACTCTGGTCAGTATCCTATGAGAGAGGTTCCGCCAGTATACATGCCAGGTGATCCGCAAGCTAATCCTGTGATTCTGCCATACTTTCAGAGAGTTTGGATACACCTCCCATGGAAGCGATCAGAAGTTTTGCAGGTGAAACAATCTTTACCTGATCCACGCAAGAATCCGGCAGGTTATTATAAGGAGTTGTCTCAACTGGTAGACGCTACTATTATGAATCTTGCGGACATCGACATGCTGTTTGGAAATGTCGTACCACAACCGATTTGGGCGAAAATTCGCCAAGAGAATCATTTAGTTGAGTTGGGTGGTGACTGGGCTACACTGGTAGCGGCAGATGGACGACAAGTTGGTGGGGCTAAGCCTGAGCCGTTGATTACGGATCTGCCTCAGAAAATTATTACGCTTATGAAAACGCTCATGCCAGCGATGAAGGTAAATTGGGATAAATTATCGGCTTGTAAGCAAAAGAAAGACGAGAGTGTCTCCGATTTCTTTACTAGATTTGAGGAGGCATTTGTCGATCATAGTGGTCAGGACATGAGCACCGAAGGTGGTCAACGGTTATTTGTTGATGAGTTTGTCTTAAATTTGTTGCCTGAGCTGTGCAACAAATTGAAGAATTCAGAAAGTGCATGGGCTGTTTCAACCACTGCACAGATATTAGCTACGGCTCAATATTATGAGAATAGGGAAAAGGAAGAAAGTGATCGTTCAGATAAGAAAATGAAGGAGCTCAAAACAAAGGTTTTGTTACAGCAGGCATATCCTCCACGTTCGAATCAAAATGATTCGCAGCAGCAGTATCGACCACGAGACCAGTCCACTAGAATGCAGTCACGATCTGACTTCTCCGACTTTAGATCTACACTTGGGTATAATCAGTGTGCATATTGTAGAAGAGAGGGCCATATAAAATATGATTGTCCAGCTTTGCGTGACCGGCTTAACGGTGTGTCGGCACGAGGGGGTCGTGGTGGTCTTCAACAAGCACCCCGAGGTAGAGGCCGCGGTACCCCTCAAAATCAAAATCATGAGAGCCCTCATACCCCATCAGACGCGAATAATTATTTTGACCAACGAAATGTGAGGTCCGATAAATCAGCACAGTATCATGTGGATGATTATTACGTCGAACATGAGATTGATGCAGGTAACCACTACTAGGACAGCCACCGACAGAGAGAGAGAGTAGTATCAGTTCCGGTTGATCAGAGTGGGCCTTACGTCGCAGTTGCTACATCTGGCGTAGTTGAGCCTTTTCTGTTAGACACTGGTGCGACGAAAAGTTCCATCATGCACTCGAAACTCCCTGGCGCACCTTTGTCCGGCTTAACAAATGTTTCCATTGGATTCTCTGGCGCCCCTGTTAGCAATCCTGTCTCTAGCCCTTTGTCCCTTACGATTGGTCCTCATGAGCTAGAGGCCCCATTGATTTTATCTACTGGTTGTGGTGAGAATCTTTTGGGCTTGGATTTGTTAAAACGGTTATATGCGACTTTGTACTGCTCTCCTGCGGGAGTGGAGCTTACATTAGGTCAGAGAGCGATCTCTCCTATGTACTTATCAATTGATAAGTTCCCACCGGAATTGAGTTCCCTGCCTGCGTCGTTATGGGCTACGGGTCCCAACGATGTAGGCTTATTGAACATCCCACCTTATGTGGTTCAGTTGAAATCGAATGTGTGTTTCCCGCGTATACCACAGTATCGTATCTCTTTTGATGGTGAGCGAGCACTATTAGCGATCATTTATGACCTGATCGAAAAGGATGTCATTGAAGAAACTCGAGGCAATGTGTGTAATAGTCCTGTGTTACCGATTTTGAAACGCACAGATCCAACTAAACCTCCTGTGTACCGCTTTGTAATTGATTTGCGAGAAGTAAATAAAATCGTGATTCCCCAGTTTCCTGTGGTGCCTGACATCACGGCTTTGTTGACCCTGATTCCGGCTTCTGCCTCCTGGTTCACGGTAATTGATCTAAAGAATGCTTTCTTTAGTATTCCGATCGCTGAGGAAAGCAGAGACCTATTCGGATTTTCACTAGGTGGTCGCAGTTTTAGATTTAAACGCGCACCACAGGGCTACTGTGAGAGTCCATCGATCTATAGCCAAGCACTTAAAAGTCAGCTTGATGCATTTGTGTTGCCGACAGGCGCAGCCTTAGTTCAATACGTTGACGACCTATTAGTGGCAGCTGATACAGAGGCTATTTGCAAAACCGCTACAGTATCATTGTTGCAGCACCTATGTGACTTACATCACAAGGTGTCACCTTCTAAGCTGCAATATTGTTGTCAAGAAGTAACCTACTTAGGTCACTTACTGTCAAAGGATGGGAGAAGGTTGACCCCAGAGAGAATTGCAGCGATTGCTCGAATGACTGTGCCAAAGACTCAGAAAGATGTACGTGCCTTTCTAGGTATTACGTCATACTGCAGACAATGGATTCCAAATTTTTCATTGTTGGCGAAACCATTGATAGCCCTTACGTGCAAGGATGTTTCATCTCCTTTGCCATGGACTAAAGAGTGTCAGAAAAGTTTTTCTGAATTGCGTGATGCGTTGTGTTCGGCTCCTGTGTTGGGTACTCCTGATTACAATAAGCCGTTCACACTCTATGTTCACGAGGGGGACGGTTGTGCGTTGAGTGTTCTGACACAACAATTTGGCGACAAACAGCGTCCATGCGCATATTTTTCTCCGACCTTAGACCCCGTAGCTAGAGCCTTGCCGAGTTGTTTGAGAGCAACAGCGGCAGCTGCGGCGTCCATTCGACAGTCCGCAGGTCTGGTCATGGATAATATGATCACGGTGATGGTCCCGCATGCAGTCGACACTCTCTTGAACCGAACGAAAACTCAACATTTGACGAGCGCAAGGTTGTCTGGATATGAGTTGACGTTATTGGCAAGTCACATACGGATAAAACGGTGTAATGTGTTGAATCCAGCAACGTTGTTGCCGATCGACATGGAATTAAGTGATGTAACACCACATGATTGCTATTTGAGAACTGAAGAGGAGACGAAGGGTCGTATTGACCTGAAAAACACTCCATTGGTAGATCCCGATGGTACTTTGTATGTGGATGGTTCATGTTTTAAGTTACCAAATGGTGATGTGACGACTGCGTATGCTGTAGTAACATTGAGTACGGTTGTGGAATCTGCGAGATTGAGTCAGAATTCGGCCCAAGCGGCTGAGTTGATCGCCTTGACGAGAGCGTGTGTGTTGTCCAGAGGGAAGCGGGTGAATGTTTTTACAGACAGCCAGTATGCTTTTGGTGTGGCGCATAGTTTTGGTCGATTGTGGAGAGAAAGAGGATTTTTGAAGTCGCATGGTACGAAGATTCAGCACGGACAGCTTGTGAATGACCTTTTGGACGCACTTACATTGCCTAAAGAGGTGGCAATAATCAAATGTAGTGCGCATCGGAAGGTGACGGATGATGTTGGTCGCGGTAATGCGTTTGCGGATGAGATTGCGAAGGAGACGGCTAGAGATCTGACAAATCGAATGTACGTTGCGAGTTCAGTAAGATGGCCAGCGGAGACTAGTATGTGTGAGGACACAGTTGAGAGTGTGAAGAAGATACAGAATGAAGCTACTGAGATGGAAAAGACTCAGTGGAAAGAGAGTACGGGAAAGTTAGACGAGAATGGATGTTGGGTTGATTTGTCGGAAAAGCAGAGATGGATGTTACCAGATGCATACGTGCTTGCTGTTGTTACTATGGCTCATGGTACATCACACATTAGTATGAAAGGCATATGTAAGTTGCTGTCGCCCGTATGGAAGAATGATGGAATTACTAAATGTGCGGAGAGAGTGGTTAAGAATTGCATGGTATGTTTGATGTATAATCCTGGCAAGGGCACCCCCACTCCACGTGGTCATTTTGCTCCTCCCACATGTCCCTTTGAAATTATTCAGTTAGACTTTATCCACATGGAGAGATGCAATAATTTAAAGTTCGTCTTGGTTGTAGTTTGTGCGTTCTCCAGATGGATTGAGGCTTACCCCCTAAAGGATAATACTGCCCTGTCCACAGCAAAGGTCCTACTCAAAGAGTATTTCCCCAGGTATGGAATGCCACGGATTGTATGGTCAGATAACGGAAGTGAGTTTGTGGGAAGTGTAATGAAGAGTGTATGTCGTGGTCTTGGCATAAATCAGAAATTTCATAGTGCTAATCATCCTCAGTCTGCGGGTTTAGTGGAAAGATATAATGGCACTCTGAAACTGAAACTTGCCAAAATCCAGGCAACGACTGGTCTATCATGGCCCGACGCTTTGCCTTTAGCTCTCCTATCGACCAGAGCGACTGTGCACTCTCGAGTAGGGCTCAGCCCATATGAGATTGTGTCCGGCCGTCCTGCGAACATTTGGGGAGTTCCGAGGCCTAAAGAATTTGACAGACTTGAATATCCAATGTTAATTGACTATCTCTATGATCTGACTGCTAAATTGAGTTTGATTCATCAACAGGTCTTTGAGGCTCTACCGACACAAACAGAGGGTCCTGGTCATCGGCTCCAACCAGGTGATTGGGTTCTTACCCGCAATTTTGGACGAAAACGAAATCTCGAGCCAAGGTTCGTGGGACCTTACCAGGTGTTGCTGGCAACGAGGACTGCGGTTCGGCTGGAAGGGAGAAAACACTGGGTGCATGCCACCCACACCAAGAAAATTCCGCTCCCATTGCCAGCAGATAGTTGGATCAGAAAAGGATTCGGCTCGTCTGAAACTTACGTCCCTCTAAATTACGTGCCGTTTAGTGACGCACAGCTTGTAGGAGATAACACAGTAAGACCCGACACCCCTGTTGAACCATCCGAAGTTAACCCTCTTTCAGCAACATTGGAGAATTCAAGTTCTGAACAATTGCGTGGACAATCGAACACTCTTTTGCCGTCTGATCCACTGTTTGAAGAGCAGACTCGCCCCGGAAGAAGTCGATACTTTCTTCGACCGCGCTAACAGACTAATAAATTCTTTTTTTATTTTTTTGAATCTACATCACCTCTATTGTTGCGATAAAATTGTGGACATTACATATATATAAATATACATATTGTGTACCTTTTTCCTTACAGCTAGGAAGCGTATATTGAATTCAATGAACTCTCCTGATTAAAAACCTTTTCATCTGGGTTAACCGTAAGGCTGTGCGGGTACTTCCTCCTGTCTAGCAGGTATCTGACACTAGGTCGATTACTTTTGTCGATTTCTGGGAACTCCTGGGGATTGATAATCGCTACTCAGAACGAAGTGCGTCAAGAACGTCACGGACGGTTTTTAGAAGATGGAGTCTTCTAAGCTGTTGGAAATTGAGAAAATGGTGGCGCAAAGATCCAAATTGCACAAAACAATTCGAAAAAAATGTTTTATGTTACAGGTTTTTATGTTGTTCCTAACTGTTTCTATGCTGCTGGTGGGTGGAGTATATTGTGGTTTTCAATCATTGCTACCGTCTACTTTACCTACTCCTCCTCCTCATGATTTAAATTCTGTTTCCACTATGTCCCCACATTCCTTTCATCTTCTGCCCCAACATGAACAGGTCAGACGTGCGGAATTTATGAACAATTCTTTTGTTCAACTTCTACATCAGCATCAGTTGGTGGTGAACACTACCAATTGTTGGGTATGTGGGTTAATGCCACATACCATGGATAAGGGTATTCCGTATTTTGTCCTTCCTTACAGCCCCCAGGGGTCAGCTCGAGCATTCCAGACCATGTTCCGTAGTGCACTAGATTCCTACCCCCATCGAGAGCCTCACTCTGCAGACCTTGGTCCTGGCCCGTACCACAAGTCTTTGGCGATAGCAATTGCAGATTTAAATAGAGATATTTTTGACGCAACACTTATCCCAGAGGAAAAGGTGCGAGCTTATAAGGATCTGAGTGAGGTCGAGTATAGTACATCAGTGAAAAATAGGCAGTTTAAAAGCTCATCTCCAATCTGGATCGTACCTCATCTCTGTCATTTCTGTCTGCAAGGTCTTGGTCGCAATCCGAGAGCTCAGCTTGGGAAGAGCGCTTGTGTTGATACTTACGTGTTACCAATGCTCTCTTCCCCTGTCTTCCTGACTGCCAAGGGTACCTATTTTGTATGTTATGATCGCGCATATACGTGGTTACCTCATGACTTCTCGGGTACCTGCTATATCGCGAATCTTTTGCCCCCAACTTTCACTGTTGCCTCAGATTATCACAAAACTAGAGTGGTGAGAGGTGTCATTAGTAAAGAAGATACTGCCAGTCAAGAAGCAGGAGATTTCTTTAAGGGTTTCCTACCGTTTTGGGGCCCTATGGTCAATAGCAGGAATCTGAGACAGTTAACTCGTGTAGTGGAAGCAACGGCTAACATAACTGCAAGCGCCCTTGGTAATCTGACAGCAGAGCTTCAATCGGATAGGCTTATGACGCTACAGAACCGTATGGTTCTAGACGTAGTACTAGCAGACAGAGGTGGTGTGTGTAAGGTCATCCATTCGAGCTGCTGCATTTTCATACCTGATAACGCTCCAACGGTTTATCAAGCCATCTCGAAGTTGCATAAAATCTCGGAGTCCATACACGTGGACGAGGGAGATTGGACGCTTCTAGGATGGTTCCTCCCCTGATCCCTCTCCTGGGCCCCTTTATACAAAAGATAATTAATATCTCTCTTACTAAAGGACATGTCCCGGCAGAGTGGAAAAGGGCGGTGGTAAACCCAATACGCAAGAAAGCTGCATCCCCATGGACCGACCTCTCCAACTTGCGCCCCATCTCGCTCCTGCCACACATCAGCAAAATAGCTGAGAAGCACGTGAACACCTATCTGTCACAACATCTCGAAGCGACGGAGGGCCTGGACTATTCCCAATCTGGTTTCAGGCCGGACCACAGCACCGAATCAGCCCTCCAGACAGTGACCAATAACATCAGAATGGCACTGGATGGAGGTAGCTCTATGATTTTGGTGCTGTTGGATCTCTCCGCCGCCTTCGATACGGTGTCTCACGAAGTGCTTCTTGAACGACTAAAGGGCGTAGGACTGGAGGGAGTGGCACTGACATGGATGAAGAGCTTCCTGTCAGGCCGTTCTCAAGAGGTCAGGTTGGGCTCCCACAAATCCATCTATAGGGAGCTCAACAAGGGAGTGCCACAGGGATCTTGCCTAAGTCCCACACTCTTCAACGTGTACGTGGCCCCTTTGGCCGCCTTAGCAAGATCATTTGGGTTTACACCAGTGTCGTATGCTGACGACACCCAACTCCTCTTTCCCTTTAAAGATCTAACCCCTGCAATACAAAGATCTTTTGCAGAGGGGATGAAAGCAATATCCACATGGATGTCATTAAATTGCCTCCAATGTAATATCGGAAAGACGGAGGTAATGTTGTTTGGGCATGCAGCTACACACTGGACACCGGATTGGTGGCCCCTGGAATTAGGCCCTGTTCCCACCCCTAAAAGCATGGTGAGAAACCTTGGAGTGTTATTAGACCAGACACTCACCTACAAGGACCATGTAAACCAGGTGGCGAGCACCTGCTTTCAAGCTATTGGAATGTTAAGAAGAGTGTTCCCCTATCTGCCAGACTGCCATAGGAAAACACTCGTGCAGGCATTAGTCATCAGCAGAGTAGATTACTGCAACGGCCTCCTTTTAGGAGCGAACGAAGGGCAGCTTACAAAGTTGCAAGTGATTCAAAATACGGCAGCGAGGGTAGTCCTCAATGCCCCTCCTAGGACTCCCTCCATCCCTCTGCTGATTAGGCTCCACTGGCTGCCAGTGAGGGCACGAGTACATTTTAAGACCTTATGCACTATCCACAAAAGCATGATAGGCAAAGGCCCAAAATATCTGGCCAACCTCTTTCTGCCCTATGCCCCTGGACGCACCCTTCGTTCCGGCAGCCAGCAGCTTTTGCAGGTGCCCAGAATAAAGAGGTCCAGACAAGGAGGGCGAGCTCTGGCCCATCTTGGACCAAAGCTCTGGAACTCCCTACCTTCTGAGATGAGAATACTCACTAACCATCTGACCTTTCGTAAGGTCTTAAAAACGTACCTATTCCCCAGCATCTGATCCCTCTCTGTTTATATGCATTACGCACATCTATCTGAGGATATTCTTACTGGCAAAGCGCGGAGATACCCCTTCGGGGGTCTATTCAGGCGCTATAGAAGAATATAAAATAAAAATAAAATAAATGGTGTTGGGGTCTGATGTCAACTTGGGGTTGGAAAATTCTGATGATTATAGGGGTTGTTGTGACGTTTCTGTTCACGTGTTGTCTTTGTGTGCAGTGTGGTCCTGCCTTATGTGGCCTTTGTGCTACAGCGTGTATAAGAAGGCCATCTGTTACCGGCGAGACATTGATGAATAAGATGATGTTCCAACAACACTTGAATGATCTGATGAATATCGACATTGATTATGATTCTGACTAGTGCTTGCCTACATGAGGGCAAAAGGAGCGTCTGAGGACCAATGAGAACCATTAGGATGCTAGCGAGTGTGGTATCTATGAACCGTAAATGACGAGATTAATAGGTGTACGCATTTTCGCTACGCTACTTAGAAGGGTTCGTCTTATTTACAGGTTCTTCATTTTGAACCCTCGGGTTCCATTTTAGATACGGCATCCATTTTGTTTCTTGCCCTCACGTAGTCAGCGAACAGGCAAATGTCCGCCTCATGATCCTGTGATTCCCAAGACTGGGGGATGGCACGGCAAAGACAGATGGCTCCGCAGCTGGGTAATCTTCCCACGTTGGCCTATTGTTTCAGCCCCGCATGCGCTCGGCTCGAATCCTTTGATCCTGGGATTGCGCTTCTGATATTTCCTCCACACTCCTTCTTCTTCTGTTGTCTGACTTCCTTGCAACTGTTCCTGTCTCTTACTCTCGTCCTTTTACAACCAGAGTGGAATGTGCATAGCAGCAGGATAATGTGCTTTTACAGTTGGGAACCGACAAATGTTACTATGATTATGTTCCGGGTTTCCGACACCATGATTGAAGCCTTTTAAGTTTATTGTGGGAACTGAGTTGTAACCTTTTGTTCGTTACGTTATTGAATGCTGAAAATGTGTATAAAAGGAGCGATCCACATTTACAATTTGAAGCAGACTCTTGGAACCTACACTCTGTTGTACTTCCCATAACTTTTGCCTCCCTGCAGTAATAAACGCCAATCTTTGACACCGAAGGAAGTGTCCCATGTCTCTGTCACTTGTGCGCCGAACAGGTATCCTACGAAGGTTTCAGGTGTTGTTCCCTGGCACCGCTGGTTCTTAAAAGTCCAGTCCTTCAATCTCCACGATCTGCGTGGGGCCCTTTTGCACCGTGCCACTCGACGCGCCATCCCGGCCACTTGCCACATGGCTAGCGGCCATCTTGGCAACGAAACCTACAACTTTCACTGCAGGTCTGGTTGCTCCAGCCTTGCCCTTGCTCCTGTGAAAAGGAGCACCCGCTCTGACCTTGCTGGTCCGAGTGACAAGCCTTTCTTGATTCCTGCGTGGCTTGCATTAGCCAAGGCCTGTTTGCTTCTATCAAGGCGCCGACACCGCCAACAGCGAGAAGCCTGCGTGGGACAGCTCGTGCCCGACTCCTGGACGTCTTCGACCCCTCGCGTCCACGTGGCTGAAGAGAGAAGCTACACCTCGACGCCTGTTTGTACCCAACATCGCCTGGTTCCACTCTGGTTCCACGGTAGTCACTGGCTAGTGACTTTGAACATTGTCCCCTCTGCTTTCAGGTCTTCACCTCTTCAGATCCACCCTTGGATACACCGGAACTCTTCACATCGAGTCGCCTGCAGCATCTTCAGCTCCAAGCACCATCGACCTGCGTGACGAAACCCGACACTACTTCGACCCTATGCACCCGCTTTCTGTGGGTGAGGTAACTCAGCTCCGCCAGTGTTCTCACACTGGTACACACCTCTAGTGTCTGTGTCTCAAGTTTCAGCTTTCTAGGTCACTCGGAAGGTTCCTTTCTAACTAACTTTGTACTTTTTACGCACCATTGACATTGCATTGGTAAAGCGTGCACTTTCCGCACTGCTCCCGAGTCCCGCGGGCCTTTCCTGACTTCTTCACTGCTAGTCCCGAACAGCTCCAGCGATTCCCCAGGCCCTAGGCCTCTTCACTTTCCCCATAGTGGTTCTTATACCACTATTTTAGTATATGGTTTAGGTGGCCCCTAGGGCTCATCCATATTGTGCAACTTTTGTGTATTTAAACTGTGTTTTGTTTTAACGCATTTGCTTCTGTGCTCATAAAGAGTATCAGGGAGATTTGTAGTAATAAATCTATATATATTTTCAATATATATCTGTGTGGTGTCCTTTCATTTGGTATTCAAGGGATTGTGTATGGTAAAACAGCTTGCTTCACATGCCTTTACAGAGTTTAGCCTAAGACTGCTTAGTCCATGCTACCCCTAGGATAGCTTGTCTATAAGGTTGACTTTACAACCTGCACCATAAGGGTTGCTTGGCATGATACAAGGTGATCACTAGAACTAGTGAGCATCATATATCAGGCCAACTTCTCACATTGGTGAGCAGCGGATTGGGATTTGAGCTTGCTGTTGTTTTACCATTACAATCTTTGAAAATATCATTTGAAAGATCATACAGGTACCTGATAGGTACACTAAAACAAGACTAGATATACTTAAGTTCTACTGAACTTAGTTGTTGTAGAGGATAGGGAGTAGCACACCCTGACTACAACTACTAGATAGGTTTTGTAGGAAAACACCAGTGTAGGTAGATTGCAACACATCTACTACACTAGAGCAATGTCTGGAACAGAGGGATCCAATGGAACCACCTCTGTTGAGAGTGACCCTCCAAGGGCACCATCCAAATTTGCTACCTTTCCATTTAAGGAACTGAGGCAACTGTGTTCCATGAGAGGAATCAAAACAGGTCCTTCGCCTACAGCAGGACACCTCAGAGAGCTTTTAGACAAGTCTGAAGCTCTAAGGGACTCCAAACCAGGCCCCTCAGGGACTGGAGATGGAGGATCCCCCACTGAAGATGATAACTCTGATGCCCCTGCCCCTGTAGTTCAGGTAGATGAGGAAAACCAGACCCCTGGGAATACTCAGCCTGAGGAAGAAGAGGAGGAGGAGGAGGAAGAGAGTGAATCTGATGATGGGACTAGCCAGGTGTTAGTCAGCAGGCTTAACCAGGCTAACTTAAGCTTATTTGGGACTGAAGGTGGGTCCAACCCATTCAGACCCCCAAATGGACTTAACCAGGAACCTAGGAGGAGGAGGAATCACTCAGGTGAATCCAATACTTCCCATGTTTCTAGAGGTTCTCATGGCAACTCCAGAAGGGAGTTGACTAGCCCTCAGAGAAGGGAACATGAGGCCAAAATGAGAGAGGCTGAACTTAGGATCCAGAGACAAGAATTAGAAGTTGCCCTGGCCAAAGAGAAACTTGCTAGAGCAAGGCAGCCTAGAGAGAGTGGATCAGATTCTACTGGTGGCAGCACTATCCCTAAGGATAAAGACAGGTCCTATGACAATAGAAACCGGAGTAAGATTGTGCCCCCCTACAAAGCTGGGGATGATATCCACAAGTGGATGACTGCACTTGAGAGAGCTTGCAAAGTACAGCAGGTTCCTCAGGAGCAGTGGGCAGCAATCTTGTGGCTCTCCTTTGAAGGTAGAGGCCGAGACAGACTCCTCACAGTTAGTGATGGGGAGTCTAGAAACTACCTGGTCCTGAAGAGTGCTCTGATTGATGGGTTAGGCTTAACCACTGAACAGTACAGGTTAATGTTCAGAGATACCCAGAAGACACAGACTCAGGACTGGTCTGAATTTGTTGAATGTGCCACTAAGGCTCTGGAGGGCTGGTTGCTGGGAAGTAAGGTTACAGACTATGAAGGATTGTACAATTTGCTTATGAGAGAACAGATTTTAAATAACTGTCAGAACCAGCAGTTGCATCAACATTTGGTTGACTCAGATCTAACCTCTCCCCAAGAATTGGGAAAGAGGGCAGACAAATGGGTTAGAACCAGAGTTAAGCAGTCAGTCAGTCAGTCAGAATATCTTTATTCGACTTTTACAAGTCATACAAAGAAACAAACACAAAAACATCACATAAAATACATTCCATGATTGAATTTAAAAGCAGCAGACAGGCTACACATTAAGAAAAGCTATCTACATATATAAAATATTTACATTTCATGTCAAAAAGGAAACATTTAAAACGGATACATTTAAGGCGAGATTAGGCCGGCAGCTTTCGCCCTTGCTGCGGCCACCAAAAAATTAGCATTGCAGAAAGAGATACGGGGGTCTGACAAAAGTTGTAAAAAGAGCAGTGCCGGGCGCATTTGTATATAGCCCGCTTCTTTTAGGATAGGCAACAAATATTTTTTCCTCTGCTCGTGATAAAAACTACAAAACATAACAAAATGCATTGTGTCCTGCACTGAAAAATGATCGCAGCGACAGGGGGGAGCTAATTCTGGTTTCTGCCAGCTCGTAAAAGAGCCTAGACAAAGATGTAACAGGTTAAATCTAAGCTTGGTTAATAAAAACCTATGGTAAGGGAAAGTAACGAAACTAAGGTAAGGTGCGGGCGAGGATGTGCTGACCAGGAGGCTATGAGCCCTTACTGCTGGTTTCAGCAATTCGTGAGCCTCGCGGCGTTCTTCCTTCCTTGCCTTAAAAGACTTTTTTATAAAGTCTATGTCCTGGGCCTTGATTTTCTCTGGTGATGAAAAAAGTTCAGGGCGACCCAGATCTAGAAAGGATTTGGCTATGTACGCCAGCCAAGGAATACTACTATGTTTATCTAGCGCTAGGACATCATGTAGGATTCTGTGGTTTAAAGGGAGGTCTTCGTTAAGCCACATTTTCAACCACAGTGTCAGAGGGGCTAGGCTAAGTATGTCTGACAGATAGGGTAGGCCCACCTCTTTGTGGATAGAATAGGTTGGGGTTGGCTGCAGAACAGAGAGCAGAGATCTGATAAATCTATTTTCTGCCCTCTGGATAGGGTCAAGATTTACATACCCCCACAAAGGAGACCCATATGATGCAATAGCCACGGGCTTGCTCTTATAGATTTTTAAAAGAGCTTCCATGGGCCTGGCTCCTAGCTTGCCAGCGAAACCCAAGAGCGCTGAGGAGGATCTGATTACAGCCAACCTCTTTGCTCTTATCTGTGGGCCCCACGATCCTTTCTGGTCAAACAGTACCCCCAGGTAGGGGAATGTGGCAACCTTAGAGACAGGAACCCCTCTGCAAAAGAATGTTTTATGTCTTTTTTTAGTGCACTCGCGCCCCAATACCATTGTATGTGACTTAGTGACGTTGACTTTAAGGTCCAAGTTCTCCATATAAGAACCAAAGGCATTCAAAAGAAGCTGAAGGCCAACGCCAGTTCGAGCGATTAACACGGCATCGTCCGCATACAGGAGTGCTGGAATTACGGTGCCTCCTGCACGCGGAACGTCTGCTTCCAAACACCGCAGGTGTTCTCCCAAGCCATTAATGTAGATGGTAAAAAGCAAGGGGGCTAAGATACAGCCTTGCCGTACCCCCTTTAAAGATTTAAACAATGGGGTGCATCTGCCATGGTTTGACACTCTAACAGCTGCAAAAAGCTCCTGGTGCATGGACGCCATAAACACAACCAGAGCTTCATCAATACCCATCTCCAACAGAATCAACCATAGTTTTGACCTATTGACCAGGTCAAAGGCCGAGGAGAGGTCCATGAAAGCAAGAAACACAGAACCCTCCTTAGCCACTGTGTATTTAGAGATGAGTAAATGCAGATTAATACATTGTTCAATGGTCCCTTTTCTCTCTCTGAAACCATATTGTAATTCAGACAGCCCACCACAGCCCTCAACATTTTCCCTCAATCTGGATAAAAGTACTCTACCCAAAATTTTAATACTTGAATCCAGAAGGGATATGGGCCTATAACACGCGGGATCATCCCGCTGGCCTTTGTTTTTAAAAATGGGTACAATGGTAGATATGGCCCACGAGGCAGGGGCTTGATTGCCACTCACTGCATTAAACACATTTGTCAAAACCTCCGCCCACAGGATTGGAGAGTACATAAAAAAGTCAGCAGGGACTCCGTCAGGGCCAGGTGCCTTATGTTTTGTGGTTGACAGGAGAGCTTTTTTAACTTCTTCGGGGTTAAAGATGATGGATTGTGCCTCCAAACTGGGCAGTGGGACCGTTTTATTTCCTTCTTCCGCGCCCCCATAGACGTTTTTAAAATGAGACAACCATTTTTCATCAGTAATTACGCAGTCCATGGATGAATTTGTGTCATCAGAGAAAAAAGGTTGTTTGATGATTTCCCAAAATCTCCTACTGTCCTTCAGCACTGCCGCTGAAAGGAGATTGTCCCAGGCCTCGCGTTTAATAGTGTCCTTACGATTCTTTATGGCTGCCTTATATATTTTCCTTAATCTGGAAATGTCATCTTTAACCCTAGGCACATTTTTTAAGGCTGCCAACAATTCTCTGTGGGCTTTCGAACATGCGGAATCAAACCAGCGCTTAGTTCCTGGAGTTCCCTTTATGGGTTTTGCCAAAAGATCCTTTGACACCTGGGCACATATTGCCTCGTATGCTGCTACTATTTCTTTCCCTTGAACGCCTGGTTTTTTACAAAGCTCAACCTTATCTTTGATTTTTGGGAAGTTTAGCGCATAAACGTTTTCCGGGATCACTTTGGCCCATTTCACTCGTCTGTCATTATCGGTGGCCCTCAAAGGTTGTGCGGGTTTTGCTGTGGTTGGAGATACCCCCATCAGAGCTCCCCAGGCCACTTCAAGTAGTACGGGGTTATGATCGCTATGGTGACTTAATACTGTACGATATTCCTTGGTCCGTCCTAAGATGCCTTGTGAAACAAAGATGTAGTCGATCACTGTTCCATGCTGAGTACCAAAAAAGGTTGGCATTCTTAGACCCCAATCGGGTTCGTACAGATCATAATTAGCGAGTAGTTCTTCAAGCTCCTGCCCCTCTACAGAGTGTTCAAAGTGAGGGCCCTTTAGATCTACATCATCACCCTCGTTAGCACCACTTCCCTTACATGCTAGGTTACATAAATGAATATTAAAATCGCCTAATAAGATTAATTCAAAAGCAATCTGGATATTCTGAGATACTGAATATAAAAAACTATCTAGGTTAGCGATATTGCGCCCTCTATAGTCGCTATTCCCAGAATTATAAAAATTAACATATAGGGTCCTGCTAGTATTATTAATCACCCTTTCGACCATTAAGATGTTATCAGAGTCAGTGCTGATCTGCCTATAACTGCCTTTTAAGTCTAAAGAGAATAAGATAACCAAGCCGCCTTTGGCTCTACCCGCTCTGCTGGCTACGGCAGGTTTGGTGAAACTGGTGAACCCATCCCACCAAAGATTGGCGGATGTGTCCCAAGTTTCTTGCAGGGCAATAATGTGATAGTTTGAGATGAAACTCAGCCAAGCGTTATCCTGACGTTTCGTGTTTAAGCCTCTATATTCCAGCTTATGATTTTACAGGAGTCGGTAGGTTGCCTAAGTTCTCTTGGCCCCTCCCAATCCCCTTCTACTATGTGTTGCGTTGATAATCCCTCATTGGATTCCCCTTGAAGGGGGCTCTGTGTGTTTACACTATTTTGGGTTGGAGCAGCATGAAACACCATCCGATATGAAATCGGGGGCTGCGCAGATTTTGCCGGCTCTTGAGGCCCCAGAGCATCCTTATGACTAGTGTTGCAGTGGTATTCGATGGTATTATATCCACCACATTTTATTATCGGCGTGTTCAGTGCCTCAATTGCTAGATCGCCTCCCTCGTTAAGTCAATCGCAGGTGTTTAGGTCGGATAGAGGGCCATACTTATTTCTTGTGCCAAAGCCCCACCCAAGAGGGGTAGCTAGCTGGCCCTGGCCAAAAGCTGGCATATTCCATATGGGTTGTGGTGTGTTTGGGCGTAACCTAAGCTGGTCATTTCTCATCGGGTGATTGAACCTATCACCCTGGCCACGATAATCACAGCCCAGGTGATTAATGCCCCAGCCAGCCATGCTAGGTTCATGTAGCGTAGTAGACCTGGTGTATAGCTCGTTCGAGTGATTAAGTCTGCCTGGATCTGGGTTAGTTGTGAATTGGAGATGGCCATTAAAATGCCGAGGTCTAATATCCCCTCCCCAGCTAATGATATTGGTAGGTCTCTTGGGATTGGAGATGTTGCGGGTAGTTACCAACTGAGATTTACTATAGAAAAATTTAAGGGTAAGCGGGACTATGGAGCCACTGCGGCGCTGAGGTGGAAAGATATTGGTCAAGATGTCTGGCAGGACCTCCGCATTGGCAAAATTAAAAATCACACAATCCCCCTTAAATTTTTTAGGGTTACTCCCGATCCACGGTACCCTCCTGGTCATGATGATATCCCCAGCCAGTTTATCAAACCCTTGGTATGCCATGTGCATATTATTAGTAAGCCAATGAAGCGCTTTATCTTTCAGACCCTGATTAGACTCTATTTTATCTTGTGCTAGAACAGGAACGTTAGCCAGTACGAGAACTACTGGTGAAGCTTCCAAGATGAATTGGGCTGAGACATCCTCTGGTTGCAGGGCAACGTTGGCAGCAGTTATGCTAATGGGAGGGTCTACAGCTTCTGCTTCTTGTCTAAATGCGGATGAAGGTGGTTGAGATGGAGAAGATAGAGAAGGTAGCGGCTGCTCTTGTAGAATAAGCGGTGGGTTGCTTTCGTTTGGGATGGCCGCAACATCCATAGCCGCCATGTTTGTAACAAGAGAAGATAAGTTCTCCACTTCATCTGCCAACTTGCTGTGTACACCTCCCAATTTTTTGACCTCAGATGTAAGTTTGTCCAGCTTCCCAATCAGGGGTTTAATAATAGTCCTGATTTTAGTATCTATCATATCTTGGATCCTGTTAAATAGGACGTCATCAACTCTGCGTCTTGACTCTGCATCAATGTCAAGGTCGCCATTTTTCACTTCGCAGCGTGGCGGGGGGGTGGCGGGCTTTTTCCTGCTTTGTTGTTTCCCTCCCCGTTTTGCTGTGTATTTTCTGCAGGCTCTAACCGCCCGTGTAGCGGGCGGCGAGGGTGAAAGAACTTCGTCCGCTATGGCTGCCTGATTGTTAGAGTCGGTAGCGATATTATCTGAGAGATCTATTAAGTTTATTAGTGGATCAGAGTCGTCGGCCTCGTTGCCATTAGCTTGGGAAATAGGGTCAGCAAGATTTGTGGAGGGGTTATCAGGCAAAATATCCGGTGTAGCTGGACTTAAAGTGCTTGTGGAGGGGCTCTCTGTGGGCAAGATAGGCGACTGGCTCAAGCCTAAGGATTGCCTTCTCTCTGTATTGATTTTGCTGACTACTTGAACCAAGTAGGAGTCTAGGGTGTTAAGTGACTCAGTGGGGACGGAAGCCAGTTTCTTCCCCATGTTTACTGCAGTCTGTTGTTGGTTATCCAGGGCAAAACTAACTAGCAGGAATTAAATCAGGAAACTTCCAATAATGAAATTGGTAATAATAATAACAGGGCGGAAGGGTATAGTTATCAGTCCGCAACAGCAGAATAACAGACTGGGCTCATAGGTGCAATATAGTGGGCTAGATAGTCAAACTGTACACAGTACCTTGTCGGCGCCGGGGAGTAGATGTCAGGAGGGTGGCCTAGCCTGGCCTTTTAGTGCCTTGGAGGGCTGTAGAGGGCCCGCTCGCGTCCCGCGACGCGGGAGTTCCCGGCCTTTATCTCTCCGTTGGCGCTCTCTGGGCGCGAGCCGCGTCACTCAGCACGCGCCGCCGCGAGGCCTGCCGGGATTTGTGGTCTGCCGGAGCGGCGGCGCGGAGTCCGGTGCCTTTGGACTCTTGGCGGTGGCGGCGGTGTTCCCTCAAGCTGTGTCAGCCCACGTCTGACTCTCGGCGGTGGCGGCAAAGGTCAGTAGTTCCCCCCGCTCTGCCGGAGTTCCCGGCCTTTATCTCTCCGTTGGCGCTCTCTGGGCGCGAGCCGCGTCACTCAGCACGCGCCGCCGCGAGGCCTGCCGGGATTTGTGGTCTCCCGGAGCGGCGGCGCGGAGTCCGGTGCCTTTGGACTCTTGGCGGTGGCGGCGGTGTTCCCTCAAGCTGTGTCAGCCCACGTCTGACTCTCGGCGGTGGCGGCAAAGGTCAGTAGTTCCCCCCGCTCTGCCGGAGTTCCCGGCCTTTATCTCTCCGTTGGCGCTCTCTGGGCGCGAGCCGCGTCACTCAGCACGCGCCGCCGCGAGGCCTGCCGGGATTTGTGGTCTCCCGGAGCGGCGGCGCGGAGTCCGGTGCCTTTGGACTCTTGGCGGTGGCGGCGGTGTTCCCTCAAGCTGTGTCAGCCCACGTCTGACTCTCGGCGGTGGCGGCAAAGGTCAGTAGTTCCCCCCGCTCTGCCGGAGTTCCCGGCCTTTATCTCTCCGTTGGCGCTCTCTGGGCGCGAGCCGCGTCACTTAGCACGCGCCGCCGCGAGGCCTGCCGGGATTTGTGGTTTTCGCGGAGCGGCGGCGCGGAGTCCGGTGCCTTTGGACTCTTGGCGGTGGCGGCGGTGTTCCCTCAAGCTGTGTCAGCCCACGTCTGACTCTCGGCGGTGGCGGCAAAGGTCAGTAGTTCCCCCCGCTCTGCCGGAGTTCCCGGCCTTTATCTCTCCGTTGGCGCTCTCTGGGCGCGAGCCGCGTCACTCAGCACGCGCCGCCGCGAGGCCTGCCGGGATTTGTGGTTTCCCGGAGCGGCGGCGCGGAGTCCGGTGCCTTTGGACTCTTGGCGGTGGCGGCGGTGTTCCCTCAAGCTGTGTCAGCCCACGTCTGACTCTCGGCGGTGGCGGCAAAGGTCAGTAGTTCCCCCCGCTCTGCCGGAGTTCCCGGCCTTTATCTCTCCGTTGGCGCTCTCTGGGCGCGAGCCGCGTCACTCAGCACGCGCCGCCGCGAGGCCTGCCGGGATTTGTGGTCTCCCGGAGCGGCGGCGCGGAGTCCGGTGCCTTTGGACTCTTGGCGGTGGCGGCGGTGTTCCCTCAAGCTGTGTCAGCCCACGTCTGACTCTCGGCGGTGGCGGCAAAGGTCAGTAGTTCCCCCAGAGTTAAGCAAAAGAACCAGAACCAGGGTGGTGACCAAAAGAAAACAGACCAGAAGGGTGGGGAGCAGAAAGCTAAAGACCAGAAGTCTTCAAAAGGGCCCCAAACTAATACTGAGGGTGGGTCCCAAACTTCCAAGAAGAAGAAGAAAGAAGGTCAAAGAAAACCTTGGTGTAGCTTTTGCAAAAACACCACTCACTGGATAAGTGATTGTAAAAAGGGTGGAGCCACCAACACTGCAGCCCCTAAGGCACCTGCACCCACTAGTACAGCTAGCAGTGTTGGACCACAGACTAAGGGGGTAGTGGGTATCACCTTGGGAACTTATGGAGATTCTGACCTAGTCAGAGTCCCCACACAGGCTGTTCTGATCTGTGATGGGGAGATTGATTTCTCCCCTACTGTCAGTCTCAATAATTTGGGCAAGTACAGACAGACACCTTTAATTAATGAAAAAGTGGCTCAAGCATACAGGGACACATGTGCCAGTGTCACTATGGTGACGCCTAGCTTTGTGGACCCTGGACAGTACATATCAGGTGATTATTACCTGGTGACCAATGCCAGCAATGTCACTACTACACATAGTGTGGCAATTGTTAACTTTTCCTGGGGGGGGGTAACTGGCCTAAAAAGAGTTGTGGTTAGTGCTGATCTCCCAGTAGAATGTTTGTTGGGCAATGACCTGGAGAGCTCTCTATGGTCAGAAGTTGAGTACAGGACTCATGCAGAGATGTTAGGGATATCATCACATGTCCTTGCTGTGACCAGGTCACAGGCCAAAAAGTGCCTCTCTGAACCTCAGGTCTTGGATCCTGGAACAATGGACCAAGTACCTTCCAAGACAAGGAACAGGAGGGCAAAGGCTGTGCCTTCCCAAATGCCTACAAGTGAGGATCAGCCTTCACAGGAAGATGATTCTGAGACCCCTGAAGAAACTGTCCCTATAGAGCTTGAACCTGATCAGGTTGAGTTTCTGGGGACAGGGGGACCATCTAGGGCAGACTTGGGGCAGGCTCAGTTATCCTGTCCTTCTCTTGAACCCCTCAGACAGCAGGCTGCTGCTGAGGCTGCTGGGAATGCTCAAGGTACCCATAAGGTTTATTGGGATGATGGGCTCCTTTATTCAGAGGGTAGAGACCCCAAGCCTGGTACAACCAGGAGGTTGGTCATACCTCAGCAATTTAGGGGCTTCCTTCTTACCTTGGCACACGATATTCCCTTAGCAGGACACCTAGGCCAGAACAAAACATGGGACAGACTTGTCTGTCACTTTCACTGGCCTCACATGTCAGAAGATACAAAGGAGTTCTGTCGCTCTTGTGTAACCTGCCAAGCAAGTGGCAAAGCAGGTGGTACCACAAAGGCCCCCCTAATACCACTACCTGTGGTGGGGGTGCCCTTTGAAAGAGTGGGGATTGACATTGTTGGTCCAATGGATCCCCCTACAGCATCTGGGCACCGATTCATACTGGTGGTGGTGGACCATGCCACCAGGTACCCAGAGGCAATTCCACTTAGGACCACAACAGCTCCTGTTGTGGCCAGGGCCTTACTTGGAGTTTTCTCCAGAGTGGGGTTTCCTAAGGAGGTAGTATCTGATAGAGGTGCAAACTTCATGTCAGGTTACTTGACAGCTATGTGGAAGGAGTGTGGTGTCAACTATAAGTACACCACTCCCTATCATTCACAGTGCAATGGGCTTGTTGAGAGATTCAACAAGACCCTAAAGGGCATGATCAAAGGATTACCTGAGAAGCTCAGGCGAAGATGGGATATCCTTCTGCCCTGCCTTCTGTTTGCTTACAGAGAGGTCCCACAAAAAGGAGTTGGCTTCAGCCCCTTTGAATTGTTGTTTGGACATCCTGTAAGAGGACCCCTATGTCTGGTGAGGGAAGGATGGGAGTTACCTCTCAAAAAGCCCAAGCAAGACATAGTGGACTATGTACTTGGTCTCTGCTCCAGGATGGCTGAGTATATGGAGAAGGCCTCCAAAAACCTTGAGGCTAGCCAGGCCTTACAGAAAGCCTGGCATGACCAAAAGGCTGTCCTGACTGAGTACCAGCCTGGACAGAAGGTATGGGTGTTGGAGCCAGTGGCCCCAGCAGCACTCCAAGACAGATGGTCTGGACCCCATACAATCATGGAGAAAAAGGGAGAGGTTACCTACTTGGTGGACCTTGGAACTTCCAGGAGCCCTTACAGGGTGCTCCATGTTAACAGGCTGAAAGCATATGTTGACAGGGCAGACATGGGCTTGCTCATGGCTACAGATGAGGGGCAGGAGGAAGAGAGTGACCCTCTCCCAGACTGGCTGACTCAGAACCCTGAGGATGGCTCAGTTGATGGTGTGGCCTTAGATGGCAGCCTCACTGAACATCAGCAACATGACTGTAGACAGGTTTTGCAGTCACTATCAAGGCAACCAAGTGCCAGATAGGGCAGAGTAAGGTTGTGTACTTGGGCCAACTTGTGGGTGGAGGCCAAGTTCAACCACTGGAGAGTAAGATTCAGACCATAAAGGACTGGACTCCTCCAACTACCCAGACTCTGGTCAGAGCTTTCTTGGGCCTGACTGGGTACTACAGGAAGTTTGTTATGAACTATGGGTCCATTGTGACTCCTCTTAATGATCTGACATCCAAGAAGATGCCCAAAAAGGTTCAGTGGACAGAATACTGTCAAAAGGCATTTGATGACCTGAAGAAGGCCATGTGCTCTGCACCTATCCTGAAGAGTCCTGACTACTCCAGAGAGTTTATTGTCCAAACAGATGCTTCTGAGTTGGGAGTGGGAGCTGTGCTTTCACAACTTAATGTAGATGGTCAAGACCAGCCCATTGCTTTCATTAGCAGAAGGCTGACCCCCAGAGAGAAACGTTGGTCAGCCTTTGAGAGGGAGGCCTTTGCTGTGGTGTGGGCCCTGAAGAAGTTGAGACCATACTTGTTTGGCACTCACTTCAAGATTCAGACCGACCATAAGCCCCTCTTATGGCTTAATCAGATGAAGGGTGAAAACCCCAAACTGCTCAGGTGGTCCATTTCCCTACAGGGGATGGACTTTACAGTGGAGCACCGCCCAGGGACTGACCATGGTAATGCAGATGGTCTCTCCAGGTACTTCCACTTAGAACATGAAGACACAACTGGTCAAGGTTAGTCTAATGTCCCTGCGTTTGGGGGGGGTTGTGTAGGAGAGTAGGGTCTGCTATCCTATGGTCACCCCAAATTTTTGCTTTTTGCTTCACTGGTTTATGACTTAATGTGGCTGTGGGCCTGCTAATCAGACCCACAGCCTGCTGTTCTCTCTCTAAATTGTAACCCATGTACTTTAGGTGCATAACGAAATTGGAACTGGTTCACCTTATTGGCCCCTGTAACAGTGTACCCAGGTACCCAGGGCATAGGTGCTTCCAAGGCCTACCAGGGGCTGCAGCATGTATTGTGCCACCCCTGGCCTGGCCTCCATATTTGACACAACTGGCTGATCACTCAGCTGGGGTAAGTCGGTGTAACCACCCCTTACTTAGGTGTAGTATGCCTATACCTAACCTAAAATGGACACATATGTTCCTATCAGTCACTCCTATGGAAGGCCTCATCAATCCTGGAGGCAGAGTGCTTGGAAATATGTGAGATGGTGCTCTGGCATGAGCTGAGCCTGTCTGCAGCTTTCGGAACCATGTCCTTTAGCTGTTCCATGATATTGCCATACCATATACTCTTAAGTGCATTATGAACCTCGCGGTTAAATGCTATCTTAGGTTTGGCTTTATCAAAACATGTCGAGTAAGGTGTCATACGAATTGGAATACTACCCCCTCGCCAGTTCTGGCGACGGGGGTAGCATTCCACCCTTCTAGAGGGACACGACATGTACCTAGCCTGAACCCCGGTTAAAGTTAAACAGAGCCTTAGCATCTCAAAATGGATGCTGCCACCACAGACACAAGTCTGACCTCCTGCTGCTGGGAGTCCTTCCAGCGAGGGCGGCTTGGACAAAGGGTTTCCTGCCTGGGGAGGTGCTAGCACCACTCCAGACAGGATTTTGTGTATTGGGTAGGATAGGGCTGAAAAGAAACAGACATGCCTGGGGCACACAAGGTGTCCCTGTGCATAGGCCAGTTCAAACCGGTGCTGGGGCTTTCCAGCCCCAGTCCTGGCGCGAAACTGGACAAAGGAAAGGGGGTGTAACCACCCCCCTTCCTGGTCCCACCCAGAGGAGGGACCTAGTAGGTGATCCGGCCCCCCAGATTCGAATAAGAGTGGGAGCTGTGTCCTGAGACTTCAGATCATCCTGAATCAACTTGAAATAAAGAAGAAGACTGGAGTTCGACATTCTGCTGCACAGAAGACGGAAGAGAATCTCCCTTGTGGCCAAGGAGTGACCACCCTGTGAACACAGGCACCAACCAGCAACTCGACGTCTGCTTTGCTGCCGCCTCCCGCCGGAGCCCGAGCCCAGAGCCTGACAAGACCCAGACTTTCCGACTTCTCACAGCCCGATCCACAGTCCCTGCAAAGAAGGGACCCGTGGAGGCACCGAGAGATGTGGGACCGGACATCTTGGAAGACCCCCGAGACGCTGACTGCGCAGCATCAGAGGCACCCTCGATGCTGTGCTTTGGGGTTTGAGAAGCCCTAACCTCGAGCAGCCCTTGCACCAAAGATCAGCCCCCCAGCGTCTCCACAATCTGCGTGGGGCCCTTTTGCACCGTGCCACTCGACGCGCCATCCCGGCCACTTGCCATGTGGCTAGCGGCCATCTTGGCGACGAAACCTACAACTTTCACTGCAGGTCTGGTTGCTCCAGACTTGCCCTTGCTCCTGTGAAAAGGAGCACCCGCTCTGACCTTGCTGGTCCGAGTGACAAGCCTTTCTTGATTCCTTCGTGGCTTGCATTAGCCAAGGCCTGTTTGCTTCTATCAAGTCGCCGACACCGCCAACAGCGAGAAGCCTGCGTGGGACAGCTCGTGACCGACTCCTGGACATCTTCGACCCCTCGCGTCCACGTGGCTGCAGAGAGAAGCTACACCTCGACGCCTGTTTGCACCCGACATCGCCTGGTTCCACTCTGGTTCCACGGTAGTCACTGGCTAGTGACTTTGAACATTGTCCCCTCTGCTTTCAGGTCTTCACCTCTTCAGATCCACCCTTGGATCCACCGGAACTCTTCACATCGAGCCGCCTGCAGCATCTTCAGCTCCAAGCACCATCGACCTGCGTGACGAAACCCGACACTACTTCGACCCTATGCACCCGCTTCCTGTGGGTGAGGTAACTCAGCTCCGCCGGTGTTACCACACTGGTACACACCTCTAGTGTCTGTGTCTCAAGTTTCAGCTTTCTAGGTCACTCGGAAGGTTCCTCTCTAACTAACTTTGTACTTTTTACGCACCATTGACATTGCATTGGTAAAGCGTGCACTTTCCGCACTGCTCCCGAGTCCCGCGGGCCTTTCCCGACTTCTTCACTGCTAGTCCCGAACAGCTCCAGCGATTCCCCAGGCCCTAGGCCTCTTCACTTTCCCCATAGTGGTTCTTATACCACTATTTTAGTATATGGTTTAGGTGGCCCCTAGGGCTCATCCATATTGTGCAACTTTTGTGTATTTAAACTGTGTTTTGTTTTAACGCATTTGCTTCTGTGCTCATAAAGAGTATCAGGGAGATTTGTAGTAATAAATCTATATATATTTTCAATATATATCTGTGTGGTGTCCTTTCATTTGGTATTCAAGGGATTGTGTATGGTAAAACAGCTTGCTTCACATGCCTTTACAGAGTTTAGCCTAAGACTGCTTAGTCCATGCTACCCCTAGGATAGCTTGTCTATAAGGTTGACTTTACAACCTGCACCATAAGGGTTGCTTGGCATGATACAAGGTGATCACTAGAACTAGTGAGCATCATATATCAGGCCAACTTCTCACAACGGGGTGTCCCCGGCAGTGATCCCCGTTGTAGACACTGGACCCGATTACTCCCCATTGCCTTTGAGACCTTGTACAACTCCTCCCTCTTGAGTCCCTCAGCAGATGGACTACCGAGGGGCTGGATCCGAGACCGCCTCTGGCCGAGACGGAGAACAGAACTGGCCCTTTAATTATCAGACTGTGGATGAATGGGCGGAGCTTCAGGAGGGAGGAACGCCGTCAAATGCGGAAGCAGAGAGAGAAGAGTCGTGTTTGTTCACCTGGAGAGAAGACGAGGAAAGAGTGCGGAGAGAGACGGAAGCGAGTTGGACGAAGGAGTCGCAGACTGGAGGAGAAGTCCCCGTCGTGGAGAGAACGCCTGGAGGCCACCGATTCAACGCGTCGCCCAGCCACTCAACCGGGGGAGGTGTGTGGCTCAACCAGGTGCGTGACCGTATCAAAGGCTGGGTGGGACGGAAGGGAGGTCCCGTTGTAAAATAGCGGATTCCCTGGTTCCCGGTTTCCCCTATCCTGAGCACAACCACCCCTTGCGTCTTCACCACTTGTACGTAGGTTCAGAGCACGTGTGAGTTTGCTTCCTCACTCCCTTTTCCCGATGTGGTCGGTCTGAGTAGGACGCCTGCCTCACAAGCTGCCCTTTTCTTTTGTTTCCATCGGTCCGGAGGCGAGAAGGTGTCAAGACGGATCCGGACGAAACCAAGCCCCGAAGAAGCCAGACCGGCTATCGGAGGACCCCGTACGGAGAGAAGAGCCGACCTAGGAAGTCCCGAAGTCGTTCTCCCCGACGCACCACCCTTATAAGAAAGACTTGTTCTGACCATTTGTTGAGCTCAATAAAGCCCGTTGTTACCAGAACCCGACTGCTGCCCTTCTCTGCTGTCCTTGCCAGTCCCGCCCCGGTTACAGTGGTGGAGAATGCGGGCATAGACCCCATCTGTTCCTGGAAGATGGAAACCGTTATTGAGCAGCTTGCAAAAGGACAAGAGAAGCTGGAATGGGTAGCCGAACAACAACTCAACGCCGCCCAAGCCAATACCGAACTATTGAAAGAAGCATTGGCCACCCGAACATCGGCCCCTTGGGTAGATCCCGTCTCATCCGGAACCGGAGTAGATCGTGTTATACCCCATGGTTCGGCTGCCATCGCTCTACAGAAATACCAGCCTGGGGAGGATCCGGACGCGTTCCTCCTGAATTTTGAACGTGCCGCCAGGGCTTGTGGTTGGCCTGTGGTGAAATGGCCGTTCTTTCTAGCGCCTCTCCTGGTGGGGGAGGCACAAGCCGCGTACCAGGTGGCCAACCCCACCGGGGACACCCCCTACCATGAGGTAAAACGGATCATACTGGACCATCTGGGGCTAGACGCTGAGGCCTACCGTCTACGCTTCCGGAAGGAACGGGGGGCCCCTGGGGAGAACCCTAAGACGCTATTCGTTCATTTAAAGATGGCGGCCGACAAATGGTTAACCCCCTCTGTCAGTACTAAGGTAGAAATAATGGACAGGATATATCTAGAGCAGTATTTAGAAGCACTGCCATACGCCACGCAGAGGTGGCTTAGGCAGCACCATGACCTCACGACAGCCCAGGCTATAGAAATGGCCTCCTCGTTTGCCAGGGCTCAGCCACGGAACCCTGCATGGGAACCCGAAAAGACTCCTAGACCCGCTCCCAAACTGGAAAAGAAGCCAATGCGTCATGTAGAAGTACCCAAGCAACGTCCCTGGAGACCAGAGAGCCCGGGAACTCCTGGACCACAATGCTTTGACTGCGGAAATTGGGGGCATATCGCCAGACACTGTCCCAAAAGACGACCCCCGGAAGAACCTATGGAGGTGGGATACCTCCCCAAATCTGTCCACTTCTCAGCCGAGATGGGCGGCACGTACAGAGTAAGTGTCAGGGTAAACGGGACCCATATACCTGCCCTTTTAGACTCCGGGTGTAGACAATCTGTGATACAGACCAAACACGTTACGCTGTCCCAGTATTTACCTCGACAAATGGTGAGCATTAGGTGTGTGCATGGCGATGTACGACCTTACCCGGTGGCTAACGTACCCATACACCTTAAAGAGGGGGATTATCAGACGGTTAAGGTAGGGGTGTTGGCCTCGTTGCCCGAGGACCTCATTATAGGTACTGACAACCCTCGTTTTTTGTCTCTGTTTAAAGCCAGTTTTGAAAGTCAAGGCCGCCCCTGCCCTCCTGTAGACAGATCTAGTAACCCCTGCCCCGCGATGCTCTCCCCGGAACCCTGGGTATTAGACAGGAGTTTCCGATTCGCCCAGTCTAATGATCCGACCCTTTTCAACGCCTGGGAGCAGGCCCATCAGGCACAATGACAGCACCCTGATAAGTTCCCACGCTCTATCATTAGACGCGATCTGTTATACCGCGAAGGGAACCCCAACGAGGAGGCTCAACTCCTGGTGCCAGTATCCTTCCGCAACAAGGTGTTGTTCTTTACTTGCCGGCCATACCGGGGGAGAAAAGACAACCCAGAATATTCTAAGATACTTCTACTGGCCCGGCATATACAAAGACACGGCTGAGTACTGTAAGGAATGTACCATATGTCAGAAAAAGAACATGACCAAGCCCCCACCCGTTCCCTTACAGCCTCTCCCTAGCATTGGTAAGCCCTTCGAAAGGGTTGGCATGGACCTCATCGGTCCCCTCCCAAAAACCCGAAAGGGGTACCAGCATGTCCTCGTAATGGTTGACTATGCCACCCGATTTCCGGAGGCCTTTCCTTTGACAGCGGCTACGACCAAACAGGTGGCTGAGAGAATGATAGAGGTATTCAGTAGAGTGGGTTTCCCTAAGGAAATACTTACGGACCAAGGTACCCCTTTTGTGTTGAAACTCATGAAGGAAGTCTGCCGGAATCTTGACATACACCAGATACGCACTTCCGTGTACCATCCGCAAACCGATGGCCTTGTGGAAAGGTACAATCGAACGCTCAAAACGACACTCCGTAAAATGCTAGAGGTCAGCGGGGCTGAGTGGGACCAGATCCTACCACTGTCTCTATATGTCATCCGAGGACAACGCCAAAGTAGTTTAGGCCTTTCATCGTTTGAACTCCTCTACGGCAGACAACCCCGGTCCTTGATGGAAATGACAAAAGACGCCTGGGAGAATGAATTGCCTGAGGAGACAGCCAGTTCCTTGGAATATGCACAGAGCCTAAAAGCACGGTTGGGGAAACTGAGGGACCTGGCCTTTACTCACCTGGAAACCCAGCAGAAACGCCAGAAGGCCTCCTACGACAAAGGAAAAAGGTGGAGACATCTGAAGGTAGACGACTGGGCCTTAGTCCTCCTCCCTTCGTCCAACCAGAAGTTTCGAGCGGAGTGGGTGGGTCCCCATAAAGTGGTCGAAACCATCGGAAAGACCAGTTACCGGTTGCAGATAGGACAAAGGAAAACACAAGTATACCACATCAATCTTTTAAAAAAATGGTTGGGTCCCGTGCCCTCCGGAGTCCATCTATCAGAGACAGTGCCTGCCCCTTCAACCCGCAATGAGTTGCTGATAAATGATGAGCTGACCTCTACTCAGGCCCAGGAATTAAAGGAAGTACTGATCCGACATGACACCCTGTTCTCTAATGTACCTGGAAGAACGACTATGGCCGAGCACAGTATTGATACGGCCCCAGGGAAGACTGTCAAAATCAAGCCCTCTCGGGTACCGAAAGCCAGATGGAGAGCCATACAAAAAGAAGTGGAGGATATGCTACAGCTAGGTGTAATCCGACCTTCAAAGAGCAATTGGTCCAGTCCAATAGTAATGATCCCCAAACCAGACGGCTCGAGGAGATTTTGCATGGATTTCCGGGCGCTGAATGAGATCTCCAGCTTCGACGCCTATCCCCTCCCAAGAGTCGACGAACTGATTGAGCGTTTGGGAGAAGCCAAGTATATCACGACGCCGGACCTTACTAAAGGATACTGGCAGGTGCCATTAAAGGAGGAAGACCGAAGAAAAACTGCCTTCTGTACCCATGAAGGGCACTTTGAGTTTACAGTCCTCCAATTCGGCCTTCATGGAGCCCCGGCCACCTTTCAGCGACTCATGAACACCGCCCTGAAAGAAGTCTCGGAGTTTGCCTCGGCTTATCTGGACGACATAGTCATCCACAGTCCTACCTGGTCCTCCCATTTGGAACATCTACATGAGGTATTTGTAGCCTTAGAAAAAGCGGGCTTGAAAATTAATGCCAAGAAATCGAAAGTCGCCTATCAGAAGGTGAAATACTTAGGATACGTCCTGGGCCACGGGCTCATCGAGCCCCAGATTGAAAAGATAAGGGCCATTGCAGAGACCCCCTTTCCCTCCAACCGTAAACAGTTGAGAGCATTCCTCGGATTAGTAGGGTATTACCGACGCTTCATACCCCAATTCTCACACATAGCTGCCCCCCTGTCCGACTCTCTGAGACATCCCGGGAAATCCACCATGCCCCTCCTACCCACTGAGGCCATGCAGGCAGCATTCACTCATCTCAAACATATCATCACGTCCTCCCCCGTTCTGACCTCTCCTGACTTCTCTAAACCCTTCACGCTGCACACCGACGCCTCCGATTATGGTATTGGGGCCGTGCTTTCTCAGATAGGACAGGACGGTAGGGACCATCCCATCCTTTACGTGAGCCGTAAGCTGTTTCCCCGGGAACTGAGGTATGCCACCATTGAGAAGGAGTGTTTGGCTGTCAAATGGGCTGTTGAAAAGTTGTTCTACTACCTGGAAGGGCATCCGTTTACCCTGTTCACTGACCACGCCCCCCTCCTATGGATGGCCCGGAATAAGTCCAATAACGCGCGTGTGATGCGCTGGTTTTTGTCCCTACAGCCGTATTCCTTTTCGGTGAAACATAGAAAGGGTGTAGAGAACGTGGGGGCCGATTACCTGTCTCGGCATCCGCTCACCGAACGTGAGCGTCCTAGGGGGGAGGTTTGTAACGGGGTGTCCCCCGCAGTGATCCCCGTTGTAGACACTGGACCCGATTACTCCCCATTGCCTTTGAGACCTTGTACAACTCCTCCCTCTTGTGTCCCTCAGCAGATGGACTACCGAGGGGCTGGATCCGACACCGCCTCTGGCCGAGACGGAGAAATGAACTGGCCCTTTAATTATCAGACTGTGGATGAATGGGCGGAGCTTCAGGAGGGAGGAACGCCGTCAAATGCGGAAGCAGAGAGAGAAGAGTCGTGTTTGTTCACCTGGAGAGAAGACGAGGAAAGAGTGTGGAGAGAGACGGAAGCGAGTTGGACGAAGGAGTCGCAGACTGGAGGAGAAGTCCCCGTCATGGAGAGAACGCCTGGAGGCCACCGATTCAACGCGTCGCCCAGCCACTCACCCGGGGGAGGTGTGTGGCTCAACCAGGTGCGTGACCGTATCAAAGGCTGGGTGGGACGGAAGGGAGGTCCCGTTGTAAAATAGCGGATTCCCTTGTTCCCGGTTTCCCCTATCCTGAGCACAACCACCCCTTGCGTCTTCACCACTTGTACATAGGTTCAGAGCACGTGTGAGTTTGCTTCCTCACTCCCTTTTCCCGATGTGGTCGGTCTGAGTAGGACGCCTGCCTCACAAGCTGCCCTTTTCTTTTGTTTCCATCGGTCCAGAGGCGAGAAGGTGTCAAGACGGATCCGGACGAAACCAAGCCCCGAAGAAGCCAGACCGGCTATCGGAGGACCCCGTACGGAGAGAAGAGCCGACCTAGGAAGTCCCGAAGTTGTTCTCCCCGACGCACCACCCTTATAAGAAAGACTTGTTCTGACCATTTGTTGAGCTCAATAAAGCCCGTTGTTACCAGAACCCGACTGCTGCCCTTCTCTGCTGTCCTTGCCAGTCCCGCCCCGGTTACATGTGTCCAGTGGTTTTTATGTAAATTAACTTTTAAACATTTTTGGGGAGCGCTTCCCGGTACGCGCCCCGGTACGCGTACCGGCAGCGCTACGGAGTCCTCCATTTTGTGTTTTGGTAGATTTGAGACAGAAAATGGAGGACAAACAACGTTGGGAATGAGTATAAGGGGGCACAGTAGGCACTCCCTGACCCCCTAAGTTTTCTGAGGGGGTCTTAGGAGGCCCAAATAGGCAAACAAAAAAAAAAGTTTTTATTTTTCACGGGGGGAGCGCCCGGTACGCGCACCGGGGAGCGCACCGGGGAGCGTACTATGGTGAAAAATAGTGAAAAAAGTTAGAAAAAGATAATCATTTGGAGTGATCAGAGATAGGGTAGCCCTGAAAAGTAGGTACCAATGCACAATCTTAAATTCAAGAGGAATATTCTATTCCCCTCATCTGAAAAGTGCACACCATCTCCCCTGTAGATATCTTCCATGTTGTAACGTAAGGTATTATTGTATATTGAACCCATTCCATAGTCTCTCATATAAGCAGAAACAGATTTATTCACATGTTTCCGTGCTTTCTCAAATTGTGGACAAAATTGATTGGACCACTTCCATTTCTGTCTTTGGCATATATTGGAATATACCAAGGCAGTTTTTGGAAAAAGTGCCATCAAATGATCAAAGGTGTCCTTTAAAAGCATTTCCAGACCTACCCCAGTCAAAGTGCCCAAGTCATTTCCTCCACAGTGCACAATTAACAGGTCAGGGTGTGGCAAATGCAAAAAGGTTTTCACCAATGGAATCAATTGGTTGACATTTTATTCCTCTCTGGCCAATCCATTTGATGTTCACGTTTGATAAATCAAGGTTGTGAACATTTCTGGTACTAGCATACCTTTGAGCCCAGTGGATATAGCTATGTCCAATAATCCAGACAGAATACATGGTGAGAGGAGATTCTGGTGCAGTTAGATGAAGTGTGGAAAAGAAATGGCAGTTGGAACAATAGGAGTTTGCAAAAAAAAAACATGTAGACTTTCAGTGCTTTTGAATCAGAAGCAATGATTGGTAGAATGAGATAGTTGAAAACTGAAAGTTAGGGTGCATGGTTGTGTTCTGTGTAAGAAGTAATTTGAATGGTTAAAAAAAAAGTCATTTAAAGAAACCTTGCACCAGATAAGCTGGTGTATTCGCAGGTCAAACATCCTTGCAGAGGTGATTTGCAACATTGTAGAATAAACTTTTGAACCTGAGAGGTTAGTGAGGAGGGAGTTGCTATGGTAACAGGTAGAAAGGGCTGAGGGGGGGAAGGGTGTTGGTTTGAAAATACAGAGGGAAGAGTTTTGATTGGTTACCATGAGCAATATCTGTGTAAAATTAGAGATTTTCTGTGCCATTCATGGTTGCAGTGTCTGGAGAACATATCTTTTGCTCTGCTAAAGAAATATTGGTGTGTGTATCTGACACTGTTCTGAATCTCCTAAAGTATTTGTAAAGGTGAGTTATGATTAATTTACTATACATAGAGACTTGTATACTCTATGGAGAAGATTTGGAAGCAAATTGTCGTTTTTTAATGTTGCTTTGTGTCATGCTTTTTGATGATGCTTGGTAAAAAGTTTTTACTGCATAGAGGAATTGTATTTTGTAAAATTGTGAAGTTTTAGTAGTGATATGGAATGCTTTTCTTTGGGACCTGAGCTGTGTATTTTAAATGTGATGTCAAAAACGATTTTGGGAAAAATTAATGGCTTTTACATTTTTTAAAAGGAATAAAGAATGTGTGCATGTTTAAAGAAATATATTTGACTCTTTACAATGATGTTACCTGTGTTTTAACTCAGTGTAGGAAGCATATTCAGTTATTTTGCATAGAGGAATTGTATTTTGTAAAATTGTGAAGCTCCATGTGAAAGCGTTTGCCTCAGTCTTATCCCTGTTGTGAGGCAGGTGCAAGATTTTGCCTCAGTCTTAGCCCTGCTGTGAGGCAGATTATTGTAAATAGGATCTGTGCTGTGTTTCCTAAATGTGATGTCAAAAACGATTTTGGGGAAAATAAATGGGTTTTTAAATTTTTGAGTATAATGTCGCGCAGAGGTTTAAAAAGTGACGCATACATGCGTCACTTTTTAAATATGGGGAAAAAAGGTACATGTTTGGGCTTTCCTGGGGAGCCTAGGTGGTGCGGCTTGTATCTAAGAGTGCAGTGGACTAGGCTTCATGAAGCATATCCCTGTCTGCATTCTTAGACGCAGGTGTCAATTTGACTCTTTACAATGATGTTAGCTGTGTTTAAAATCAGTGTAGGAAGCATATTGAGTTTGTTTACATAGAGGAATTGTATTTTGTAAAATTGTGAAGCTCCATGTGAAAGCGTTTGCCTTAGTCTTATCCTTGTTGTGAGGCAGGTGCAAGATTTTGCCTCAGTCTTATCCCTGCTGTGAGGCAGATTATTGTAAATAGGATCTGTGCTGTGTTTCCTAAATGTGATGTCAAAAACGATTTTGGGGAAAATAAATGGTTTTTACATTTTTGAGTATAATGTAGCGCATAGGTTTAAAAAGTGACGCATACATGTGTCACTTTTTAAATATGGGGAAAAAAGGTACATGTTTGGGCTTTCCTGGGGAGCCTAGGTGGTGAGGCTTGTATCTAAGAGTGCAGTGGACTAGGCTTCATGAAGCATATCCCTGTCTGCATTCTTGGACACAGGTGTCAATTTGACTCTTTACAATGATGTTAGCTGTGTTTTAACTCAGTGTAGGAAGCATATTGAGTTTGTTTGCATAGAGGAATTGTATTTTGTAAAATTGTAAAGCTCCATGTGAAAGCGTTTGCCTAAGTCTTATCCCTGTTGTGAGGCAGGTGCAAGATTTGTCTCAGTCTTATCCCTGCTGTGAGGCAGATGATTGTACATAGGATCTGTGCTGTGTTTCCTGAATGTGATGTTAAAAACGATTTTGGAGAAAATGAATGGTTTTTACATTTTTTAGTATAATGTGGCACAGAGGTTTAAAAAGTGACGCATACATGTGTCACTTTTTAAATATGGGGAAAAAAGGTACATGTTTGGGCTTTCCTGGGGAGACTAGGTGGTGAGGCTTGTATCTAAGAGTGCAGTGGACTAGGCTTCATGAAGCATATCCCTGTCTGCATTCTTAAACACAGGTGTCAATTTGACTCTTTACAATGATGTTACCTGTGTTTTAACTCAGTGTAGGAAGCATATTGAGTTTGTTTGCATAGAGGAATTGTATTTTGTAAAATTGTGAAGCTCCATGTGAAAGCGTTTGCCTCAGTCTTATCCCTGTTGTGAGGCAGGTGCAAGATTTTGTCTCAGTCTTATCCCTGCTGTGAGGCAGATGATTGTACATAGGATCTGTGCTGTGTTTCCTAAATGTGTTATCAAAAACGATTTTGGGGAAAATAAATGGGTTTTTAAATTTTTGAGTATAATGTCGCGCAGAGGTTTAAAAAGTGACGCATACATGCGTCACTTTTTAAATATGGGGAAAAAAGGTACATGTTTGGGCTTTCCTGGGGAGCCTAGGTGGTGCGGCTTGTATCTAAGAGTGCAGTGGACTAGGCTTCATGAAGCATATCCCTGTCTGCATTCTTAGACGCAGGTGTCAATTTGACTCTTTACAATGATGTTAGCTGTGTTTAAAATCAGTGTAGGAAGCATATTGAGTTTGTTTACATAGAGGAATTGTATTTTGTAAAATTGTGAAGCTCCATGTGAAAGCGTTTGCCTTAGTCTTATCCTTGTTGTGAGGCAGGTGCAAGATTTTGCCTCAGTCTTATCCCTGCTGTGAGGCAGATTATTGTAAATAGGATCTGTGCTGTGTTTCCTAAATGTGATGTCAAAAACGATTTTGGGGAAAATAAATGGTTTTTACATTTTTGAGTATAATGTAGCGCATAGGTTTAAAAAGTGACGCATACATGTGTCACTTTTTAAATATGGGGAAAAAAGGTACATGTTTGGGCTTTCCTGGGGAGCCTAGGTGGTGAGGCTTGTATCTAAGAGTGCAGTGGACTAGGCTTCATGAAGCATATCCCTGTCTGCATTCTTAGACACAGGTGTCAATTTGACTCTTTACAATGATGTTAGCTGTGTTTTAACTCAGTGTAGGAAGCATATTGAGTTTGTTTGCATAGAGGAATTGTATTTTGTAAAATTGTAAAGCTCCATGTGAAAGCGTTTGCCTAAGTCTTATCCCTGTTGTGAGGCAGGTGCAAGATTTGTCTCAGTCTTATCCCTGCTGTGAGGCAGATGATTGTACATAGGATCTGTGCTGTGTTTCCTGAATGTGATGTTAAAAACGATTTTGGAGAAAATGAATGGTTTTTACATTTTTTAGTATAATGTGGCACAGAGGTTTAAAAAGTGACGCATACATGTGTCACTTTTTAAATATGGGGAAAAAAGGTACATGTTTGGGCTTTCCTGGGGAGACTAGGTGGTGAGGCTTGTATCTAAGAGTGCAGTGGACTAGGCTTCATGAAGCATATCCCTGTCTGCATTCTTAAACACAGGTGTCAATTTGACTCTTTACAATGATGTTACCTGTGTTTTAACTCAGTGTAGGAAGCATATTGAGTTTGTTTGCATAGAGGAATTGTATTTTGTAAAATTGTGAAGCTCCATGTGAAAGCGTTTGCCTCAGTCTTATCCCTGTTGTGAGGCAGGTGCAAGATTTTGTCTCAGTCTTATCCCTGCTGTGAGGCAGATGATTGTACATAGGATCTGTGCTGTGTTTCCTAAATGTGTTATCAAAAACGATTTTGGAGAAAATGAATGGTTTTTAATTTTTTGAGTATAATGTGGCGCAGAGGTTCAAAAAGTGACGCATACATGTGTCAATTTTTAAATAAGGGGCAAAAAGGTACATGTTTGGGCTTTCCTGGGGAGCCTAGGTGGTGAGACTTGTGTCTAAGAGTGCAGTGGACTAGGCTCCATGAAGCCTATCTCTGCTGCATTCTTAGACACATAAATAAATAAATATATAAATCTGCTGTGAGGCAGATGATTGTAAATAGGATATTTATATTATATATATATATATATATAAATAAATAAATATCTCTGCTGCATTCTTAGACACATAAATAAATAAATAAATAAATAAATCTGCTGTGAGGCAGATGATTGTAAATAGGATATTTATATATATATATATATATATATATATATATATATATATATATATATATATATATATAAAAATAAATAAATATCTCTGCTGCATTCTTAGACACATAAATAATCCTCCATGCAAACAAACTCAATATGCTTCCTGCACTGATTTAAAACACAGGTAACATCATTGTAAAGAGTCAAATTGATACGTGCGTCTAAGAATGCAGACAGGTATATGCTTCATGAAGCCTAGTCCACTGCACTCTTAGACACAAGCCTCACCACCTACGCTCCCCAGGAAAACCCAAACAAGTACCTTTTTGCCCCATTTTAAAAATTGACGCATGTAGGTAGATGCGTCACTTTTTAAACCTCTGCGCCACATTATACTCAAAAATGTAAAAACCATTTATTTTCCCCAAAATCGTTTTTGACATCACATTTAGGAAACACAGCACAGATCCTATTTACAATCATCTGCCTCACAGCAGGGATAAGACTGAGGCAAAATCTTGCACCTGCCTCACAACAGGAATAAGATTGAGGCAAACGCTTTCACATGGAGCTTCACAATTTTACAAAATACAATTCCTCTATGCAAACAAACTCGATATGCCTCCTACACTGATTTAAAACACAGCTAACATCATTGTAAAGAGTCAAAATGACACCTGTGTCTAAGAATGCAGACAGGGATATGCTTCATGAAGCCTAGTTCACTGCACTCTTAGATACAAGCCTCACCACCTAGGCTCCCAAAGGAAAGCCCAAACATGTATATTTTTGCCCCATATTTAAAAAGTGACGCATGTAGGTAGATGCGTCACTTTTTAAACCTCTGCGCCACATTATAATCAAAAATGTAAAAACCATTCATTTTCTCCAAAATCGTTTTTGACATCACATTTAGGAAACACAGCACAGATCCAATTTACAATCATCTGCCTCACAGCAGGGATAAGACTGAGGCAAAATCTTGCACCTGCCTCACAACAGGAATAAGACTGAGGCAAACGCTTTCACATGGAGCTTCACAATTTTATAAAATACAATTCTATATAACTATATAACTCAATACTTTCTCGGGAAGCATAGGTGGTGAAGCCTGTGTATAAGAGTGCAGTGGACTTAGACATAGGTCTCATCTTCTTTGTACTTGTGGACAGAGCTGTCTTCCACCATACTCTTCAATACAGGCCTCACCTTTTGTGCACCCCTGGAGAATCCTCACCTGATCTGTAACTATGTATAGATTGTTTGCTTTTTGTCATTGCTTTGTTGTTTGGTAATAGTGGTCTATAATGTGCTACTTTTTTCTTTAACACAGATTGAAATCGTTATTTGAAGAGTAAGCAAAGATGCCCAGAAGGGAAAGGACAAGAAAACAACGTAACCGGGAAAAAACAAAAACAGCAACGGAATTACAGCACTCTTCCACAACAAATACTTCAAAAAACAGGAACCAAGCTCCTGGTAAGACTACTAAGTCTTTTTTACGTAACATATGTACATCCCAAAAAAATGATGGACAGCATGTAGAAAAAGAAAATGAGAGAGTAAAATTGAAAAGGAAGGAGAGAACTTCAAAGAATCCTAAAACTGGAGCAGGAGAGAATAATATGTATAGGAATAGTAGGCAGAATCAGTTTAGAGACATTCATAGACGAATGTTTCGCAATAGAGTGGTTTTAAATTTGTTAAAAAACATTAGGAAAGGTAAACAGAGAGCTGCTTTTTATAAGAAAAAGAAAAGTGTAGAGAAGATTGTTGATCAGGCTTTTGAAGTTAAGAAAAAAATATTTATTTTAATAATCAATAGAATTAGGACACTTAACAAGACAATTGATGTTTTCAAATCAAACAGTAGATGGAAAAGAGAAATTAATCGGACTAATTTTTGTAAAGTTTTTTCTGGAGAATGGCTGCACAGTTCAAGTTGTGAGCCATTTTTTAATGAGGAGAGTTACTTCCAGGAGAATGATTTAGTGCATGCAGTTGACATCAGTGGTCGAGCGTATGAAGTGAAAGACGGTTGTCCGATTGAAAAAGAGAAACTTGTGCCCAGAGAACCAGAAGAGGTGTTATCTGATGGAGTTTTAGGGAGACGTACTAAGGGTCCAGTGTACACTTGGAAGTGTAGTAGTATTTGTAGTGTGCGACAGGAATCAATTGATTTGTTTTGTAATTTCTTACGTACATATAGTAAGAAAAGTATAAAGCAGAAAGTGAAGTTGTTGCAAGACTTAGATCCTAGCAGAGTGAGAGGAATCACAGGTTTGCAAGGCCATTCACTGGCTTGTCTTTCTAGAAAAGTCTGTCAGAGTGTTTTTCATCATTTTAGGATGTTAGCAGTGCATCATACCAAAATGAGGAAATTAGTGAGAATGTTGTATTATGCAAAAAGTCCCGCACTTAAGCTTAACCAATTAAACAGTGCTCTTTTGCATGGAACTGAATTAGATGTGAAGAAGATTTGTGAAGAAATTGAGATTTGTTTTTTGTGTGAAAAAGAGGACAGTGTAGAAATTGAGACAGCAATTCAAGGTAATGTGGAAGACAATGTACAGATTTTAAATACAGAAAAGTTTGAGAAGGAAATTACCAGGTTTAAGGTGAAATCAAGTGAAAGGCCGAATTTTACTTGTGTGTGTTGTCGACGGACTCATTATAAGATTCAGACTAGGTTAGTTGATTTAAATGCAAAAAGTGAAAAGATGGATAATTATGAGTGGAAAGATTTAGCAACTTATTTGTGGTTGGAGAATTGTTTTGATTTGAGTTCTGATCAGCGTATTTGTAAATATTGTTATGATAAATTAAATCAAAACAGAATGCCTGCTAGAGCTGTTCATAATAATCTGGAGTTGGTAGACATTCCCAGTGAATTGATGGATTTAAATACATATGAGTCTATTTTGATTCAATGTGTCCATCCTTTTCAGGCAATTGTTCGCATGGAGCCTAAGATAGGGAAATTGCCTCCTACAGATTTTCAGAGAGGATTAAAGGGAAGAGTTGTTTATTTGCCCCTAGATTTGAAAAAAAATATTGATACAATTGGTATAGAAAAAATAGAAGAGGAACCTTTAGTTATTCTAGTTAATGGGGTTTCAACAAAGAGTAAAAACATTTGGCAAGATTTAGTGGATGTTAGGAAAGTCAAAAAGGCAACGTTGTATTTAGTCAAAAACAGTACTACAAAGATGTATGTGTTGCAGCAGAGGAAAAGCTGCAGATGAAGACAGTGATTGTTCAGGCGGCCAAATTGAAAAAGTTGAGGTGTCTAGAAGTGAAGAAATATATGAACATTATACTGTTCATCCTTTGCATTCCAAAGAAGTAATGGGGAATGCAATTGAATTGTTTCAAATGAAAACAGCAAAAGGAAGTCCCATTAGTGTATGGGAAGAAAGTTTGGAAGCTCGTTGTTTTCCACAGCTATTTCCAACAGGTCGAGGTGGACGATATGACGATCGACCACTTCAAATTCCTGCATCTGAATATCGAAATGTAAGATTATATGCTGAAGATGCAAGGTTTCGTCAATGCATTCCCTATTTGTTTCATCTACTGTATGAAAGTGACTTGTCTGGGCTTTCTTATACAGTAAACCATATTCTGAAAAGTGGAGCACATCTGCAAAATGTTTCGGCGAGGGACTTTATGGAGAAAGTGAATCTGCAAGATAATATTTTAGAATCTCATCTAATCAATCTCATGGAATGTCAGCGTGGTACAAATGAGTATTGGTACCGTCGCCATGGGGAATTGAAATGTAAGCTAAGAAACTTAGGAACTCCTACATGGTTCCTCACTCTTAGCTGTGCCGAGTATGCATGGGAGGACTTACTTCAATTTCTACGAGAGGCCAATGCTAATATACAAAATATAGAATTCAAAACACCTGGAGAACTGTGTTCTTTGGATCCAGTGAATGTATGCAGATATTTCAATCATAGATTTGAAGCTATGATGTCTTTTATTACCAACAAAAAAAATCCTCCCCTTGGAGAGGTTTTGGATTTCTTTTGGAGAAAGGAGTTTCAAGCGAGAGGTGCTCCTCACATACATATGTTGTTATGGATTAAAGATGCACCCAAATTTGGAACAGATTCAGGTGAGACAGTGATGAGCTTCATTGAAGAGTATTCAACATGTGCTGTTCCGAAAACTACTGAAGAAAACTATTTAAGGGAACAAGTTTTACGCTTTCAATCCCATCGTTGTAGAAAGTACTGTCGTCGAAAATTCAGAAACAAGGACAAGTTCTACACAAAATGTCGTTTCGGCTTTCCACGACCAGTGATTTCTAAAGGAAGAGTAAATAATTTGATGTCTTCTCTGCGACATACTGTGACGAGAAAATCACCAAAAAATACATACAATTTAAAAAGAAATGAAGAGTCCAAATACATCAACGACTACAACCCAGTGATTTTGTCCATGTGGAATGCTAACATGGATATTCAATTCGTTGCTGACAACTCAATTGCTGTGGCTCGATATGTGACGTCTTACATCACAAAAAAAGTAAAGACAGAACTGAAGGAAATGTGGGAGGACATTTCACATGAAAAGAGCCTAAGCAAGAAATTGTACAGTTACAGTCTGAAGATGTTGTTGCATCGAGAAATTGGAGCATATGAATGTTCTGATCGATTGTCGTCAGCAAGTCTCTATGCCAAATCTAGAACCATCATTTGGGTGAGTCTAGGTCTTGCTGCAACACGAAATTGAGTTTTGAAATCTGTACAAGAGATAGAGTATTTGGCGGAGAAAGAACCAGAAAGTACAGATATTTTGAAGACAAACATGTTGGATACATACTATCCAAATAGAAGTTCTCACCTTGAGAACGTTTGTCTCTATGAAGTTCGGCAAAGATATATTTATAAGAGGAACATCAGAGAAGATATCAATAATGGAATATATGGAATCATTGGATGTGAAGGATGTCTAGTGAAACCGAAAAAAGGTCATTTGATTAATCATCGAAAATTGAGTTGTGAAAATCCAGACAAAAGAGAATTTTACTATTTGGCTCTTTTGCAACTCTTTAAACCATGGCGAGAAGAAGAGGAACTACTTGGAGATTTTCTCTGTTATGAAGACTCTTTTAATGCTACGAAGGATACCATATAATGTCCTGTTTTTCCAAATTATCTGCAAATGTTGAATGAAGCAATAGAGCAAGAATCAACAATTGCTGCAGAGATTGCGAGAGATAGTTCTCAAGGCAGTCAGAGTTCTGCTTCATTGAGTCAGGATCCACCCGGAGGACCAATTATCCAAAATGAAGCTGCCACTGCAATGGATGAAGTGGAAAGAGCTATGGAGCAAGCTCAAGAGGATGTAATTCATTTAGAAGATTTGGTGAAACAATTAAACCTTGAGCAGAAACTGATATATGACGAAGTCACAGAACAGGTTGAACATGGATTGAGTCATGAGAAGAAAGAGTGCTCATGTACATCATTTAAGCCTGTCCAACTGTACGTGAGTGGAGAAGCGGGAACTGGAAAAAGTTTCCTGATTAAAGCAATTGCATCTTATCTGCAGAAAAGGACTGAATCACCGCTGTCTTGTGTTGTTACTGCTCCAACTGGGCTGGCAGCACATAATATTAAAGGGATTACTTTACATCGTTTACTGATGCTGCCAGTGGAGCATGATAACAAATTGCAATATCACAAGCTATCTGGAGATGCGTGTTCCGAAGTTTCGAGAGTCCTGAAGAAAATGAAACTTCTTATCATTGATGAAGTAAGCATGGGGTCAAATATAATGCTTGCTTTTGTGCATTTGAGAATGCAAGAAATTCTTAGAACAGACTATGATGTTTTATTTGGAGGAAACATATTATTGTTTTTGGAGATCTTCTGCAGTTGACTCCAGTGAAAGGACAACCTGTGTTCAAAATGCTCACACATGAAGATACCAGGAGTTCCTAGGAAGCATTGGAAACGTTAATATATGGTTAAACTTCAAATATGCAGAACTGCTTCAAAATATGCGGCAGGCAAAGGATGAAGATTATAAAAATATTTTACAAGATGTAAGAGTAGGAAAAATAAGTCAACAAGGGAAAGAAGCTTTACATGGACGGTTAATTTCTAATTTGTACCCAAATGAAAACATTCTTCCAGAGAATATTTTTAAGAAAATTAACCAGAAGAAATTTGCCATATGTTTGATGCCTACTCTGAAAGAATGTTCCATGTTCAACAACAAAATGCTGAAGTTAGAAAATGAAGAGATAGTGAAACTGGAAGCTATAGATAAAATAGAGCATATGGGAGCAACAATTATTTTGTCAGAAAATTTGAAATCAAAATTGGATTCATTGGAGAAGACTATATCTAAAACTGCTGGTTTTGAAAAGACTCTGAATGTGTGTTTAAATTGTCGTATTATTTTGAGAAGGAATTTAAATGTTGAAAGAGGTCTGGTAAATGGAGCAATGGGTCATGTTGTTGGTATTGTGAATTACAAAAATAGAGATGGAATTGAAATTTTAAAAATTAAATTTGATGGCATTGACGAAATAGAACAAATTTGTCGTTGTTCAGCTAGATTTATGCTTGTGAAAGACTTATATGTTCGCCGAAAACAGTTTCCTGTTTGTTTGGCATATGCAGTGACAATTCATAAATCTCAAGGTTTAAGTGTAGATAGTGCTTTGGTGAACATTGGAAGTTCTGTGTTTAAAGAGGGTATGGCATATGTGGCATTATCACGAGTGAGAACTTTATCAGGATTGTACTTGATTGAGTATGATGAAACAAAGATTTGCGCTGATCTAGATTGTGTTAAATAATACAATAGGTTAAGAAGAGAGTATGCTCCACATTTGCCTCAATATCCTCTGATTGAAAAACGTGTGGTAGGCCGAAAAAGAAGAAATGAGAATAATTGCAGTAAGGTAGTAGCAAAAAGACAAAAAATAGATGAAACTGTAATTGTAAGCAGAAAGAAAAATGATTCTGTTGAGGATGTTGTTGGATTTCAGTTTGAAAACAGTTCTGGTGTCAACTGCTATGCTAATTTAGTAGTTAATGTTGGTTTTTTTTCAAAATTTACAAAAACAGATTGTCGAAAATCGGGAACAAACATTGTGCTGTTTATTGAATTCTGTGTTAGAGAAATGTAGTAGTGATAGAGGAAAAATAGAAAGTGTTTCAGAAATTAGGAATCTTGTAGACATATGTTCAGGTCAAAATCAATTTTCACAGATAATTCAGCAGGATTGTCAGGGATTTTTAATGTATATGTTTGATGTATTGGAAGATGAAGGAGTAGATATAAAAAATCTTTTTAATCTTTTTTATCAATGGCAACATGACTGTGATAACTGTGCTTCATCAAGTACTACTAGAATAGACAGTGAAAGATTTATATATTTGACTTTACCAGACTGCAAATCAGTGCCTTTTAATAATCTAGTTAAAGCAGCTGATCACAATATGGTGTGTACCCAATGTAAGTCTACAATGCTGTCCACATTATTTCTACAAAATTATGGTCACTATGTCATTTTAATGTTCCAACGATGTAGACCTGATGGAACTAAATTGACAACTTCTATTAAAAATTTCGTGGCTTCTCAGTTATCGATATCAGGAAGAACCTTTGCAACTGTATCTATTATTTTTCATGATGGTCCTTCTACAACATCAGGGCATTACACATGCTTTTTAAAAACTTCTAAAGGTTGGACCCAATGTAACGACACTCATTTGACTTTCAAACAATGTTTGCCTTTTGGCTTTATAAATTCATACCTAGTGTTTTTACAGCCAAAATTTAGGTAAAAGTAATTGGCATATGAAGACGGGAGTAGTTTATAAAGGTTATTTTGCTGTTTAAAAATATATTCTGAGTAAAAGTGTTCCAGGCAATATAAAAAATTGACTTGTCATATAGGTACTGTAATTGGATCTCATAATAAGTGAGGTTAGTATTATACAAAATGATGAACATGAGTGAGTTAGAGATGGTTTTACAAATATTTAAATGTTGTGAAAATGTTGTAGAGCCTTTCTTTCAGAACGTCGGGAAAAAGATCATTTCAGAGTGCCTTAGAATTAATTTGAACAAATACTCATACATCTGACACTATTTGGCCAAATGGAAAGGTGCAGGAATGAGTAAAGAGTCATGACTGAAAAAAGGAGTATATGAAAATATTGAAAATATTTCAGATGTTCTTGAAGCTTTTCTTCTAGAAAGTCGATGAAATGGATTTTTAAGTGAACAGCAAAGTACTTTCCAACGCAAAAGGACCACCATGATACAGTATTTGGCCTCAAGGAAAAGTAAGTTAATCTAAGATTAGCGTAGATTTGTGATTTGTCAGTATCTAAGGTTTTTTTTAAAACACAATCTTTTAGATTGTGGTTTTTTTTCCCGCTGTCATATGATGAGTAATTTGAACTCACTCTTTTAAGTGAAATTCAATATATTCTGAGAACAGCAAAAATAAACTTTGTAACATGTTGTACAAGTTATTTTATACTTTGGATTGTGTAAATTAAATTGTATTCCATTCTCTGGCATTTACTTTCCGTTTTCCATCCTCTTTCACCTCTTTTTACTCACTTATAATGTCTTTCTCTCACTCTCTGTAACCCCCGTTCCCTTACTCCACTTCTTTGACAATCCCTCATTTTCATTTCAACTGTGTGTATCCCGTCTCTCCCTTGCATAAATTTTCAGTTTTCAGTCTTTCTGCTTTTCTTTTCTTTTCTTTACCTCCTTTGCTCTTTTAGTAATTCCTGTTTACTCACTCAGCAGTATTATTGCACTCTATCACTATAAATCACCCACTCTCCTTAGCTTATATTTGTTTGCTCTTTACTTTTGACCTCTTCTCTCTGTTTTTCGTTCACTTCTTCTTTGTCCTCAGTGCCTCACTCTATTTGTGTTATGTTCACTTGTGTTTATATACCTTCTATCACTTCTTTTATAACAACTTCACTGATCTTTTCTCATCGTTCTTCATCCCATTTCTTTTACTCTGGTTCCATTACTATCCTTCATTTCCTTTCTTTCAATGTCATTCTCTTTACTTTCATCACCAAATTATTTTTTCTCAGTACCACTGTTTTAGTCGTCTTCTCCTCTCTTTCCTTCTTTTTCCTCACTTACTCATTTCCTTTTCTCACTCATTGTACTCCACCTCACTCAGTTTTTCTTTTAGTGTGTCTACCTTATAACTTCCTCAGTCCATTTCCTTCAATCGTTGTATATTATCCTCTCTCCCTTCATCCTTTCACTCTATGACTGTTCTTCACATACTCTCAGTTATCTTCTATTCCTCATTCTTCTAAATGCATCCTTAATTAGACTGTTTTCTGTCTCAGTCATTATCTTTTCACTTACTTCTGTTTCCTGATTTAGTTTTGCTAACTCACATTGTTTTAGTATCTTTCTTACCTTCTTTTTTTTTTTTTAAAGATTTTTATTAATGTTGACAGGATGACAGAAAAAGCAAATTAAAGCAAAACATTCATGAAACATTCATGTGATGATTACAGAAAGAAAACTAGCCAAATTAGATATGTAAAAAAACAAGTTAATTATAGTGTGCAATCATCTTAGTTAAAGTTACAGTTACATTTTTAATACATGAGGGTTTAACATTTAAACGATATGGGAATAATAATTTCCTGGTTTTAATCCATAAAACTACCCCAAATTCTATCAAATTTATTCAATGACCGTACTCCCCTGATATTGGCTAGAGCCAGCTCCATAGCATGTACCTCTGTTACCAATGTCCACCACTTCCAAACCGTCGGGGTGTCTAAATCGATCCAAGCCCTAGCTAAAGTTAGTTTGGCACATGAGAGCAGTATAGTCGTTAAAGGGGATAGTGGGGATGAGAATAGATTAAGGTCTATCAAAACCGAAGCAGCCGTGATGGTAGGCAATGGAATATTTTTAAATCTAAAAACCCTCAATATATCATCCCAAAAGTTCTTAAGTTTGGGGCATGAATACAAAATATGAACTAGATTAGCTGCTTCAGCCGAGCATTTGGGACATTTAGTGCGACTACTAAACGCGGGGTTCGAAGACCATCTAGCGATCCTTTGAGGAGTATAGTAGAGCATACAAGTCGTGCGATATTGTTGTAGCCTAAGACTAGATGAACGTACCAATTTGTTGATGTTAGTAAAAGAATTCTCTATCTGCTTAGGTGTAACGTTTAAATTTAATTGTATGCTCCATTTCAAAGCAAGTTTGTCATTGTCATTTGTTTTAAACGTGCTGAATATTCGATAAGCTTCACTAATAATTGATTTATTCTTATTTGTATAAAGGCATGCCCATATATCGCATTCCGACAAAGTTAGTACCTTTTTCTTATTAATCAGATAATCATGGATTTGCATATGTTTGAATCTTGCAGTTTCAGGAAGATCATATATTTGTTTGAGCGTACTAAAATCCAAGAACCCCTGTACGCCGTACAGGTCCGCTAGGGTATTAATCCCAAAAGATGCCCAACTGTTAGTGGTCGAGTCTGTAAATAAGGCCGGGAGACCTGGATTGCCCCACAATGGTAAATTTGGGTGGAAAAAAGTTGTTTTACAGAATTTTAATATGTTTTCCCATATTTTAATAATATCTCTAGCAGTCTTGAATCTTACCCTTTTGTAGTAATTCGGGTCGTTAATTCTGAACAAAAAAAGTTGCGAATCTTGTTTTAGCATAAAATAATGAAAAAAAAGAGTTCTACCCCCGTACAGTAAAGAGCGTATGCGTGTAATAAATGAAGACCAAAAATATAATTTGAGGTCTGGGGCGTTCAGCCCTCCCTTATTTGTATTGTTTTTCAGCATTTTTAGTGACCTTCTGGCTTTTTTGTAACCCCAAATAAAGCTGCTAAAGATCCCATCTAAATGTTGGAAGAATTTATTATTTAACGCCAGTGGAATTGATCGGAATAAATATACATATTTTGGGAGTATTTTCATTTTAATAAGGTTTATCCTACTAATCATATTCAGTGGCAATTTATTCCATTTTTTCAAAATAAGAATAGTCTTTGTAGTCAGATCATTGTAATTTATCTTATTGATGTCTTGTATTGTTGCTGTTAGTTTTACCCCTAGATAAGTGGCCTCTTTACATATCTCAGGAATAGGTGCAATAGGAGAATAATTAGCTATGACTTGCGTCTTCTGCTGGTTGAGCTTGTAGCCAGACACCTTCCCAAATTTCTCGGCTTCAAAATATATTCCCTTCAATGCCTTGGCTACATCTGTAGTGTATACTGCGATGTCGTCAGCATAGGCTGTCAATTTCAATTCCTGTAAGCTGGAACTAAAGGGAGCAATCAATGTTTGGGAGTGAAGGGCAAGTAAAAAAGGTTCCAGTGAGAGGGCGAATAGGAGGGGAGAAAGAGGGCATCCCTGCCGGGTCCCCCGCTTAATTGGGAATTCTGGTGAAGTCAAGCCCTCATAACTGATACAGGCGGTAGGTTTGTCATAAAGCGCTTTTATACCCTTCAAGAAACTGCCCCCAAACCCCATTTCAGACAGTACGCACCAGAGATAGGTCCACCCCACCCGGTCAAAAGCCTTTTCTGCATCTAACAGTATCATACCGAGTGGGGTGGATTCAATCTCCGCAATATCAAATGCCGTTATTGCCATGTTTACGTGTACTGTTGTGTCTCTCCCTGAGATAAAGCCGTGTTGTTGCGGGTTTACGATTCTGGGCATGTATGGGGCAAGTCTAAGTGCGATGATCTTGGCGAATATTTTGGCATCCGTATTTATTAGAGAGATGGGTCGATATGACCCTCTTTCCTCTTTAGGTTTCCCTTTTTAAAAAAAAAAAATTATTTTAGTCCGATTCCAGGATTTAGGGGTTGTTCCAATTATTCCGATTGATTGGATTACTTCTAAAAGAAGCTGTTCTAGTTCTAATCTACAGATTTTGTACAGTTCTAGAGGTATCGAGTCTTCCCCTGCCGCCTTCCCTGTTGGTAATATGTTGATAGCCTGATGGAGTTCACTCAATTGTATTTCGTTCGAGAGTACATCTAGGCCTAATATATTCCCTAAATTTACTGTGTAGTCGTTCACATATTCCTGAATATTGTCTATGTTTACAGGGTTATCCGGGGTATATAAATTTTCATAATATACCGCAAATTGATCTAGTATATCTTGTGGTCGGCTATATACCTTGTTCCCCGATCCTCGGATGTTAGAAATCAATGTGTCAGCTCTTTTTTCCGCTACCTTATAAGCTAAAATTCTACCAATCTTGTCTCCACCCTCATATTGAACAACTTTAAATTTGTGAATCCTTGCACTGTTTTTCCGAATAAGATTAGCTTTTATGTCGTTTTTCAATGCACTAAGTTTTATAATAATTTCCATTGCCGATGGGGAATTAATCTGTAAGGCTTTAGCTAGTAAGTCTTCTTGGTTAGTTATGTTCTCTAATAATGTAGCCTTGTGTTGTTTCTGTTCTGCATTTTGCCTAAAAACATACGCCTGGGTAAAGCCCCTAATGCTTGCCTTGCATGCATCCCATACCGTGAAGCACCCGGTTGAGTTCCTATTGATGTTAATAAATTCGTTTATATGGGTTTTAAGTTGTGTCACGTAGGTGGTGTCTGAAATTAGATATCTGGGGAAAGAAAATGGCCTAGGTGGTGTCCTGGTACTTTGTGTATCAAATATCATTATTAACGCATTATGATCGGATGTTATCCGAGGGCAAAGGATGTTACCTTCAGTTCATTTCTCTGTTCTTCTCTCTCTTTTTCTCACTGAATCTATATGCCTTACTCTTTGTAATTTGCTCTCCTTCTATTTCTTTTTCCCTCTTTTTGTCCTTCTACCTAAGTTTATTTCCCTTTCTGTGTTCTTCACTCTAACTTTATTTCTAAATAGAGTGTTATGATTTTTAACCTCTTCATTTGTATCTTTTAATTTAAAATACATATTTTACTAATTATAACTTATTTTTTCTTCTCTCTTTCACAGATACCAACTGTAGTAAAAAAAATTAAAGTTACATTTATTATATGGTAAGTATGACTAAAAAAATGTACTTTGTTATCACCCTTTGCTTTAAGGTCACTAACATTTTCTCAATCTACCTCACTCCTGTGTTTTTACTCTGCTTCTCTCACTTATTCTTATTCTCCATGTTTACTCCCCTTTCCCTATTTACCCTCTCATATTTAACTTCTTTTGATCCCTATTCTTTACTTTACTTACCCTCTGTTCCCTTCCTTTGCTTCTTCACTCATTCTCTTTTTCTTAATTATTTACCTTACTCCTACACAAATACCTCATCCCCCTCCCAACACATACACACACCTGTTACATACACCCCACACACACACCACACACACACCTCATACACACAAAAAATCCTCCCACACACTCCTCAAACACACACACACATTCCATACACACACATACATCGAACACATATACACCCCACACTCATACACTTCTCACACATATTTCACACACCCTCATCTCTACCCATACCAAAACACTCCACACAACCACACCCACAGACACACCTTACACACCCACACTCCGACCTACACCCACTGACTCCCTGTAAGTCACACACACTGCATTACTTATCTTTTTTTGCTGTTTTACTCAAGCCCATTCAGGTAGTGTTTCCTTTACTCTCTTTGTCCTCTCCCTTTGTCACTCCCCATGTGTTATCTTAATTCAATATTTCTCCCTCTTTCACCCCTCTTTACTTATACTATGGGTAGTGCACCGGGGAGAGTAACAAGGGGAAAACCAAGAGAAACAGTAAAATAATATTTTAGAGTTCTTTGAGGTAGGGTAGCTGTTGTGTTGTGTGGGTGATTTACTTACTGCACTCCTTCCACTCCTTTTCTCAGTCCCTATGTTCTCACAGTTCCTCACTCCCGTTCACTCAGTCCGTCTCTCTTACTGTAATTGTCTCTGTCTCTTCACTCTTTCACTACTTGTTCATTATGCTTTCTCCCTGAAGTTCAAGCACACTACGTTATTCACATTTCTTTGCTGCTTCAATTATTCTCTTTCTGTTACTTCTTCTTTTCTTCTTTCAGTTTTTTCTCTCTGTCAATCCACATGTTTTAACTTTAGTCGATTTTATCCATCTTATTTCATCCCTCTTTAGTTATGCACAGTACTTTTTTCTCTCTCTCCCTCACCAGTGTTATTTAAATCTGGTTCCGTTATTACCTTTTATTTGTACATCATTTTTTCTCTTTCCTTTTACTCTTTACAGCCACTCACATTCTTCATGTGCCTCTGCTTTAGTATTCTTCTTCTCTCTTTCTTTGTTTCACAGCCTTATATTTTTTCATTTTCTCTCTTACACTTTCTTATATCTTTTACACTGTTTTACTATGTATTACACAGTACCTCTGTGTTGCTCCCTCTTGCTGTCTGTCTCTTAACATTACTCTCTCTTTCTCTTTCTCTTATGCTCTCCTTCTCTTGTTTTTTTTTGTTTTTTTTTTATTGCGCTGACGGTGCGCGCACCCATAAGAAAAATAAAGTCGAGTGCTAAAAAATTTAGTAATTTTTTAAAAATGGGAGGTAGTTCTGAAAAGAACTTTTTTTTAATGTTTTTGTTGTTTTATATTTTTTTTATTATTTTTCTGAACATTTTTTTTGATTTTTTGAACACTTTTATAATTTTTTGGGTGTTTTTTGGGGGGAACAACAAAAAAAGGAATTACAAATGGCTCAACAGGAGCAAAAAAAAAAAAGATTTATTGCTTCTTCTTTTGGTTACATTGATGGTTTTCCACCGCATTGCTTATTAAGCTTAGTTCCCCATAGCACAGTGTCTTGCCACAGAAGACACATACAAATTTGAGACTGCCAAAATTTTTTCGAACATTGGGCACCATTTGACGTCCTTCAGGTGCTGCATGTGATACTTTGGCAGAGGAGGTGCTGGGCTGTGGATTCTTCTGATTTTGTGCCATGGCACAAACCTCTGCTTGAGCAAGATTATTAGGATGCAACCTTTGCATGTGGCGCAACATAGTATAATTGTGGAATGAATATTTCTTCTTGGAATTGCCCCTGGAAAGAATATCTCCGCAAATAAGGCACTTAACCTTAGGGGCATTCACTTTCTTCTGCCCAGGAGGGTGGGAGAAGAAGTCCCAAATAAAATGCACTTTTATGTGACTCTGTCTTGGCTCTTCAGGCAAAAATTGCCTGGGTTGTTCCTCCTCCTCCTGTTCTTCCTCCTCATCCTCTTCTTCTTCAGGGACAAGGAACTGGGATGGTGGTCCTTCCTTTCTAGGTGGTTGTGGTGGTGGAGGGGTTCCACCAGCTGCAGCTACTAATGATGCCATTGTGAGAATCAGATACAGGTCTTCCTCTCTCAAAGTAGAAAGTCAGAGTGAGGAAAAAGGTGGGGCTTTCATCATTTGAAAAAAAAAGTGTTCTGGACCAATGAAAAGTGTTATTTTCAAGTCACATGATCCAAGGTTTCATCATTTGGAAACCAAAACTGATCTGCACCAATGAAAAGTGTTATTTTTCAGATCACATGACCCGACGCGCTTACGCTACGCGCCACGGGGCGAGCCCCGGGCGCGTCGCGTAAGCGCGTCATGACGTTGCGCGATCGTATGCGATCGCGTGATTCCGGGTGCGCTTACGCAGTGCGTCATATGACGCATCACGCGACTACGCGAAACATCATGATGTTGTTTTCGTTCGCGGGAATAGCGCTCTCGGGACGCTCCCCGGTACGCGCCACGGGGCACGCCGTAACATTGCGCTTACCCGTGCATTCACCGGTACGCGCCTCGGGAGCGCTCCGGGGCCCGTACCAGGGCAAACAATAAAAAAAAAATAATAATATTTACACTATTTAAAATTTATTATAAAAATTATTACTTTCTTACCTATAGATATTTGCTCTTAAAAAACCTATGAAATTCACTGAAAAAAACCATAGGTTTCACCCCAGTTACATATTACGGTACATATTACATCACTCATGACATGGTCAGTGACATCACTCATGACATCACTGATGACACCATCCTTGTGACAGAGTGACAGACCTCCTTTCACTGTAATGTAACCTTTGAAAGACATATTCAAAAATAGAAACTAAAATTTTCAAAAAAATGAAGATACCCATACCAGTTACAACAACCAATTCAGTAATTCCACCATCTATATACACATCCACTCATTCACCAACAGTTCTATGTAGTCACTCATACATATACTCAGTCATCATATATAGTGATACACCTATATATCCTGTTACACAACGACAGTCATCCAAAAGTTACTCACACACATACTCACACATGCAAATAAACTATTGAACATCCATTTATTTGCATATACAGGTATACACACACTACCACCTTACTTCTAAGAAAACATACACATATTTACTCTGTTAAACAATCACTTATAGAAAAACATACTTATTTAAACAGGAACTCTTACAATCCCTCACTCTCACATATACTCACTTATATACATCAATATTCACATATACTAGATTAAAACATATGTAGTTACTGATAAAGACACTAGTGAGACAGTCATTCACTCACTAACACACACATATACACACTCATCAACCCATACAGTCCAAACACATACAAACAGGGAGTCAGTCATTCATGCATCTATGTGCTAAGTAATACCCTCACCAAACCATATAGACACTCATACTGATATTAAAAAAACATCTAATAACCCATATACATACAAATGCAGCTACTCACCAACCCATGCAGCCACTTATTCACAAAGTGAAACACTAATACATATATTTAAATATTTAAACATTACTCACTAATATTTATTTTTCAGAAAGACACACATTCACTGGATGGTGTCATCTCTGATGTCATGAGTGATGTCACTGACCATGTCATGAGTGATGTAATATGTGACGTCATCAGCAGTGCATTGCACGCGCAAGTTATAGTGAGTCCAACTAACTATAACGTGGGAATTTCAATGGTTTTATGCGAGTAAAACTTCCAGCTAACTATAACTGGTGTAAAACCTATGGTTTTTTCAGTGAATGTAATAGTTTTTTTTAATGCTAATTCCTAACTATAACTGGTGTGAAACCTATGGTTTTTTCAGTGAATTTCATAGGTTTTTTAATAGCAAATCTCTATAGGTATGAAAAGTAATATTTTTTATAACAAATTTTATATTGTATAATTATGTAATTTATTTATTTATTTTTTATTTATTTTTTTGCCCTGGGTGCTCTCGGGGCGCTCCCCGGTACGCGCCCCGGTCAGCGCAATGTGGTGGCGCGCACCGGGCCGTGTACCGGGGAGCGGTTAGCGCTATTTTCACGAACGAAAACAACATCGTGACGTATCGCGTATATGCGTGATGCGTCATATGACGCACAGCGTAAGCGCACCCGGAATCACGCGAGCTCATACGATCGCGCAATGTTTTGACGCGCTTACGCTAAGCGCCCACGGCGCGCCCCCGAGCGCGACTACGGGGGCGCCCCGGGGCGCGTAGCGTAAGCGCATCGGGTCATGTGACCTGAAAATAACACTTTTCATTGGTTGCTAACATTTTTTTTATAAAGAATGAAATCCCCACCCATTTCCTTCACTTCTTCTTTCACTTTTGTGACTGAAAGACCTGCCTGTTTTGCTGTCGGTTCTTTGTTGGATATCTTGGATTATCATGGCTGCCAGACCATCAAGCAGTGAAGATGACTCCAATGAATTCATCGATGAAGAGCCTCCTCAGGCAAAATACAAAGAACATTTCATCTGGAAATTCTTTTCCATACCTCATGACCAGAAGAAGGTAAATGCTCCAAAAGTGGAGTGCAGGATCTGTCACACAGTCCTGTCACGGGGTAACCCCAATAAAAAATATTCTTTTGGAAACTACACAATGATTTGCCATGTGGAGAGAAGGCACCCCCAGAATTTTGCCCGGGAAAGTGTCAGGGCTCTGGCACAAAAGGTTCCCAGTGATGGGGCCTCTACATCAACCGGAGGACGAACACCATCGGTGAGGGGGAGATCACAAGAGCAGGTTCTGAACATTCAGCCTGCATTTAACAAAGGCGCCCTTAGATGCAGATACTGTGATCAGCTACTTTCCTGTGGGGAGCAAAGTGTTCTGCTCATGGTTCGAGCATTGGAGAACCATCACTGCCGTTACCAGCCCTAAATTATTATTTTTTTTGCTCCTGTTGAGCAGTTTCCATTCCCTGTTTTTGTTGTAGTTCTAAAAAAAGAAAAAAGAAGAAAAAAAAAGTTCTTTTCAGAACTACCTAAAATTCTTATCAAAGAGCTATATTCTTAAAAAAATGAAAAAGAGTAAATGAAGTGGAGTGCATTGATAAATGAAAGGAAAATGAGTAAGAAAGAACAGAAAAGTATGAGAGGAGAAAGGAAGTGAAGTAGGGGGACTGAAAGAAGGTGAGTGTTGGGAACGAAAGTAAGGAGTGAACATGGGAAATGTGTTATTCAAACAAAATGTAGAAAAGGAACGGGGTGTGGAAGGATAAAAAAAGATGCATTGCTGGAGTTGCATCATTTTTGTGACACTCTCCAGCAATGCATCACTTTTGCGCATACAGATACGTCTGAAATACTGACGTATCTAAAAGTACTTGCGACATAATACCTCATATATTTAAAATGACGCATGAGTAGAAGACTGAAGGCCTCATTTATGAGGCCATGCGTCACTTTTACGCCACCGGTGCGTCACTTTTTGTGACGCACCAGTGCTGTTAAAAATGCACCTTATTCAGTCATATTTACAAAGTGACGCATCTAGGTACATGCATCACTTTGTGAAGCCCTGCGCCACATTCTACCTACGTCAGGTGTAATGTATGCAAAAGGGACATATTGACGCAAGAAAGGGTCGTAGAGGTGACGCAGTAAAATCTAGGAGATATCACTACGTCACTTTTATGCCGCTGTTGCGTCCAAATCATGCGCCTGTTTCACAGCAGGTGTAAGACTGGTGCAGGCCCTTTCACATGGGGCCTGGCCCCATGTGAAAGGATGCATTGCTGGAGATGCATCATTTTTGTGACACACTCCAGCAATGCATCACTTTTGCGCTTACAGATACGTCTGAAATACTGACATATCTAAAAGTACTTGCGACATAATACGTCATATATTTAATATGACGCATGAGTAGAAAACTGAAGGAACTGAAGGCCTCATTTATGAGGCCATGCGTCACTTTTACGCCACCCGTGCGTCACTTTTTGTGACGCACCAGTGCTGTTAAAAGTGCACCTTATTCAGTCATATTTACAAAGTGACGCATATAGGTAGATGCGTCACTTTGTAAACCCCTGCGTCACATTATACCTACGTCAGGTGCAATGTATGCAAAATGGGTATATTGACGCAAGTAAGGGTCGTAGAGGTGACGCAGTGAATGAACGGGGTTTTCCCCATGCTACGCTCCCCGGTACGCTCCCTGTAGGTAGATGCGTCATTTTTTAAACCTCTGCGCCACATTATACCTCTTTCAAGTGTAATGTACACAGAGGGGTCATTTCTCCACAAAAAGCCTCATAATAATGACGCAGTGAAATCTATAAGATTTCAATGCATCACTTTTAGGACACTGTTACGTCAAAATCTTGCACCTGCCTGACAGCAGGGATAAGACTGAGGCAAACGCTTTCACATAGGGCTTTCCCCATGTGATAGGATTCTGACACCTAAGCAGGAGTACAGATGAGATGAAGCCTGTCCAGGGGAGCACAAAAGGTGAGGCTTGTGTCCAAGAGTGCAATGGATAGGACTAAACTGAAGTAGTGTGCAAAAAAAGATGACCCTCATTTATGAGGCCCTGCGTCAGTTTTGCACTGCTAATGCGTCACTTTTTGTGACACATCAGCGGCATAAAACATGTACCTTTTTGCACCATATTTAAAAAGTGACGCATGTAGGTAGATGCGTCACTTTTTAAATCTCTGCGCCACATTATACTTCTGTCAGGTGTAATGTATGTATTGTATATATGTAATATACACAGAGGGGGCATTCCCCCGCAAAAAGCCTCATAATAGTGACACAGTAAAATCTATGAGATTTCACTGCATCACTTTTAGGACACTGTTACGTCAAAATCTTGCGCCTGCCTTACAGCAAGCGTAAGACTGAGGCAAACGCTTTCACATGCAGCTTTCCCCATGTGAAAGGATGCATTGCTGGAGTACAAGCATTCCATTTCATTACTAAAAACTCACTATTTTACAAAATACATTTCCTCTCTCTTGCAAACAATGCTACCAAGCATTACCAAAAAAATAACACAAACCAACAGCAAACAAGCTCAGTGTGCTTCCTAATCATTTCCAATTACCAATTTCTGAACAGAACACAGGTCCTATGTACAAGCATTCATTTTCACTACTGAAAGCCATTAATTTACCTTAAAATCGTTTTTTATTTAATATTTTATGAACAGAGCACAGATCCTATTTACAAGCATTCATTTTCCCTATTAAAACCCATTGTTTTGCACTAAAATTGTTTTTCAATTAACATTTTAGAAACACTGCACAGATCCTATATACAAGCATTCATTTTCACTACTAAAACCCATTGATTTGCACTAAAATCGTATTTCAATTACCATTTTAGAAACACAACACAGGTCCTATGTGCTTCATATATAAGCATTTATTTTCACTAAAATCGTTTTTCAATTACCATTTTAGGAACACAACACAGGCCCTATGTGCTTCTTAATCTGAATTCTCTAACTAAATGAATCATAACTCACCTTTACAAATGCTTTAGGAGATTCACAACAGTGTCAGATACACACACCAATATTTCTTTAGCTGAGCAAAAGGTATATTCTCCAGGCACTGCAACCATTAATGGCACAGAAAACCTCTAATTCTACCCACATATTGCTCATGGTAACCAATCAAAACTCTTCCCTCTGTATTTTCAAACCAACACCCTTCCCCCCCTCAGCCCTTTCTACCTGTTACCATAGCAAATCCCTCCTCACTGAGCTCTAAGGTTTAAAAGTTTATTCTCCAATGTTGCAAATCACCTCAGCAAGGATGTTTGACCTGCGAATACACCAGCTTATCTGGTGCAATGTTTCTTAAAATGACTTTTTTTAACCATTCAAATTACTTCTTACACAGAACACAACCATGCACCCTAACTTTCAGTTTTCAACTATCTCAATCTACCAATCATTGCTTGTGATTCAAGAGCACTGAAAGTCTACATTTTTTTTGTTGCAAACTCCTATTATTCCAAATGCCATTTCTTTCCCACGCTTAATCTGACAGCACCAGAATCTCCCCTCACCATGTATTGAGGTTCTGAAAATCTGGATTCGTGTAATTATTCTGGACTCGAGAATTAAAACTTCGTCGAAACATGACGAATTTGGTATCAAAAGACCGAGAATGACGAGTACATCATGTACATATATTTTCAGCATATTCAAGTGACGATTTCACTTCGAAATCGTCATTTACATTCTGAACCCTTGGCTTCCATTTATGTGTTGCCCTTTACATAGGCCTTAATCCAGTTGAATTCAACTCCACAAGGACACATACTCCTTAATCGACTTTTCCATGACCTGTACAAGTTGGAACCATTGCCCCAGGCCGAACTCGTTAGGTCAGTTCCGTCCCAGTGGCCGAGCAAGATAGCATCTAGGCTCAACAAAAAAATAAAACTATTTCAGCGCGCACACCTGCCATATCTCGCTCACATCTATCTCCACTCTTTTTGCTTCACTTACTTTATGGTGGGGAGGTGCCCGTTTTATTAGGGGTCCAGTGATATCTGATGAAATGTTGGGCCTTGCCAAATGATTTGTTGTAGGCAGCACGAAGTGAAATATGGACATGTCATCATGACTCTGCTTTCTCTTTGTATTAGAAATATGTTAACGATTTACTTTACAACCAAGAATGTTTTGCCTGAAGCCTAAAATTGTGTATAAGAAGAGAAGCCTGACTTTGTAAAAGCGAGCAGTCTCCTGAGAATATACTTCTACGCGTTGTTCTTCTAGGACACTTGTTACCTTGGTTGCAGCCAATAAACTAATCTTTGACTTCACCTAGAAGACTCTGAGTTTCTGTGGTCTGGATCAGGAAGAACCCATGGTCTCTGGGTGTTGATTCCCTGACACCGCTGGGTTACCGGTTCTGTGCCGGTTCTTAAAAACCCAGTACCTCAGCTGGCGCCCAACGTTTGGGGCGATTCCAGTGGTACCAGTCAGCCAGAAGATCGTGAGGAGTTCGTGTGGAAATTCCGGAGGACGGCCAACCACCTCATCGACCCCTGCATGTCGACGTGGTCCGAAGGTCTTTGCTGCGAGGTTCCCCGCTTCCCGACGGCTACAAGGACTGCTGCCCTGGCTATCGCCCTGATTTGGACCCTTGAAGTTTGGTAGAGCGAAACACTAAGACGAGTCTTCTGGTGAAGTCATCGATATTTCAGTTAAGTATAAGTGGAGCGTCTCCCAGTCCTTAGTTGGTCTTAGTTTTGGTATCTTTGGGATAAAAAGTTTTGTGTTGGTACTTGCAAGCACCAAAACCGAAGGACTCGTGTATTCACGAGAAATATCGTAATCGATAATCCTTTGAAGTTTGGAACTAGACTAGAGAGCGAAGATGCCTAGTCTTAGACTTGGAAATTTGTTTTGTCTTGGCGGTAATAATAGGGGCTCCCGATTGGAGGACTCATGTCCGGTTCCTCCAGTTGGAACTCCGACTTACGAGCTATATGTGAAACATGGGGTAGGCCCCATCACCTACAACGAAGTATGGATTAAATACACCAGGAAAGATGGTGTTCTAAAATGGCCCCAATATGGTAGCTTTGATTCCGAAATCTTAGACAACCTTGAAGTTAAACTCTTTAAAAAGAAAGCCCGGCCGGCGATGTTTGACTCTTTCCGCTTATGGCGTAAAGAAGCCAAACAAAAAGAAATAAAATTAGCTAAGAAAAATAAGAGAGAAGGGGGACTTTCAGTAAAACAAGCCGCTGTGCAGTTTAAAGATAATGAAGAAGAGCAGATGAATGAGCAGTTGCACAGGCAACGTAAAATGGCAATAGATAAGTGTTATCCAGTTTTGCCGTCTCTTCAGCAAGAGGCAGCAAAAGAGCGTGAAAAAGACCCATTAATGTCACATTTGTTAAATTCACCACCCCCCTATGCGCAGAATGCCACAGCACCCCCGCAACCTTTAGTTGCGCAAACTACGCCTCCTGCTCCTCCACAGCACCCACCAGCTGTTCTTCAGCTGGCTCCTACTTCTTCGGTGCAGCCTCCTCCAGGCCCACCGACCACCTCTGTTTCACCTGTGTTTTCTACGATTTTGCCTACTGTATTTTTCACGTCTCCTAATGCCCCCTCTACGATTTTGCCTAGTGCCCCCTCTATTTCCCCTGATACCTCTTCTGCTATCTCTGCCCCTGCCTTATCTCACCCCGTTTTTCCATCCGTTCTTCCTTCAGTTTCACCTTCCATTCGGCAGAAAATGGCCAGCACTGTTACTAATCTTCTTTTACCTCTTTTCGGGTCGCCTACCACAACCCCTAACATAGGAAGAAGACAGTTGCGAAGTCGACTGCCTGATTATCAAGAGAGAGATTCACTGAATAGTTTAGCACGGAAATGGGTCATGGACACTGCAAAATATGATGTACAGTCTGTCATGGAAGTCTTCCATCAATGGGAAGCAGCGACACAGAGATATGTTTTCGAACAGATGTGTGTTTTCCTTTGCGAGGATTTAGAAGACAATGATCAGGAATGCATCCCACAAGAGATATGTCGTGTACGGTTTAAGTTTGGAGAAGGTATGATTGTAGGTCCAGATGTGGAGAAAGCAGTTGAAATGTTGTTATCATATCGGAGTAAGGGGAGCAGTTCTGAGTCACAATCTGAGCATAATACATCCAGTAGGAAAAAGGAGCGACAATACCCTATGAGAGAAGTTCCCCCACAATGGAGAGAGGGTGACACGACTGCTGTCCCACCTATTCTGCCACACTTTCAGCGTGTATGGGTACATGTCCCATGGAAGCGAGCTGAAGTTTTAGCACTCAAACAAACATTACCCGATCCACGTAAAAATCCTGCAGGGTACTATAAAGAGTTGTCGCAAACTGCTGGGTCATGTATAATGAATTTAGCTGACATCGATATGTTATTTGGAAATGTTGTTCCACAGCCTTTATGGGGTAAAATTCGTCATATAGATCATGACCAGGAATTAGGTGACACATGGGCTAATATTACTGCTGCAGATGCCCGACAAGTTGGTGGTGACAAGCCTGAGCCTTTGATAGCAGAACTCCCTGGTAAAATAGTAGATTACATGAAAACGATAATGCCTGCAATACGTGTAAATTGGGATAAATTGTCTGCATGCAAGCAGAAGAAAGAAGAAACAGTCTCAGACTTCTTCATCAGATTTGAAGAAACATTCGTTGACCACAGCGGTCAAGATATGACCACAGAAGGTGGTCTGAGATTGTTCGTCGATAAATTCGTGCACAATCTGCTTCCGGAATTGTGTAAAAAATTAAAAGATTCAGAAAGTTCTTGGGCAGTCTCATCTTCAGCCCAGATATTGGCTACTGCACAATATTACGAGAATAGAGACAAAGATGAGAAAGATAGAGTAGAAAAGAAAGCTAGAGAACTAAAAACAAAGGTCTTGCTACAGCAAGCATATCCGCCACGTGGTGGTGGTAATCAAAATAATAATGGTCAGAATCACTACCAAAATACTTTTCAGCAGCCTCAACAGTATCAGAGAAACTCGCAAAGATTCGAGTATACTCAACCCCGTGTATCTGTAGGCCCCAACCAGTGTTTATATTGCAAACAAGAGGGTCATTTCAAGTATAATTGTCCTATTCTATTACAACGTGCAAATGGAGTTTCTGGTGTTAGAGGTCGTGGCAGTCAGCAAGCACCTAGAGGTAGAGGGCGTGGAAACGCCCCTCAGAACACACGTCCCCTTCCACCACAAAACTCTATGAACAGGTTTGATCAGAAAAATAACGTATCTGACAGGACAGCTCAATACTGCGTTGATGATTATTACACAGAAGATGAGCATTGGGAAGGTAATGATTGCTAGGACAGCCATAGACAAAGAGAGGGAGTTGTTTCAGTTCCAGTAGATCAGAGTGGACCTTACGTTGAGGTGATCACATCAGGTGTGTCAGAGCCTTTTCTGTTGGATACTGGTGCTACAAAGAGTTCTATTATGCACTCCAAACTCCCTGGCGCACCTTTGTCTGGCGAAATGAACGTTTCTGTAGGTTTTTCTGGCGCCCCAGTTAGAAATCCGATTTCTGACCCTTTATCTCTTTCTGTTGGTCCTTGTGAATTCGAAGCACCCCTTATTTTGACAACAGGTTGTGGTGAATATTTGCTAGGATTGGATTTGTTAAAAAGATTGTATGCGACTTTGTACTGTTCTCCTTCAGGAGTACAACTTACTTTAGGTAAGAAAGTAGTTTCTCCCATGTATTTGTCGAGAGATGCACTTCCAGCAGAATTGTCACTTCTCCCAAATATTCTTTGGGCCTCTGGTCCTAATGATGTAGGTCTTTTAGAAATTCCACCATATGTTGTAACATTGAAGTCCAATGTCAAAATGCCACGAATTCCCCAATACAAAATATCTAATGAGGGTGAAAAAGCTTTGCTAGCGATCGTTTACGAATTGATTGAAAAGGATGTGATTGAGGAAACACGAGGCAACGTTTGCAATAGTCCTGTTCTGCCTGTTTTAAAACGAACTGACCTTTCTCAGCCACCTGTGTACAGATTCGTGATTGATCTTCGAGAAGTGAATAAGATAGTTGTGCCACAATTCCCAGTTGTCCCCGACATTACCACATTATTGACTATGATTCCAGCTTCTGCTTCGTGGTTTTCGGTGATTGACCTAAAGAATGTTTTCTTCAGCATCCCAATTGCTGAGGAGAGCAGGGATATTTTTTCCTTCAGTTTAGGAGGTCGCAGTTTCCGCTTTAAACGCGCTCCTCAAGGCTACTGTGAAAGCCCATCAATATACAGTCAAGCTCTGAAAACACAGCTTGACACGATTGTTTTACCTAAAGGCGCTACTCTTGTACAATATGTGGATGATTTGCTCATTGCTGCAGATACTAAGAAAATTTGTAAAAAGGCCACGTTGACATTATTGCGTCATCTGTGTGATCTGCATCACAAGGTGTCACTTTCCAAGCTTCAATATTGCCGACAAGAAGTGACCTACTTAGGTCACCTCTTATTGAAGGAGGGAAGGAAACTGACCCCAGAAAGAATTCAGGCAATAGCGAAATTGAGTGTGCCAAGAACGCAGAGAGAAGTGCGTGCTTTCTTGGGCATTACATCGTACTGTAGACAGTGGATTCCAAATTTTTCATTATTGGCCAAACCCTTGGTGGCATTAACATGTAAAAATACACCCAATCCCATTCCTTGGTCTGAAGAGTGTCAGAAAAGTTTTCTCGAATTACGCACAGCATTATGTTCGGCTCCTGTGTTAGGTACCCCAACTACAGTAAGCCTTTCACATTGTATGTCCACGAGAAGGAGGGCTGTGCATTGTCTGTGTTGACTCAGTTATTTGGAGGGAGACAGCGGCCATGCACCTATTTTTCGTCAACTTTGGATCTGGTAGCTAAAGCAGTGCCAAGTTGTTTAAGGGCCACAGCAGCAGCAGCTGTTTCTATTCGACAGTCTGCTGGTCTAGTAATGAATAATACACTAATCGTGATGGTCCCGCATGCAGTAGACACATTGTTAAATAGGACCAAGACACAGCACTTAACTAGTGCTCGACTGTCCAGTTACGAATTGACGCTGCTAGCGAGCCATGTGCACATAAAAAGGTGCAGTACCTTAAATCTAGCCACGTTGTTACCAATTGCAGAGGAATCAGATGCTTTAGAACAGCACGATTGTTTCCTCACAACAGAGGAAGAGACAAAAGGGAGAGTGGATTTATTTGACACTCCTCTTGCGGAATGTGATGGTACGTTATGGGTGGATGGTTCATGCTTTAAGCTCCCAAATGGGAACGTGACTGCAGCATATGCTGTCACAACTTTGCACACAGTTGTTGAAACTGCACGAGTACCGCATGGTTCAGCTCAAGCTGCAGAATTAGTCGCACTCACGAGAGCATGTGTATTGTCCAAAGGAATGAAAGTGAATGTCTACACCGACAGCCAGTATGCTTTTGGAGTGGCTCACAGTTTCGGACGATTGTGGAGAGAACGTGGGTTCCTGACTTCGCATGGAGCTAAGATTCAGCATGGTCAGTTGGTGAATGAGCTTCTTGAATCACTGACCTTGCCTCTACAAATGGCGATTGTGAAATGTAGTGCTCACAAAAAGGTGGCTGATGATGTTGGTCGTGGGAATGCATTTGCTGTTGAGATCGCTAAAGAAACGGCAAAGAATGTGATGAGCCGAATGTATGTTGCAGGCCCTGAAAGATGGAATGGTGATGTTGGAATATGTGAGGACACGATAGAGAGTGTGAAGTCCATCCAAGCTGAGGCCACAGAGAAGGAGTTGAGCACGTGGAGAGAGAGTACAGGTAGAATGGATGCAAATGATTGTTGGATTGAATTGACAGAGCATCAGAGATGGTTGTTACCCGATGCATATGTGCTTGCAGTGGTTACAATGGCTCATATCAGCGTGAAAGGGATTTGCGAGTTGTTGGCCCCAGTATGGAAGAATTCAGGGATTCCCAAGTGTGCAGAGAATGTTGTCAAGAATTGCATGGTATGTCTGAAGCACAATCCTGGTAGGGGAACCCCAACTCCAGCTGGTCATTTTGCACCTCCTACGTATCCGTTCGAGGTTTTGCAGCTAGATTTCATACATATGGAGAGGTGCAACAACTTAAAATACGTGCTCGTTGTTGTTTGTGCTTTCTCAAGATGGGTAGAAGCCTATCCCCTAAAAGACAATACTGCCTTGTCCACAGCAAAAGCCCTTGTGAAAGAGTACTTCCCCAGGTTTGGAATGCCTAGAATGGTCTGGTCTGACAACGGAAGTGAATTTGTGGGTCGTGTGATGAAAAGAGTGTGTGAAGGGCTAGGCATTAGGCAGAAGTTCCACGCTGCAAATCACCCCCAATCAGCTGGATTAGTAGAATGTTACAATGGCACTTTAAAACTTAAATTGGCCAAAATCCAAGCAAGCACAGGTCTTAAATGGCATGACGCTCTACCCTTAGCACTCCTATCCACCAGAATGACTGTGCATTCGCGAGTGAAACTCAGCCCTTATGAAATTGTCTTTGGCCGGCCAGCCAACATATGGGGAGTGCCTAGGCCCACAAAGTTCAGCGAGCTAGAACACCCTATTTTGCTTGATTACCTGTATGAATTGACGGCTAAATTGCGTGTTTTGCATCAACAGGTCCACAACACCCTGCCTCCGGTCTCTGAGACTCCAGGCCATTCCATTGTCCCTGGCTCCTGGATCCTCGTGAAAAATTTCCAGAGAACAAAGAACGACCAGCCCAGGTGGACCGGGCCACATCTCGTCCTTCTTTCCACGAGGTCAGCCATTCGAGTGGAGGGGAAGGCCAACTGGATCCACGGGGTCCACTGCAAAAGAATCCCTTCACCTCCGCCACATGACCAGTGGGTCCAGAAGGGTGTCACTGACTCGGAGCTTACAACTGTGCCACGTGTCATACCTTTCAGCGATGACCGTGTAAAAGAAACTAACCCTGAATGTGAAAGTGAGAACATTTTTCAAGAGACTGTGCCACCATCAGAACAATTGAACTCTTTGGAGCCTGAACTGCTGTTTCAGGACCAGACAGTACCAGGAAAAAGACGCTACAATTTGCGACCTAGAAAAACGAACTAACAAAAGTGATTCCTTTTTATGATTTGAGACCAAGACCTATGGACAAATAAATATATCTTTTTTCCTCCCAAGTACTCTTTTTGAAAGTGCAGCTCTCCCATTTAGGAAACTTGATTATTTTTGTTTTTCGAACCGCCATCCAGGTTCCGCTGCTAGGGCCGCGGTTGATTAAAGTCTTTTGGGTGCAGCTGACGACGTTAGGTCGATAGTTCTGGTTGGTCCAAGGGAGTTGCCCTAGACTGACGGAAGCATCCTTTAGCAGAAGCAACCTCCCACCGCGGGCAGCACTTTAGAGAGGATGGAGTTTCCTGATGTGGAGGGATCTGCCAAACAAATGAACTTTAAACAGAGACTGTGTAACACGATGACAAAGAAAAGTTTTATAATATTGTGTATTTTTATGCTATCCAGCGTAATGATCTTTTTGATAAGTTATGTTTTATTCTCTTTCCATGTAACATTTGCGCCCACTGCATTACCCATACCTCCTCCTACTGTTTCCTCTCATTCTTTCCACCCTCTGCCTGACCACGAATCAAATAGGAGATTAGTGTTCGTTAATAACTCCTTTGTTCAGTTATTACACCAACACCAACTTGTAATGAACACAACTAACTGTTGGGTGTGCGGTCTCATGCCTCACACAACGGATAAAGGTATCCCCTATTTGGTCCTGCCATTTAGTCACAATTGTTCAGTATGGGCATATAGGACAATGTTCATATATGCACGAGAAGTCCAACCCCTACGTTCTGTAAAAGACAACCTCAAGACTAGCGCCCTAGTCAAAGGTATAGTTGACATGATCAAGGAAGTAACTTCTTATGAAGATACTCCGGATGATGAGATACTTGCATATGTAGGTTGGAACGTGACCGGATATGGCACTACTTTAAGTGAGAAACAGCAAGCCAAATGATCGTCCCCTATCTGGATCGTACCCCATCAGGGTCACCTGTGTCTGCAAGGTATTGGCAAGAATCCCAGAGCTCAGCTAGGGAAGAGTATCTGTACAGAAACGTATGTTTTTGGATCTCAGACTTCCCCTGCGTGTTTAGCCGCTAAGGGTACTTATTTCATCTGCCATGATAGAGCCTATACATGGTTGCCCCCTGACTTCTCGGGCTCATGTTTTGTTTCATTCCTGTTGCCTCCCACCTACACAGCAGCGGCGGATTACCACCGGACAAGGGTAGTTAGAGGTGTTTTGAGTAAAGAAGACACTGCAGGTCAAGAATTTGGGGACTTTGCAAAGGGTTTTCTGCCGTTCTGGGGATCCATGGCCAACAGCAGAAACATAAGGCAATTAACAAGGGTAGTTGAATCCACCGTGACTGAAACTGCTGGTGCCCTTAGTAACTTGACTGCTGAGCTCCAGTCGGATCGACTTATGACCCTTCAGAACCGGGTCCCTTTGGATGTTATACTTGCAGACCGAGGTGGAGTATGCAAATTGATCCAGTCTAGTTGTTGCATTTTCATCCCAGATAATGCTCCAACAGTGTACCGGGCCATCTCCAAACTACATAAGATTTCCGAATCTATTCATGTGGATAAAGGAGATTGGTCGTTAATGGTATGGTACTGGGAACTGATATCTGCCTGGGGATAGAAAATTCTGATGGTCATTGGGATGGTCTTAGCCATTCTTTTCCTGTTCTGTCTGTGCATACAGTGCGCTCCTGCAATATGTGGCCTCTGTGTTACATCATGTGTAAGGAAGCCTGTGTCAAGAGATGAACTAAGTACTAGAATGATGTTACAGCAACATCTCAATGACTTTACGAATATCAATCTGGACTCAGACTAACATGAGAATAGATTAATTGCCTATGTAAGGGCAAAAGGAGGGATTGTGGTTCTGAAAATCTGGATTCGTGTAATTATTCTGGACTCGAGAATTAAAACTTCGTCGAAACATGACGAATCTGGTATCAAAAGACCGAGAATGACGAGTACATCATGTACATATATTTTCAGCATATTCAAGTGACGATTTCACTTCGAAATCGTCATTTACATTCTGAACCCTTGGCTTCCATTTATGTGTTGCCCTTTACATAGGCCTTAATCCAGTTGAATTCAACTCCACAAGGACACATACTCCTTAATCGACTTTTCCATGACCTGTACAAGTTGGAACCATTGCACCAGGCCGAACTCGTTAGGTCAGTTCCCTCCCAGTGGCCGAGCAAGATAGCATCTAGGCTCAACAAACCATAAAACCATTTCAGCACACACACCTGCCATATCTCGCTCACATCTATCTCCACTCTTTTTGCTTCACTTACTTTATGGTGGGGAGGTGCCCGTTTTATTAGGGGTCCAGTGATATCTGATGAAATGTTGGGCCTTGCCAAATGATTTGTTGTAGGCAGCACGAAGTGAAATATGGACATGTCATCATGACTCTGCTTTCTCTTTGTATTAGAAATATGTTAACGATTTACTTTACAACCAAGAATGTTTTGCCTGAAGCCTAAAATTGTGTACAAGAAGAGAAGCCTGACTTTGTAAAAGCGAGCAGTCTCCTGAGAATATACTTCTACGCGTTGTACTTCTAGGACACTTGTTACCTTGGTTGCAGCCAATAAACTAATCTTTGACTTCACCTAGAAGACTCTGAGTTTCTGTGGTCTGGATCAGGAAGAACCCGAGGTCTCTGGGTGTTGATTCCCTGACACCGCTGGGTTACCGGTTCTGTGCCGGTTCTTAAAAACCCAGTACCTCAGTATTCTGTCTGGATTATTGGACATAGCTATATCCACTGGGCTCAAAGGTATGCAGCTACCAGAAATTTTCACAACCTTGATTTATCAAATGTGAACATCAAATGGATTGGCCAGAGAGGATTAAGATGTCACCAATTGATTCCATTGGTGAAAACCTTTTTGCATTTGCCACACCCTGACCTCTTAATTGTGTACTGTGGAGGAAATGACTTGGGCACTTTGACTGGGGTAGGTCTGGAAATGCTTTTAAAGGACACCTTTGATCATTTGATGTCACTTTTTCCATAAACTGCCTTGGTATATTCCAATAAATGCCAAAGACAGAAATGGAAGTGGTCCAACCAATTTTGTCCACAATTTGAGAAAGCACGGAAACATGTGAATAAATCTGTTTCTTCTTACATGAGAGACTATGGAATGGGTTCAATATACAACAATAACTTGCGTTACAACATGCAAGAAATTTACAGAGAAGATGGTGTGCACTTCTCAGATGAAGGGAACAGAATATTCCTCCTAAATTTAAGACTGTGCATTGGTACCTACTTGTAGGTACCTAAATCAGCCACAGAAACCAAAAGCTCTTTTCAGGGCTACCCTACCTCTGATCACTCCAAATGATTATCTTTTTCTAACTTTTTTCACTATTTTTCACCAAAGTACGCTCCCCGGTACGCTCCCCGGTACGCTCCCCCCACGAAAATGTAAAAAAAAAAAATTTTATATGGGCCTCCTAAGACCCCCTCAGAAAACCTAGAGGGTCAGGGAGTGCCTACCGTGCCCCCTTATACCCATTCCCAACGTTGTTTGTCCGCCATTTTCTGACTCAATTCTACCTAAACACAAAATGGAGGACTCCCGTAGCGCTCCCGGTATGCTCCCCGGTGCGCGTACCGGGCGCTCCCCCCGCGAAAATCGAATTTTTAAAAAAAAAATGCTTGTCCCGCAGGACCCTTTTATGGCCCCCACATCAAACCTAGGGGTTCGGGGGGGTACCCTGCCCCCTTTTGGTCATTTCCCCCTTTGTTTTTTGCCACCTCTTGTAGCTCGATCCTACCGAGACACAAGATGGCGGCCACTGCGGACTGTTTCGAATGTTTACAGACACACGAGAGCCAATCAGCTTTCCGTGCGCAAGTCCCGTGGCGCGCCCGGAGCGCTCCCCGGTGCGCGTACCGGCGCGCTGCCATAGATATATAAAAAATTTTGAACCTAAAATACTCAAAATCCTCTGGAGCACATATCTTGAGACATAGCAAAGGGACATCGGGCTACCAGTCCCTACAATTTTGCCAAGTTTGGTGCAAATCCATTCAGCCATTCGAGCTAAAAGTGAAGCAGACCGCCCTATGGAAATTAACATGGGGAAAACATGTTTTGGGAACCCCCTTTTATCTCGGCCCCCGCTTGACGAATCCCCCCCAAACTTTCAGGGAAGGAGCGGAGAGCCGCGAGGCAAAGTTGATTCCTCAACCGGTGCCAAAGTTATTCCAAATAGAATGTTGCGATTTCCCTATGGAAATCAATCCTAACTATAACTACCTACTGGCGACCGCCAGTAGGTAATATATATATATATATATATATATATATATATAAATGTATTCTATTACTAGACCCCACATGAAAATATTAATATTAAGGAGCGATGAAGAAAATGTGGCCTTCTGCAAAGCCCATCTAAATATACCTGGAGTGTATTGTGCTCAAGGTTACTAAAGACTAGTGACCTACAGTCTACTTTATGGTGTAAAAAGGGATGTATTGTTAACTCATGCTAATGTGGCAATGCTCACTCGATACACTTATGTATATTGTGGGGCATCGTACATCTATATATGGTGCCTCAACCTCCCGGAACTCCATCGTACACCTCAAGGTTCTGGTGCATTGTGTGTCAAATAAAAAGCCTTCCATTCTAACCATCATTCTATATACACATTCTACTATACAACCAAACATATGTAAAAAATTTGTAAAAAATAATAAACCTATCAATTTCTACCATATCCGTCACACTAAATATCAGAACATACATTATTTACATAACATGACAAGGGGAACCTACTTGTTTCCTACATGTCATCAAGTTTTTAACCCAGACTCATATCTCCCTCTTACAGTTTATCTCCTCTTGATTAATACCCATAATTCATAACGGTCATTTAGGCCCTATGTGGAGGTATGATATCTCTCTATTAACCCTGCATCTGTGCGGTTCAACATAATTTCTAGTTGTCCCCTGTTACATGCCTTCAATACTGCAAGTACAGACCAAACAAGGTCATCCTCACTGAGACCACTCTCTATGTAGTGCTGCACCAGTGATGCTTCTTGCGTTCTACATCTTATGCGGGATTTGTGTTGCAAAAGCCGCATTTTTACAGCTTGAGTTGTTTGTCTAATATATGACTTACCACAAGGGCAAGTCACTACATACACCACATTTTTGGTGTTACAATTTGAGAATGTCTGCATAGTGTGTCTCTTGTTATTAATCAGCACAAATTTCGAGTGATTTGTGAATGAACAAGCAATACATTTATTGCAACGATAATGTCCTACCAGTGTTGGTAAGCCTAGTAAACCTCTTACATCTTTTTTAATCAGTCGTTCCCTGGTTGCTTTTACGAAGTATTGTCTCAACTTTTTCCCTTTTCTAAATGAAAAGAGCGGTTTAGGCATATTCAAATGTTCAATAAGTCTCCAATTTCTCGAGATGATTTGTTACACCTTATTGGCTTTGACTACTAGCCTCCTGCACTCGCGCTGCGTGCAAACGCTTTACCTGTATTTTAATAACTTTTAAATCCATTATATTGTTTTGCGTCGAGCGCTTGCTCTGTTTGCTTTTTCTTTGCCTGCGCCGCTTAGAGGGAATATTAGGGAGATCTCACCCGCATTTAACCTCTGCACACCCACACTTTGTGGGGTAGAAGGGACTCGGGGGCACTGCAAACTCATCGCGCCGGTTTCTGAGCGCCATTTTGGTTTGGGGGAAGGATTCTCCTCACGGAGCGCCATCTTGGGTGAGGGAGAGCCACTCGCCCTGCCAGGACCCACGCATTGGAGGAGGAGGTAATAAAAGTAGGTCCTCCTACCTCGTTTAGGCAGACTACTAGCCTCCTGCACTCGCGCTGCGTGCAAACGCTTTACCTGTATTTTAATAACTTTTAAATCCATTATATTGTTTTGCGTCGAGCGCTTGCTCTGTTTGCTTTTTCTTTGCCTGCGCCGCTTAGAGGGAATATTAGGGAGATCTCACCCGCATTTAACCTCTGCACACCCACACTTTGTGGGGTAGAAGGGACTCGGGGGCACTGCAAACTCATCGCGCCGGTTTCTGAGCGCCATTTTGGTTTGGGGGAAGGATTCTCCTCACGGAGCGCCATCTTGGGTGAGGGAGAGCCACTCGCCCTGCCAGGACCCACGCATTGGAGGAGGAGGTAATAAAAGTAGGTCCTCCTACCTCGTTTAGGCAGACTACTAGCCTCCTGCACTCGCGCTGCGTGCAAACGCTTTACCTGTATTTTAATAACTTTTAAATCCATTATATTGTTTTGCGTCGAGCGCTTGCTCTGTTTGCTTTTTCTTTGCCTGCGCCGCTTAGAGGGAATATTAGGGAGATCTCACCCGCATTTAACCTCTGCACACCCACACTTTGTGGGGTAGAAGGGACTCGGGGGCACTGCAAACTCATCGCGCCGGTTTCTGAGCGCCATTTTGGTTTGGGGGAAGGATTCTCCTCACGGAGCGCCATCTTGGGTGAGGGAGAGCCACTCGCCCTGCCAGGACCCACGTGACCTATTGGCCTGGGCCTTCTTAAGATGGCTGCTGGACAAGCGCGCAGCGACGGCGCGCAGCGGGTGCGCCGTAGGGGCGCCGGAGGTGCGCCAGAGGTAAGCCCGTTTGCGCCCGTTCGCGCAACGGGCGCGCCGGGGGCCGGTCTCCCTGGACTTCCATCTCAGGGGACCATAATCTATACCCGAGATGAACTCTTAGGTATTAACATCATTCCCCCGTCAAGAGGACGAGCAGCGGCTGTGGAGAAGCAGACGGACTCGTATAGATGTGGTCTCCTAAATGTGAGATCGCTGTGTTTGCATCACGGGGATATTGCCTTCATGATCGACTGCCATGAGTTGGATATTCTACTCATGACAGAGACATGGACAAGCTCGGACTGTGTAGTGGAGCTGGGATTAGCCTGCCCCTCCGGATATAAAATCAGGCACATCCCTCGGATTGGTGCTAGAGGAGGAGGACTGGGTTTGATTTTCAGAGAATCAATAGACCTATCCCTGATTGACATCAAGACTATTCCCGGGTGTGAACTATTAGCCTTTTCCCTGAATGATCAGGGGGGCGCTCTATTTACGGGTCTGCTCTGCTATAGACCTCCATCTAGCCCTATTTCAGCTGTGGCTGGGCTGATTGAGCTTATCCTGGATCTATCCACCTCCCATTCAAGGTTAATGGTATTGGGAGATTTTAATCTCTGGGCAGGTGGCTCTGGAGAGACGGCGCTCACAGATCTAACCCAGACCTGCCTGAGTATTCAGCTACAGCAGTTAGTTCTTACTTCCACCCATGTAAAGGGCCATATACTGGATCTAGTTTTCGCTGATCCAGAGTACTTAACTGTTCGGAACATCTTGCCACAATGCTGGACAGATCATGCGCTTGTGTCCTTCTCCCTTACGCCCAAGGCGGGGCGGGGGAAGAAGAGGAACCTAGCGGGGGTCAAATGCAGCAGACAATGGTCTAAACTCCTGAATCAGTCTCCTCTACCTCTATTACTTTCTGGGGGTTTCACTCTTGAGGAAAACGTAGACTTGAGCTACGAAAGACTGAGTCAACGGATTGTGTCCTCATTAGATTCCTTGGCCCCTTTACGGAAAATCAGAAACAGGCCGACCCCGGCCATGCCGTGGTTTTCCGAGGAGCTGTTCCAACTTAAACTCCAATGTAAGCGGGCCGAGCGCATCTGGAGAAAGAACTATTCGGACCTCGACCGGGTTCTTTACAAACAGGCCATGTCCATCTACAAAGCACAGATTAAAAGGGCGAAGGCTAGGTTTTTGGAAGAGTCTCTGCGGGTGGCAGTAAACAAATCACAGACTTTGTTTAAAATCGTGAAGGATCTGTCATGCCCTGCCACCACGGCCAATGCTATTCCCGCATCCCAGTCTCTGTGTAACTCATTGGCGCAGGCCTTTGAGGATAAAATCGCAGCCATTTTAAACAATCTTGGCGTTACATCTAGCGGTAATCCTCTAGAAGGCAATGAACTGCACCTTGAGTCTACCACAGAAATAACCCCTAGCGTTGCCAAGTTGGACTGTTTTCCATCTCCCACCTTTGAGGAATTCGTTTCCTTGGCTCACAGTGTGGCGTCGGGATCCCCTCTGGACCCGCTTCCACATAAATACTGGAAGCTGTTCCGGGAAGAGCTTTTCCCCCCGCTGTCTGCCATCTGTGAACAGTCCCTGGTTTCAGCACGGGTTCCAGACTGTTGGAAACTGGCCGTGGTTTCCCCTCTTCTTAAAAAGGCTACCTTGGATCCGGTGTGCCCAGCCAACTATCGACCTATTTCTTTGCTCCCGTTTCCAATAAAAATTCTGGAAAAATGGGTTACAAAACATCTGTCGAAGTATCTGGAGACCGGGTTCTGTCTGGATGAGGTTCAATTCGGCTTTAGACCGGCTCATGGGACCGAATCAGCGCTGGTGACTGTGTTAGACGATCTTAGGACGCGAGCCGACCATGGTAGAGCTGCCTTTTTAGTGCTGCTCGACATGTCGGCCGCGTTCGACACAGTCAACCACGAAATTCTGATCAAAAGGCTAGAGGAAGTGGGGGTGACAGGCCTTGCTCTGCAGTGGCTGACATCATACCTTGAAAATCGTCATCAGGTAGTGTCACTGCCTCCTTTCAAATCTGACATCAGGAAAGTGGAGCAAGGGGTCCCACAAGGGTCGGCCATCAGCCCTATCCTCTTTAACTTATATCTACGGCCATTAGTTGCGCTAATTAGATCTTTTGGCATAGCGGTGACGAACTATGCGGACGACACTCAACTTGTCTTCTCGCTTGAGGGCAAGGAAGCAGTGTCGTTGGACATCTTCCACCGATGTATGCTCGCAACTGCCGACTGGCTGAATCAGAATTCGCTGCAGTTTAACAGCTCTAAGACAGAAGTCTTACACTGCACTACTGATCGTGTCCCTAGACCTCTTCCGCCGGACTTTTGGCCGCCTTCCTTCCAGAGCACGTCTGTGTCAGCTATGTCGGTCCGTAATCTGGGAGTGATGTTTGGGTCTAATCTCCAATTGGACGCAGCTGTTAGTAAAACTGTGAGTAACTGCATGGGACTACTACGAATGCTGAGGAAGGTCCTCCCGATGCTTCCTTTGGACAGCAGACCAGAGGTGGTGAGAAGCATTATTGTAAGTCGTTTGGACTACTGTAATGCCCTTTTCCTCGGAGCACCAGCTACCTTGACAGGAAAACTGCAACGGGTGCAAAATCTTGCAGCCAAATTAGCGCTAGACCGTCGCCGTTTCGACTCTTCATCCCAGGCACTAAGGGACCTCCACTGGTTACCGGTCCTTCAGCGGATTGATTTTAAATCATTATGTATTGTATTTAGGGCCCTTCACGGACAAGGCCCTATTCCACTACAGAACATGTTCCATTGGTATACTCCGACCAGATCCCTTCGCTCGGCTTCTGCCTACCTGGCTGTGGTGCCTAAAGTATTGAGATCACGATTGGGTGGCCGATCTTTTAGCTTTACGGCAGCTAGGCTATGGAATGCTCTTCCATTGGGATTGAGAAGCACAAATGATCTCAATTCTTTTAAGAAAAACTTAAAAACCCATCTTTTTCCCAAGGCTGGGTTACATTAGTTTCTTTGATCAGCACGTTGTGAAGCAGGTTTCTTATAGTCAAAGCGCCAGGATACCCGTTGGGTGACAGACCCGCGCTATAAAAGTATACCAATACATACATACATACATACATACGTGAGGGCGCATGTAATTTGTTCTGTTTCTTCTTTTATTTTGGGTGTTAGCAAACTCTTCCTTGGCATGTACCATGCCCTTTTCAGGGCGGCTATAACCAATTTCTTGGGGTACCCTCCGTCAAACAGTTTGTGTTGTAAACTTTCCCCATTTTCAAAGTACTGAACCTTATTGGAACAATTGCGGCGCATTCTTAAAAATTGCTGATAGGGCAAATTTTCCTTAAGGCTTCTAGGGTGACCTGACGTAAACTCTAAGAGCGTATTTCTATCAGTGGGTTTTGTATACAAACTCACTTCCAATTTACCCTTGTTATCAAAAATCCATACATCCGGGGAAATTAATCCGGACGTTACTTACGGACTTCGTGAACCTCAAGTCTGGGGTACGCATTTTTAACCATATGTTGAACCTTTCTAGCTCTTCCTGGTTCCCATTCCATTTCAAAAATATATTGTCAATGAAGCGTACCCATCTATTCGTGTTTATTCTTCACGATGCCGCCTCATTGAAGATATATTGTCTTTCAAAATGATCCATAACTAGGTTGGCTATTTCTGGGGCGAAACAACACCCCATTGCCACACCCTTTATTTGCAAAAACAACTCATTTTGAAAAGAAAAAAAGTTATTCTTCAAGCAGAACTTTGCTAGCTCTAGTAGAAAGTATGTGGGTACCAGGTGAGGTCTTACTCTTTGATCCAGAATCATCTCCATGACCATTAATGCCTCGTCCTGGGGAATGTTAGTGTACAAACTCTCGATGTTAACGGAGACCAACAATTGTCAGTCCCCATCGAACACCGAGTGTTCAATTTTAAAAATCAAGTCCAGTATATCTCTTACATATGCCTGCATAGCACTCACAAATGGTTTAAAAAACATGTCAATATATTTCGCCTGGGGTTCAAGTGTAGACCCACAGACAGAAATAATCGGTCGGCCTGACGGATTTTGGGCATTTTTGTGTACTTTGGGCAGTACGTATATGGTGGGCACTTTTTGCGTTGTGAAGTTTAAATATTCATATTCCTTCTTACACAGGTAGCCACACTCCAAAGCTTCAGTGGTCAAATACAGTATTTTAGCTTTTAGCGGTGTAGGGCTGTCATAAATCATGCAATAGTGTGTGGGATTATTTAGTTGTTTCAAAATCTCTCTATCGTATTCTCCACTGTCCCACAACACAATCTCTCCTCCCTTGTGGGCAGGTTTAATTACCGTAGGGATTACTCGCTAAGCTTTTTAGGGCTGTATGTTCATTTTTGGTAAAGTTGACTTGAAAGACGGATGTTTATTTATTTATTTATTTATTCAAAGTTTTATATAGCGCGAACAGGATCCTTACAGATATCAGAGCGCTTTACAAAGACAGGGTAGGGGCAGTAGGAGTCAACAGAGATAATGGGAACAGCATAATAGTCAATAGCATGGTAATAACAAGGTTAATAAAAACATACATAAAACCAATCCATATACAGTCAGGTAAGGAAGTAATATAGGACAGCACAGGTCATTGATCCCACTACAGAGGTGTACAGGTGAATCAGTAAACCAACGTGTATCACATCTTGGTCGGTAGTAAGAGAGTAGCGTAGTGGTGCCCCCAACAAGTAGAGTATAGTGCCAGGGGATATTGCGCAGTGATACAAGCAATGAAGAGTCTCTGAACCAGCATCTATAACGATCAGGAGATCTTGGCCAGAAGGATGGTTTTCACCTCTTTCTTGAAGAGTGAAGTGGAGGGGATCAGCCTGATTTCAGGAGGGAGCGCATTCCAGATCCTGGGTGCCATTCCTGAGAAGGAGCGCTTGTAGGTTTTCACTTTCCGGAATCTACGAGGTTTCAGGAGTAGATTTTTTGTACTCCTATTGGATCTCGAACCTCCTGATATAGACAGCTTTTGAGCGAGGTAGTTGGGTGCCTTGTGGTGCACGGCCGCGTGTGTCATAACTGCAATTTTTAGATGTATTCTGGCCTCAAAAGGCAGCCATTTTAGAGTCTTTAAGTCTGGGGATATGTGCGAATGCTTTCTAGAGCCAGTAATGAGTCTCGCGGCAGCGTTCAGGGAGGCTCTTAAGGGTGCTGTTGTGGCTAGTGGGAGACCGCTGAGGGCCGCAATTCCGTAGTCTATTCGAGGGATGACTAAAGCTTGTACAGCAGCTTGGAAGTCTTTGGCCGGGAGAAAGGGTTTAATTTTCCTCAGCGTGTTAATTTGAAAATTAGCTGCTTTTGTGGCTTTGCTGACGTGTTGCTGCATGTTGAGCTTGGCGTCGAGTGTGATGCCTAGGGATTTCGCCGAGTCCACAATGGTAGGTTGGACATTGAGTGCTGTTAGGTTGTTGAGCCAGGTTTGGGTGGTGGAGATTTTCGCCGGGGGTGTGATGAGTAGGAACTCAGTTTTCAGAGCATTTAGTTTGAGGTGATTATCGGCCAGCCAAGATTGGGTGTTAATAAGCGTGGAATTCAGATGTTTGATATCTTCCGGGGATTGTAACTTTAGATAGAGTTGTGTGTCATCGGCGTACATATGGAATTGAACATTGGATGCTTGAAGCAAGGTGGCGAGCGGTTCCATAACGAGGTTGAACAGTGTAGGGGAGAGGGTGGACCCTTGTGGGACACCTAGATCTGCAGGCACAGGTGTAGATAGCACATTGTCGATCTTGAACCTCTGAGACCGATTGTGAAGGAAAGACGAAAACCACTTGAGAACAGTTCCCGATAGCCCCATTCTAGTACTTAGCAGCTCCAGCAAGTTCTCATGTTTGACCGTGTCAAATGCTGACGAGAGGTCAAGAAGGATGAGGAGGCAGGACTCATTGCGATCCAGAATTTGGAGGGCGTCATCAATTATGTGTGTCATAGCTGTTTCCGTGCTATGTTTCGCTCTGAAGCCTGATTGATGAGGGTTGAGGAGGTCAAATTGATCAATGTGTTTTGTTAGTTGGAGTTGGACACATTTCTCCAGCAGTTTGGCCAGGGTGGGGATATTGGTGATGGGCCGATAGTTGTTTAGGTCAGACGGATCAGCTGTAGGTTTCTTGAGTATGGGCGTGACTTGCCCCACCTTAAGGGAGTCTGGAATGTGGCCTTGTTGCAGAGAGCTGTTGATGATCTTGGTCCAGAGAGGGAGGAGCAAGGGGATAAAGTCTTTTACAGCATTAGCAGATAGAGGGTCTGTGAGGTGATTAGAGGGCTTCAAGGTGCAGAGCAGTTTGTATATTGCTTCTTCTGAATAGGTATCGAAGTACTGCCAGGATGCCTTGTTTCTCATTCAATTTATCTATTTCCCACAGGATTTGTTTTTCAAACAGTGAGATCTCATCTGGCATAGTAGCGCTATCTAGACAGAAGGATGATTTTTTCTTGAGACCACTCACATTTATTTCTTGTGTCTTGCTCTGATTTACAAAAAAGATTCTCAACCTGATCTTACGTAAGAATTGAAGGACTTCAGTTTTTGTATCAACCGGATCCTGTACCACCAATGGAACAAATTAAGGGCCCTTTTGTAAAACCCTTGTTTCCCATGGGGTGAGGGAATGCTTGGACAAATTATATAAATTGACATTAATTTATCGTTGGGCTGGTCAGTAGGTTGTGGGTTGTGCACTACCGCTTGTACACTCTCTCGCGTGTTCGGAAAGAATTCTGCTCTTGGGGTGGTGGATGGATAGGGGCCCTCCATCCCTCTCTGAATCATCTGCCCCTGCATCCGCCTCATACTAAAAAAAGGGGGGGGGACTTGGGTAATAGTAAAAGGGTTGGTATGGTTGGTAATATGGGCCGGGTCCCTGGTCTGAGTCTAAGTATCTAAATAGGGTTTCTTACACACAATGGGTAGCCGAGTCCTCAGAAATGTAGCTTCTGTTAACACAACTCTCCCTGTGGCAGTCTTAAGGTTAGAATTGGGCTTGAGAAGGGCCTTTGTTCACGGTCTTGCATAGGTGGTATGTTGGGTTGCGTGGCTCGTTGAGGTCCTGTATAAAGAAAGACATTTTGGTTGGCTTAAAAGCAAATGTAATAATCTACAGAAATGTAGTAGCTGTTGCTGCAGATATCTTGCAACTAGACCCTAATTTGGTTCTCGATTTAATAATGCATCAATTAAGAGCCATCTTAAAAGAAGCTACATGGTAGTTAAGCTTTCGTCTTGATAGGGATGCATGTCTCAAAAAAGGTGTTGTCAAAATGTAATAGACTCCTTTTTGGTAAATAAAGTTCAGCCTTATATCTTCTGGAATGTGCCTCATGGGTTGAGATGTTTTTGGATTGTCTTGAGGCAGGGTATGGTCACACTCAATCCCCTCTTGGCTAAAGGGTATGGTACCACAGCGGATAGTAACTTGTGACAAAATGGTCTCCAAGATCTGAATCATGTCTTTTTTTTTGTCTGCCTCACTCTTTCATTATGATGCAGAAAATGGCTGAGGCCTACCTGTTTGCAACTGTCTATTCGTTCAGCCTCAGCCGCCCTACATTCACTTTATGCACAACCAAATAAAATGTTTTGCTACAGAGGTTTTAACTTTTTTGAGTGTGTTTCAAAGTTGTATTAATGATGCTCTGTTTTGAATGAAGCTTATGATGAAAACAATATCCAAGCTATGAACCCGGCTCCTTCTCTACATTTTGCGCTTCCATCTTGTTGCTGAAAATGGTTGAGGCCAATTTGTATATAGTTGTCTACACCACCTGCTCTAGAGGCGCTATGGCCACTTTATGTACATTCATGTGAAACGTTTTCTTTTAGTATTGTGAAATTTTCTAATGTGCATTTAAATCCTGGATCATTTTTAACATATGCTTAGTTTGCTCATACTTCTTTGAATGCATTTATTTTGGCTAACTTTTATGTGGATCTCTTCAGAGTACCGTAACATAAATAATAATAAACTCAAAACCTGAAACTACTGCCCCTTTCATGTAACATTTTCCCCTACATTAGTTTTTAGACCAGACTCCAGTTTCAATTTGTGTCAGTGCCATGTTTGCTCTCAGTTGGTTACGTTTTCAATCAATGTGCTTCTTCTGACTGTTTTTTGTTTTTATTATCTTATCCTTTGTGTAGTAATCTTCTGTTATGTTATTTTATTTGCATTTATAAAGCGCAACGATTCCCCTGGTGCTAAGCTTAAACAGTTGAATCGCAGGAAGGCAGGCAGTCCCTGATTACAAAAGAGCATGTTTTCAATGCTCTTCTAAATGACAAAAGGTCGAGGGAGGCTCTAATATGGAATGGGATATCACACCAGGCCCTAGATGTACAGCTGACAAAGCTTCTACCTCCCCAATTGACTTTTTTAGAGGGAGGTACTGTCATCGTCTTTGCTCCTCATGAATGGAGAGCTCTCCTTTGGATATACCAACTAAACCAATGTCTCAGGTGCTCTGGTCCTACTCCCTGAAGGGCTTTGCAGGCATTACAAAGGGATTTAAACCTCACCCGTTGCCTTACTGGCAGCAAGTGAAGCTTTCTGATTTCTTTTGATACTGAGGTGAATTTAGGTATACCAGTAAGCAGCCTTGCTGCAGCAAAATTTGCTGCAATTGTAATTTCTTCATGTGTTGCTTTCGGATGTTCAGACATAGGCCATTGAAATAATCCAATTTGGATAAAATAAGGGATGGTACCACTATTCGTTGGCTATCCTGGGGCATGGAAGGCATTGTGTTCCTAATCATTCTAAGAGACTGGAAGGTAGCTGAGTTAACTGCATTTATCTAATATTTAAAAGTTAGCTTGTTATTTACAATTACTCCCAGATTATTTGCTTTGTGTACTGACTTAGAGAGAGTGCCTAATTCCTCCGGGTACCACCCGGGTTCCCAGAAGTTGGCATTATTACCAAAAATGATGACCTACGTTTTGCTTGAATTTAAATTCAAACAATTCTGTGCCATCCACCTATTGACTGAACTCATGCAGTTGTGAACATCAACCCCCTCTCTGATTCCTGGCCTGGCAGCAGAGATACCACAATGTGTGTGTCATCTGCATATAAGGTTAAATAAAAAACGAAAGAACTAATCAGACAGGCCAGCCTGGAAACATAAACATTAAAAAGGATGGTGTTAAGTGATGACCCCTGTGTCACACCACAGTGGAGAGAAAAGGTTTGGAGGAGAATTCCTCGAAGGCCACTGTTTGGATTCTATCAGTCAAAAATGAGTGCAATTTTCCTCCCAGACTTTCCCTGAATACCGCAAGCTAACAAATGGTCCATCAAAAGATCATGATGGACCTTATGGAAGACTGCCGAGAGATGAGTTCCCTCCCATGTCCAGTGCTTCCCTGATTTCTTCCGTAGATTTAATCAGGGCTGATTCAGAACTATGGCCTCACCTAAAGTCATATTTAGTTGAATTTAGTCTATGATGTTCTTTTAAAAAGCCACTAAGCTGAGCATTCATGGCTTTTTCTACCAGTTTTGCTGGCATGGGAAGCTGGGAAATCGCTTGAAAGCTATTAGGATCCTTGGGGTCTAAATTCAGTTTTTTCAGCATTGAAAGGCTTGATGCTTTCTTCCAGGCTTTGGGGCACTCCCTTGAGTTAAACTGGAAGGTAACGGTGCCTGCAATGGGTTTAGGGGCTAATTTGATTGCCTATGCAGGACACGGAACGGAGAACCTGATCTGAAGGAAACAAGTAGATCCAACGTAAGTTTTTTGGACAGCGTAGCAAAAGATGTCATAACAGCTGATGGGTCTAATATTTTGGTTACCCCAAGTAGATAGAATATCCATATTGCCGACAGAGGAAAAGCTAAAAGATGAAAAGATTTGCTCTACCTTCTGTAAAAAGAATGCTGCAACGTCCTTACAATGCTCGTGGCTGCTAGGAATTGGACATGGGTGGACAAAGGGAGGATAGCCTAGATAAATTCCTAAAGAGTTAATTAGTTGAACATTTGGCCATTGTTATCTGATTTACGAAGATCGCTTTTTTTGTAATAAATAAAAGCTTTTGTATACCATGATGCTTTGTTTATAGTGCTCTTTTTCGATGTCATTGTACTCCTTTCTCCAAATGTGTTCTAGGCGTTTACCGATACATTTTGTTCCCTACGTTCCTTTGTGTACCAGGGAGCTGTTGGCTGGAAGTGTTTGGGAATTAGTGTTTCTTCTGGGGGCCAAAGTCCTACATGCCGCCTCCACCCACTCTGTGTAGCATGTGGTGGCCACCTCAATCTCCACAGGCAGCGGTCGAGCGGTAGAGATGAGGTAATCTTCAATCTCAGTTCCCTTCATTTTATTCCAGGCCTGCAATGCAATTGGGCTATTGGAAACCTCACGGTCACAGTGCTGGTCTGGAACAAACAGCTCAAACTAGGTCGCTAAATGGTCAGTCCAGGTAAGCGGCAATGACCAGTAAAGGCCACCTGTGGATGGTTTGCAAAAAAAATGCCGTCCAGGGTATGACCTGCACCATAGGTAGGGCCAAGTACTCGCTGTGTTAGTTCAGATCTACTCATAACATCGAGCAGGATAGCAGTGTCTATATTGGAAGACGATTCTAGATGAAAATTGAAATCCCCAAGTATTGTGTATGTATCGGAACAATGCTCATCCTCTAATTAGGTCCGGACATTAGACAGAAGCAAGTTCCTTGGGACTGGTGGCCCATAGAGTAAAATGCCTTTGCAAGAGTGATGGTGTAAAAGGAGAAAAGAAAGGGCGTCAGAGGTGGAAGTAGAGACGGTTTAAAATGCTGCAGTTAACCAGCTATGATAAATGACTGCTAGGCCCCCTCCTCGCCTGTTCTGCATATGACACACAAATCCCAGTGCCGTGGCCTTAACCAGAACGGGTCCCGAAGCAGCAACTGTCCAGGATTTTGTAACAAAACCCAATTTTATTTTATAAATCTCCAGTAACTCAGCACAATCTGCGCTGTGTTTTTCCCATGATCTGGCATTTAGAAGTATGCATCGCAAAGTGTTAGTTGTATGGTGTACCGTTATCTAATGGTTTGTGACGCCTATCAGGCTGGATTGGCCGATATTCAATCTTGGGAAGACAGATAAATGAGGCTGAATTCGGAGCCTCATTGACAGTCATGCACATATAAGCAATGTCCTCACCTTTAGTGTTCAGAGCATCTCATTTGGCACTGCAGTACCTAATGATGGATAGAATTTCTGGCTTGAGAGATGCAAGGGGGCTGGTGCTGAGCAAGGTCCAAGCACCGACGGGCTTGCCTTTGGCGTGCTTTCCCCATGCCAGCGGGAAACCCACTGCAAGCGGAAGCGCTTCAGCTTTGTTCTCATCATCATCAAGAATCTTTATTTCGGCCAAAACGGCAGATAAAAAATACAGTACAAGCCATTAGATAAAAAAAGACGAACATTACAATGTGGAAAACGGGCAGTTATTCTGGCTAAAACAGCATTACAGTACATACAGCGCTCCACTTCCCCCCCCCAGACTTCCTCAGTGGATCAGAAAGCATGTCCAAAATTATGTAATTTACTAAAAGTGCATGTGCAATACATAGGGGACGCGGGGCCTAACGTTGATAAGGAGTCAGATTCAATAAAGTGCATATGCATTATGTAAACAGCCAAAGGTTGTTAAAGTGCTCCAGTATCATAAAAAGGGAAAAAAACATTCATAGTACACAGTTCACATATCCCCTCTTGTGTTCCTTAGGCGCATCGCTACTCTTAGAAAGTGTACAGTACAGTGCATGTTAAAATATCTGTAGAAAGTGTCAGGTACAGTAAAGCTACCTTGGCCTGTCTAAAACAAGCCTTTTTTAAAACTCTTTTTATAAAATGTTTCCTTGGGAGCATGTAATACGGGCATAACAGCACGAAGTGAAGGGTGTCCTGCGGAGATCGGTGATCGCAGCCGCAGGGACCCTTCTGCTCCACTGTTTTAGTAAAACCTGCTGGCACCGCTAGGCTGTGATGTATGGAGTTCAACCTGAAGCGTGTCATAAGGACCTATCCTGGGCACTGTGGATGAGATTCAGGTAAGGTTTGATGCCCGGGCAAGATTTCGTCAGTATGTGGCTTCTTACTGCGGGTTTTGTTATCTCTTGGTTTTCCCTGATAGAACAGAGTAAATTCAAAAACTCCCCTTTAACAATGGTCTTATCCTTTGCCAAGATTTTAGTAGGGTGAGCAAAAAGTTCCAGGTGACCCGTGGCCTTAAGAGAATCTCTAACATATTTGAGCCATGGGATATTCATCCCTTTGTCCCGTGCCAGGCAGTCCTGAATTATATCTCTTGTCAGGGCCGTCTCTGGGTTTGACCAGATCTGAATCCAACAGCTAACCTGTTTTAATTTTATTCTGTCCTCGATGTGGGCAACACCCAGCTATTCATGTACAATGAAGCCCGGGGTACTTTGTGGCACTTTCAGCAGTCTTCTTAAAAGTTTATTCTCTTCGGTATAGAGCGACTTTGTGTCCACAAAGCCCCAGGCCTCACTGCCGTAGAGAACTTTGGCGGAGCATATTGAATTGTAGAGAATCAGGATCTGGTCAGGAGCCCAACGGCCCAGCCTATGTGCGTGATTCATAATTGCCCCCATGCTTCTGGTTAGTGAACGACATTTATCCTCCAGCAATGGTTTAAAATTAAGCCTGGAGTCAACCAATATCCCTAGGTATGAGAAGGACTGAACTTTTTCAATACAGTGTACCCCAATCATGTATTTATATTTCTTTTGGTGCACCTTCCCTACCTCCATTTTGTAGGATTTGGCTAGGTTTGCTGACAAATCCAGGCTCTCCATGAAGTGGATAAAACCGTCTAACAAAGTTTGTAGGCCACGCGTGGTTTGGGCCAGAAGTACCGCATCATCTGCGTAGAGCAGAACCTGAACGTCCCTGTGACCTATCTTAGGTGAGTCCACTCCCAGCCCAGCCAGTGCTGTCTCTAAGCCGTTAATATAGAGGGTGAATAAAAAAGGTGCAAAAATACAGCCCTGTGTAACTCCCCTGGTACAGGGGAACTGATCTGTCAGACTGCCCTCCTCATTGTACCTAACCTGGGTATGGGTATTCATGTGTAGGGATCTCAAAATATTTTCTAGGCCCTGATCCACTCCCAGACCCTCCATAAGGTCGCACAGTTTTTTCCTGTTTACCCGATTGAATGCGGCTGTGAGGTCCATTAACGCCATGTACACAGTTCCTTGGCTTGCTATTGTGTACTTGGCGGTCAGGAGATACAGGTTGAAAATTGGTCCATTGTAGACCGGCCGGCCCTGAAACGATACTGTGTGTCCGTTATGATCTTGTGTTCTTCTGACCAATCTAATAGATGGTTAAGTATAACCCTGCCTAGAACTTTCACGGACACATCTATCAGGGAAATGGGCCTGTAACAGGACGGGCTCTCCCTGTTACCTTTTTTAAAGATTGGCACAATTATGGCTGCGGACCAAGATTCAGGCATGCCCGTGCACACTGCAACATTTATAAACCTAGTTAAAATCGGGGCCCACAACTCTGCATATGCTAAGAACAAGTCCGGGGGGACACCATCTGGACCGGTCGCTTTATTTCTTGTCAATCCTTCTATGCCGGCCTTAATCTCATTAAGTGAGAAAATTGTGGGTTCCCCCCTTCCTGGCCCTTCATTGGTCACAAGGCAATATTCCTGGGTGCTAAGATTATATAGACCTTTAAAGTGCTCATGCCAGGTCTCCGCCAGGATGTGGTTTACAATCTTGGGTTTATCTCTGTCTTGGAAGCAAGGGTCATTTATGATTTTCCAAAATGGCGTCAGATTTTTAGTATCTATTGCTTCCCTCAGGTTCTCCCACGCCTGCTATTGCATCAAAGATTTACGACGCTTAACCGCATCTTTGTATAAGCCTCGACACGCCTTAACCCTGGTTTTATCCCTCGGGCAGGATTTCAAAGCCATTTTCAGCTCTCTCAGAGCCTTAGAACAAGCCTGGTCGTACCACCCATATTCCCTTGGTTCTTTTTTTCCGGACTTGACCCGAGGAGTCTATCAATGTGCAGTGTTGCCCCTTCGTAGGCCTCAACCAGCTTGACCCCTGTCACTTCAAGATTCAAGCACCTCCCTATATGATGGTCTTTGTCTGCCATTAGTGCTTCATAAAAGGCATCAACGTTAATTTTGGACCATCTCAGCCTTCTACCCTGATCAGTCGCATTAGCTCCTCTTTCGGACCTCTTTTGTCGAGGGTGTTGGTGGTGTTTGGGTCCCTCAGGACAATAACTAAGGGATTGTGGTCACTAAATGCACTACATTGTATTTCGAACCCAAAAGCTACTGCTTCATTATGTGAGATACAAAAATAAAATCAATGACTGAATCACAGCCTCTTCCTTTAAAAGTTGGGTTTATCCGCCCTTCATCATCTCCATTTATAAAATCCATGGTGTTTTGGAGATCATGCCTTTCCAGCACCTTATTGAGCTCTTTTCCCTCTGCAGTGTGTTCTAAATGGCGACCCTCTTCCAACGGACAGGAGTACCAGACACCCCGTGTATTTTTCACATTGGGCAAAGGTGACAATTAAAATCACCTGCGAGCACCCATTCGTACTTGCATCCCTCTTGATCAGTCTCTCTCTCCAGCCTTTTACCCAATTCTCTAAAATTTATGAGTGGTGACCCTGGAACTATAGCATTATAAAAGTTCACGAATAATATGTTCTGGCCCCCTCATACATAGTTTTAGCTCTTGTACAACATCAGAGTTCCAGCTCAGGTCTACCCATGTCCCTTTCAGTTTTAAATCCGCATAGATCATCAGCCCGCCCTTAGCTCTTCCTGACCGCCCTTTCCTTGCCAGGACAAAGAATATCTTAAAGCCTTCAAGAGCTAGCTGGTCTCGGTTCCATTCCCATGTCTCTTGTAAACATATGACCTGGAACTTTTTTTATATAAGCCACCCATTCATAATTTTCTAGTTTTGCTGGGAGCCCCGCTACGTTCCATGATAAAACTTTTATAGTGCCTTGGGTCATGGTACTTGTGCTCGGCAATGTCTGACTGCCGTGGGTAGTCAAATGGGCTCCTATAGTCTGGCCTTTGTCCTCTTTAGGACAGCTAACCATATCACTTTCCATGGGAACGGGTGTTTGTGTTCATTTTGGGGTTACTGGGAGGCTTCCACTAGAATATATAGCTCCGTTCATGTCAATCAATGTCTTCCAATCCCCGGCTATTTGCCAGAGAAGCAAAACGATTTTTTTGTAAGAGACAAGGGCCCATTTCCAAACACCCCACTATACGTTTGCCTGTCGACCTCTCTTCGGGAACTTGTCCATGGGTGCCTATAAAAGAAACCCAGTGGTAACATTTGGATGAATGGGTCATTCTCACCCCTGAGGCCACCCCGGGGATAGGCAAGGAGGTCCTGTACCAGCCCTGGTGATCTAACATCAGCCATATTTTGTTTGAGCGTGCTAATTTTCATGTAGAGAGGTGCTAGTTGGTTAGTGATTAATAATTCCAGTCTTAGCCATAATGGTGAGTCCTCCTCATTGCCCAAATCCATCCCTCTGCATTTAGAACACTGCGAGAAGCTTCTGGGGTCCCTTTGGGCCTATCCCCCTTTGATGGTTCTTTCTTATTCACATTTCTGGTAGTCTTATTTCATCCTACCCCTCGCCCTCCCCCTCGAGCGCTCTTGGCTGAGGCTGTGGGGACACTTACGGGCATGACATCTCTAGTAGACATGTGTTGATCTAAGCGCACCCTTTTTGGATCGTGTTACAACCTCTGCGGGTTCCATAGATGGCAGCCCACAGGGCGATGGTGCTTCTGCCCTTTCCAGCCCCTCCTCCCACTCTCCTTCCCCCCTTGATGATGACGTAGATGACAACATGGATTGGCCCGATTCTCCCTCCTCCACTCCTTTATTACAATTACAGATGTAATTTCCTTGGTAGGTGACGTAATTACCCCTGCCTCAGTGCAGGCTTTCTCTGCCGATCTGTGGAAAGTAATAACAATGTCTAAATTTTTCGGGGAACAGCCTTCTCTGTCTTGGCTAAACCCCCCATGGACAATCTTTTCCGGGGTATGTTGGAGTCCAAGGAAAGTCTTCTTTTGGCAGAACGAATTTCTTGGTCCAAGGCTAATTCTGCCCTGATAAAGAAAGCATCCAGTGTCCCTTTTAGGCTCCCTCCCACATTGTCTGGTTTGATTCTCTCTTTAGTCATCGTGATTCGGGGACCAAAATCCCAACAGGGTCGGCCTTAAACTGCACAAGAATAGATAGCCAGGTCAACAACCCTCTGGATGTATAAGTTCTGCCGCAATGTACTGTTTTGAAAAGAGGACAAGTTGCAAATCAAAATAGCCCAACTGATTTGAGTCACCTGCCTTCTCTAGCGGTGTGTAGTCACCAAAACGGATTAATCAGATATGTAGGTGGCGATGTTAGAGCCCTGGCCCAGCCCTGCCTCCTCCTGGCTACGGGAGGTGCCATGATGTTTTAAGTGCTCTGTGGTGACGATAGCAGTGTGCGCTGCCCAGGGGGCGATGGTCAATGCAGTCCCTGATGACCGTATCAGCCGTCACCCTCGGCAATGGTACGCAAGAGAACCGGGTGAGTTGTGATGCCTCCATGGGCGTCCGCAGACATTTTTCCAGGGGGGGGGGCAAAATGTTAACGTCATCACCATCCTCCGACATGATGTGTGCCAGGTGGAGCACAAGAAACACTGGGGAGCAGAACTGGGATAGACTCAATTAAATGCCAGGAATCCAGGACATGTGACTGACCCTGCTAAAGTCCAACAAACACCACCTGTAGGAAAAAGTCTAAAACTTTCTGACAAGGTGCTTTATCTCTATCTGCTAGGTGTGCAGACTTCCGGGTACTCGATCCAACACCAATCAAGGCTGTCTTCAGCACGATTCGATTTTTATCATAATACTTTAAAACAGCCTATGATTAAAGCAACAGATTAAATATACTGTATGCACAGTGTATTTTACGGATTAATTATAGCACACATATTTACCAATATTGGCTTCTTTGTGCTAGAATTCATGATAACTTTTATCCAAAGTTAAAGCACAAAGTCAAAGTTAGTAATAAATAATGCATCAATCACACACGCTAGTGATGCGCCAGTGGGCGCTCCCTTTACTAGAATTCCCCGGGCATTGCTAAATTTTACAGACATTCAATTAATTTATACAAAATAAAATGTATAGGTTCAAATGTTAGCTATATTGTTGAAAAGAAATTTAGGGGTCCATTAGGATGGCGGGCGGGCTTTGCCCGCCCGCCACCCTAACGGAGAAGTGGACCGCCCGCTAACAGTGCGGGGGTCCCGACCATGGCATTAGGATGCGCCCGCCACACAGGCGGGCACATCCTCTATGTTTACCATTGCGTCGGGCGGAGCAGGAATCTCCGCCCGCCGCAATGGTAAGAGTGCACGTTGTACTTTTCAAAGCGCAACATGACAGGCACCGCGCAGTGCCTGCAATGTTGCACCCTGAAATGTGGGGGGGTACCTATGTGCACCCCCCAAGCCACGGACTCCCAGGGGGCCCGTAAGGGGCCCCCGCAGGGAGTCTCCGCATGCCTTTCCGTGGCGAAATGCATTGTGCAAAGCCCATTGTAATATGGCAGGCGGTGTCTAAAAGACACCGCCACCATGTTACAGGTTTTCCGCCCCGGCCGCTAGGCGACCGGAGAGGAAAACAGGCGGGCGGTGTTTCACACCGCCACGGTCCCCTCCGCCATCCTAATATGGCGGGGGAATTGGGCTGATGGTGTCGGGCGGATTTCCTCCGCCAGGCTGGCGGTAGCCACCGCCAGCCTGGCGGAGGAAATCCACCCGACATCGTAATGGACCCCTTAGAGTCCCTCTATGTGTAGTCAATGTCAAACTGACAACGTGCCCACGTTTAGGGATACAATAATGGCCAGCTCCCTTATGCGGAAGGCCGGCACCGTAAATGTGTGGCACATGCGGCGCCTGCAGCGGCGGCACATCACAGGTCCAGGGATGCTGAGTCTTACACAGTTGTCGAAGTGGGGGTAAAAAGTAGGGGAAGAGTGGGCGGAGAATCAAAGGGTGGGAATAACCTAAGGATTGGATCTGTGGGTGGAGCCAGAGGTGTAGCCAGAATGTGCAGACATCACAATTTTTTAGTATTCGTTTGGCATTTCACTGCCCAGTTTAATCAACCAATGGAAACACATGATTATTTAAGATTATAATGAGTTATTGACATTAAAATATATTCACAAAGTGGGATATGCTTCTAATCACAGAATGTACCAAATACGATAAAATGTGGAAACACAAGCCATGGAGTTTCTGTCATCAGCACTACTCCCTTTTTCCACCACAGCAGTTCAAACATGAATGGCAAAATATCCTAGTTTACAAATGTTTTCTCTAAAATTATGGCTCTGCCATATTTGCCTCATAATGCAAGATCTGCTGCATGATCTGACCATTTAAACTAATAAATTGTTTGTAGCTCAAACATATCAACAGTTAATATAAAATGTGACTTGGGTTGCTGCGGAGTGGATGGCCTATTGTAAAGGTTGAATGGTCACCTTTCTCACAGCTGCGTTTGTATGTTACACTGGTACTAATAAGGCAAAATCTTTACAGAGACTGTTAGCATGTGTACACACGTCAAAATAATAAAATATCGCAAAATATACTGAATTACGCTGCAGCCCTTTTTTTTATGCATGGATGTAAAGACGAAGAAAGGCGAAACCTCTGCGCTCGGCGCAGTCCTCATCGCTCAGCGGTCAGCTGTGGGGGATATGAAGAACCAGAGCCGACTTTCAAGCCCTGCACCCTCTCCAGTGCCAAAGAATACCGTTCCGTGAAAGACCACGAAGGACTGTGGGGGTGCCGGAAAACAGCCGAGGCAGCGCGCGGTTAGGTTTCAGCCCGCTCCTTAGCGTCTTCTCACACCGCACCGCGCCAAACCAGGAAAGCCGCCATCAAACCAGGGGGAGGAGCTTCATTGGAATGCCATCAGCCTTGTTCTCACAGTGATATCATATTAAGTAAGAAGTGGAGTACACAGTGTTCTTAAACTGGGTTATTCCCTGAGGCAGCTTGAATCTGCAATAACTTTGTTTTCATCAAAGTCAAGGAGGTATAATCCAGAGAGTGTCTTTACAGTAGATAAAGCGAGATGGTTCATATTCTCCATGAAAACCTTGCTTCCTATAGCTAATATTACAATACCTAAACAAAGTTCTTGTGATTTGTAGACAGGAACTGCAGAAGCCAGGCAAGTGGGAAACTTCTTACAACGCACATAGATAGTTTTCAACAGTAGACACTTTACATTGCACTTCAAAAGCTTTTAGGGCTCTTTTACTTTATCAAATTGTACTAGGGTGTATTCTATGTCATTCTTTCTTGGGCTGGCACTGAATCTATACTACTATTATAAAGGAAGAACTTTCAGCCTTTGAGGCGGGTAAACTCGGGAACCACAGCGCCAATCCACACACCCGATACACCGTTGGAATCGTCAGGGTGTGTAGATGGTTATAGGCTATATAAATTAAAAAAAAAACGTTCTTTAAAAAATGTACAGTAAAAAAAAAAGTAGTCCCTCCGAAGTAGCACCGGCCGCGACGTGCGTGCTCACGTCAGGAGCACAGGGAGGAGCGGCGTCCAGGAGCGCGACGAGGAGCGGCGGACATGGCGCGGGGGAGGAGCACTGACGTGAGGAGCAGCGGACAGGCCAGTGGCGGTGCGACCAGCGGACAGGCGGGAGGAGCGGCGGCTGAGGTAAGGGGAACCATGTCGGGGCAGGCGGGGGTCGGGGCAGGCGGGGGCCGGGCCGGGCGGGGGCCGGGCTGCTGGACAATGTCAGGGCAGGCGGGGGTCGGGGGGAAGCCTGTTGCTACCGGACAACGTCGGGACGGGCTGCTAGTTTCACTATAAAGCTCATCATTGCACTATTTGCTAGTCCTGTTTCAAACTTTACATTTCTTTGCAGAATTAATCTGCAATTGGTGTATAATCAGAATACCATTCTGAGTACTGCAGACTGTGATGCTGCATTTTTAATTGTGTCCACTCTCTTTTAGTGCCTTTAGTCCTACTGGGAAGTTCGTGCCTTGATGCGTTGGTTGATCAATAGACAGTATTTGGATGATTTCTTATTTTTCACACACTAGCATGTTACTTTTAAAAGTGCCACATTGTTGCAGAGTTGGTATCAAACACAATGGCTTAGTTCATTGCTTGCTCATTTAATCTCTTACAAGTGGACCACATATCTTGGGCCTATATAAGTACGTAACTAATCTAGAAGACAACTTTTGTTTGAAATGTTAATCTTTCAATGCAATTTGTGCCTCATTTTGAAAGAATAGTTCTGCAAGTCAATCATTTATGTCTATACTGGAAGTTTCACTTGCTTTTGAAGGGTCTTTGGAGATCTTTTTGCTGCCACTCTGGCTTAATCTTCGAGTTCCTAGTCTATCATTTTGAAATTATTTTGAAAACAAGGTTTCTGAATTTCCTTTTTGCAGTCTGAATTGCTGTCTCACATGAATCATACTTCTCTAACAGACCTTTTCTCAATGGGTTAAACAGCTGTAATTAAGCCATGAAATATAATTAATTATGGATTCCCAGCTTAAACGGCAATAGTTAATTACGTTTGGCTTTGCGTTTCTTAGCAAACTGTTTTCACAACTTAATATATAGTACCTTCTTCTGTCTGCATTTGGCACAACTCATCTTTGATAAATATTGTACTGTACCTTGTAGAGACAAATATTTTCAATTAACTGAATTATTTGTAAGTAATAAGAATCAATCGTGTAACTTCACAATATCCATATTATCTGGATCTAATACTAACATTAGTTCAATGTCTTTGAATGACTTTAGTTCATATATATGCCTGCCTCCTGGGCCATGTGGTAGCCAGACAATTGTTTTTGACATTTAAGTAGGCAATCATAAGCCTCATATACAGTGCACTCACTATGTGATACCATTCATGAACCAGCTTGAAGTTCTGTAGCTGTAGTTACCAGAGGTGAGGTCTATCATCATATATAGCAGAAAAAATAATAGGGGAACATCATCTCTCAAGAGATTTCTCCCAAACTCTAAGCTTACCTTCTTCTTGCTGCATTTGGTATATTTCTGTTGTATCGACCTTTGATTCTCGTGACTCCTTAGGTAAATAGTATAATGATCATGAATATCCTCTTTCCTAATTTGATCATTTTCCTAACTAAACTTTGTCTGTCGTCTTTTTCTACATACTCTTAGAGATAATTGTGTTTTTTTTCCCTTTTCTAAACTAACCAATTGTGGCCAAAACCTCTTGCCTTTTGTTGGCAAACCATTCACCAGAACTTGACAACCTATTCTTCTTGTCTATGGGTTTTCTTTCAAAGCTAAAGGTTGCTATATATCTGTTCCTTTAATTATCTAATTTGGAGATAGTTTAGCTGTCTTTGGTTACATACGCCTTTCAACTTTCTGAAATCCAATCTGATCTCAGCCAATAGATGGACACCTAAGGGAAACCATTGACTAGATTTCTTTCCCACAAACATTTTTGCACTATTTGTTTAGGTCTCCTTTCCTAATTTACTTTCTGAACCATGTGTAGTGGCAATCTTCACAAATATGATTTGGAATTACATAAGATTATCTATGAAACTTTTCATTATGTTTCTGGATTTGTGTGTCAAGTAGTGGATATCTTTCTCTTAAAATTATCTTGCTACTGCTCCAAAACAGATTTGCTGAATACCAGTGGTTTGTCACTGTACATCAGCAAAGCAACCATAGTACATCCTTTAGTTCACCCAAATTCAAAGCTGCACTTTTAGCAATGCAGAGCCTAAGTATCATTTTCTGGATTTGTATAAAATGCACATATACTATTTGAATGTGATATAATGTACTATCACAAAACTTGTCTGATAAACCAGCTAATCAGTGACCTGTCAAATTACCTAATTTATGTACTGCACATGAATCTAAACTTTCTGAAACTTTCATTTTCTTTTTCTTAAAGTCCACTGTCTAGTCACTCAAACATCTGTGCAGTTTTAGCTTGCTCTTACTTTTAACATTACATAGAGTGGATCACTTCCACTGACATATGGCTTTGCATGGCTTTTCTGTAGTCATTATTGGCATAACTTCCATTTATTTTTATACTAAATGCCAGATCTATTATCACATCTGTGTACCAATTCTTATTCATTTCTCCCCCTTTTTGTTTGTGTTTTTTCTCTTTCTTTAGTAGACTTTACATGACTCATCTCCTAAACATGCTTAGCCTTTACTGTTTTTATTCTATAGTTTATAGCCACCAAAGGTTGTCTTCTTGCATTTCCTATCTTCATGGATTCCTTGATGTCTTGTTTTGTTTTCCTCTTCATGTGCATCCTTCTTTAATATTTGTTTCCAAAGCTGTCAACTTACTTTTCCTTCTTTTGTCTCTCAATTCATGGATGTTTTCTTTAAATTGAGGACTTTATTCTGTTTCTAAATGACACATTTTTTGCTCTTTTCTTAAAGGTGTCTTTGTATTCACTGTTTTCACTCAGTGTGCTTTTTGTCTGCATATTTCAATCTCCTCAAATCTGAATGATGATATTTCTGGAAAATGGAATGATGTATCTTCTTTTATATCATATAAAAAGTACAGGAACAACCCGAAGACCCATATGACCAGGAGTATTAATAGCTTTCATTAATATTGTCCATATAGGATCCAATAATATAAGAAATAACATATTCCACTTTACCAACAGTGTATAGGTAATGCAATGAATATAATAAAGAGAGCCATGAGTAATTATAGAGATTGAGAAAATAAAAAAAATTTGTAAACATTTGTAGTTAAGAGATAGTATATGCCATGAATAGTAGTAAAAAACATAATCAATAAATAGAAAAATAAGAAAGAAACATACACTCAGTGTATAAAGTAGACACACAGTGCTTATAGTGAAAGTGGCCCACAAATATGATCCCATATCCATACTACAGACAAATATAGTAAAAACGACAATAACATTAAATAAAGAGAGCTCTAATAACTTGTAAAGATTGTAAAAAATACATGTAGTGCTCTACAGTATGAATCTTAGAAATGTCCAAAGTTCTGAATGGCTCTCTGTTGCTAAAATTGTGAGTTGGGTGTGTCAATATCCATGATGGTGAACCTAAATGAGTGCTAAAGTTAGTATTCTTGTCAAGGAGGTTAAAACTGTATTGGACACTGACTGACTATGTGTGCCTATACCCAACATGATAGTTTTTATGGCTAACAATGCTCCTGATGTTGTGTACTTCTGAGGCGTTCCCCATTACCTGCACATTTTGGATGACCTAATCTGAGGGCTTTGTGTCCCACTCCTTCAAGACACACTCACAGGATATGTCATCCGTTAGACCAGCTAACTCTACAGTGCCACTACAACCCCCTGTATTCTACAGGTGTGTAGGTAGTCTCTAGAAATCACTGAACATGACAACCCTGATTCCTCAGGGATTATGGAAAACAGTAAAGTACGTTTCGCTCAGACACTCATGCTTTCTTTCTCTCAGAAAATACACAAGATGTCGATTTGGATGTTTCAAAAAGTATTTATTGGTCCAGCGACATCCTTGTGGAAAACATATGTGCTGCGACAATCAGGAGACAGAAGCATACAAAAGAGATTGCTAGTACCCATATAGTAAATAGTAGATACATTTTTACCATAGAGATAATAAGATGAACATAATTAGTTGAGTTAAAAACAGTAGCACTTCCTAAAATGAGCGCACTAAGTGATTCGTCTAAATGTACCAACCTAACCTGGATGGTAGCTGTATATGTGTATTGCTATGTGTCTCTGTATGTAAGGGACTCCGTTGGTGAGTCCCTGTAAGGCCACAACAGGTGGAGCAGCGGATCACGAGACAGCAAAAAAGCGCTATTACTACTCAAGACCCCGTCCAGGGACTCATGGAGTTTACTTTCGAAATCCCAAGAGGACAACTCTAGAGGAAATCCTCTTCTTACAGTTAAAGCACCTTAGCGAGTGCTACACATTGGAATACATATACATTACATGTAGCTCCTTTATAAATCATATTTTCACATAGGTCCTGAAGAAAGCCAGATTTAACACAAGGCCTGGCTGAAACTAGATGACCACACAGGATGTGGGAGACCATAAGTCTCTCAGACAACATCCACTAGCCTTATTTTTAATCCTGCCAACGGCCCATGAATTAAATAACCATCTGGAAACAGGGACCATTAGGACAGTTTTTAAACCCCACTCTGAACCCCATCACTGCACACTCACTCAACAATAAAACCGCTCCACTGTAAGCAGTCATCGCAGCACACCTGAGGCACACTCTGTGTCTCAGGTGGGGCCCGATGATGAAGCATGCCACCAACTATGTTGGTGGGAGAGGGCCTTCATATAAAACTAATATGTTTTTCTGATACACACTACATTTGCAAACACCAGTTCAGCTAGTTCCTTTTGATTTCCTAAGTAAAATAAGTTCATTTCTGTATCTCTGTGCTTGGATATCTGTGAGAGACGCATTGTCTGTGGCTCTGATTCAGAGTTTGGCAGATCGGATATTTCATCACAAACGTGAGGGATATCCTATCTATTTTATTGCAGGTGCATTAAATACTATGGCACTTGCAATAAGGCAGATGGGCTCTCCGTCATGTTTGTGGCTTATTACCCATGTGCCAAACTCTAAATTAGTACAAAAGGGGGTGGTGATGAATGGAGCATCTGAACCAATCAGACACTCACACCCAGGCAACAGATCTGGGTTTAATCCATCACTGTTCTTTAGCCCACTCTGCCACCCCAGTTCAGACATGGCCATATGCAAATCAGTCTGACCCTGTGCCTCATGGAACAGTCCAGCCCGAACTGCCAAGGCATGCCTTCCCTGGACCGGAAACAAGCTTCCGAGGACCGGTTTCTGGCATTTCAGCCGTCTTCAGACCCGCTTGCTTGAATCCAGTGGCAAAGTGAGCAAGGGACTCACGTCTGTGCATACCCTGCCAACTTATGGCAAACAAAGTGGTACAAAAGGGGGTGGTGATGGACAGAGCATCTGAACTAATCAAACACTCACACCCAGTCAACAGATCTGGGTTTAATCCATCACTGTTCTTTAGCCCACTCTGCCACCCCAGTTCAGACATGGCCATATGCCAATCAATCTGACCCTGTGCCTCATGGGAACAGTCCAGGCCGAACTGCCAAGCCATGCCTTCCCTGGACCGGAAACAAGCTTCCGAGGACCGATTTCTGGCTTTTCAGCCGTCTTCAGCCCGGCTTGCTTGAATCCAGTGGCAAAGTGAGCAAGGGACTCACGTCTGAGCATACCCTGCCAACTTATGGCAAACAAAGCGGTACAAAAGGGGATGGTGATGAACGGAGCATCTGAACCAATCAAACACTCCCACCCAGTCAACAGATCTGGGTTTAATCCATCACCGTTCTTTAGCCCACTCTGCCACCCCAGTTCAGACAAGCCCATATGCAAATCAGTCTGACCCTGTGCCTCATGGGAACAGTCCAGCCCGAACTTCCAAGCCATGCCTTCCCTGGACCGGAAACAAGCTTCCGAGGACCGGTTTCTGGCATTTCAGCCGTCTTCATTAGGCCATATCTGTGCTTTTGCTACTTTCGGTATATACATTTCCTTGAGGGTATTCCTGGCAGCACCCATTAACCGAAAAAGCCACTTACTCCTCAATGTGTGTCAGAGTAAGTACTGGTGTCTGTGTACATAGATCTGAGTAGGATATATACTTCCTAAGCATGACTTAGCTAGTATAGGAGCAGTCTTATCCCTGAATTTGCACATGCGAGAGTATGTGAGTATGGACACAAATTGGTCGCCCACTAATTGTCTTCTAATCACTAAGGCTGTGTTTGTATTCCTATGCGTAACGCCAGAGTGTGCATCTAAGAGGGTAATACTGTCTGTCATGTTAAATGTAACCTAGACAACTACTGATTAACTGTGCCTTTTTCACCATGTGTGTGTTTGTGTGTGTGTATGTATCCCTGAGGTTACTGTTGAATGTGTCTTAGTGAATGTCATTGTCCATGAGTTTAGGCCTATGTTGGACAGACACTACCTGAGTGTACATTTTATACCACAACTGTGTGCATAACACTGAGATTATCTCTGAACGTATGAATAGGGAGATCTGCATCTAGATGGCAGGGAGAAGTTGCACCTGGGACCTGAATAGGGCTGGGCCTTCCCTCCACAATGCTGGCTCCACCCCCTGGGGTGCAGCTGATGTTTCTACACTGCACTGTGAAAGAAGAGAAGGAATCATGTCAACAAAGTGCTCAAGGGCTGTGCTTTCCCTCCACAATGCTGGCTCCACCTCCTGTGAGGCATCTGATGTTTCTGCCCTGCACTGTGAAAGCAAAGAAGGAGTCCTGTAAACAAAGTGCTTAAGAACTGGTTTGGACTAGACAGAGGCCTCTTTGCCGGTGTACAGTCAAAATATTGAATTTTTAATATCGAGTAGCAATAATATCGCGTAAAAAATATAGAATAGACATAATATCGACTAGACAGAATATAGACTACCAAAATATCGAATAGAATAGTATTAATATTAAATAGAATAGCATTAATATTGAATCCAAAATATAGAATGGACAAAATATCGAATGGACAGAATATAGACAGCAAAAATATCGAATTTTAGGTGAGTAAATTAATATTATTTTTAATTTTTGTGTAATAAAATTCTGTAGCAGGTTGCGAGTTTATAGGAGAATAGGGTGGGAAGTAATTTAATTATAATGAATTAAATATGTTATTTTATTTATTGGTATTTGTTTTGAATTAATTGTTAATTACTTGTTAATTGGTAATTAATTAAACTATAATTGGTAATTATTTTTAATTGATTAATTGTTAAATATGTTAACGTTAGTAATTTATTTTCTGTAGCGGGTTGTGGGTTTATAGGGGAATAGGGTGGGAAGTAATTTAATTATAATTAATTAAATATGTTAATTTATTTATTGGTATATATTTTGAATTAATTGTTAATTAATTGGTATTTAATTAAAATATAATTGGTAATTAATTTTAATTGATTAATTAATAAATATGTTATTTTTTGTAATTCATTTTCTGTAGCGTGTTGTGGATTTATAGGGGAATAGGGTGGAAAGTAATTTAATTATAACTAATTATATATGATAATTTATTTATTGGTATTTATTTTGAATTAATTGTTAATTAATTATTAATTGGTAATTAATTAAAATTTAATTGGTAATTTATTTTAATTAATTATTTGATAAATATGTAACCAGGCGAGGTCGCCCCTACACACCCCTGCTACTGCCTCTTTGCCTAACCTCTGTTGCCTTTGTTTCCTTAGCTGTGCCCCCGTTTTCCATTCCTTTGCTGCCCTCGTTTCCTTAGCTGTGCCCCCGTTTTCCATTCCTTGCTGCCTTCGTTCCTTAGCTGTGCCCCTGTTTTCCATTCCTTGCTGCCTTCGTTCCTTAGCTGTGCCCCTGTTTTCCATTCCTTTGCTGCCTTCGTTTTTTTTCGCTTTCACAGGGCGACCCAGCCGCCGCTGAGCCGCCCTCTGTCCTCCTTTCCCGCCGCTGCCTCCCTGCGGCCCCGCCCCCCCTGCCCATTTGCCGCCCCACTCCCGCCACCCAGCTGCTCCTCCCTCCCGGCTCCTTCTTATGACGCCCACGACTACGCGCAGCGGTCAAGCGCAGTGGGCGCGCCGATTGTGCGCCAAAGGCGCGCCAAAGGCAAGCCTGTCTGCGCCCGTCCGCGCCTGGACCGCGTCCAGCGCCAGGACCCCTGGCCCTCGCCGATGCAAGACGAACCGACAGACCTACGACGACGCCGCCCTCAACGCACTCAATACCGGCCGGAACCCCGCCTGCTACCGGGCCACCCCGAAACTTATCCACGGACCCTTCACCTGCAAAACCTGCAAGTTCACCTGCCTCCGTACCTGCTCCGCACCCGCCAAGCCAAACACCAGCAGCAACCACCTCAAGTGCATCCTGCTCAACACCCGCTCCGTCCACAGACACGCCGTGGAACTCTGGAACCTCCTCGACACAACATCTGCAGACATCGCCTTCCTCACGGAAACATGGATGAACGTCTCCTCAGCCCCCGACATCGCCAAGATCATCAGGAGGGACCGCATCAACCAGACCGGAGGAGGCATCGCCATCGTCCACAAGAACACCATCCACATCACGACCGACTCCAACGACACCTTCGTCACCGCAGAGCACCTCCACTTCCAGATACAAACCGACCCAAAGACGACCCTCAGAGGCACCCTCGTCTACAGACCCCCGGGACCACGCACACAATTCAGCGAAGCCATCACGGACTTCATCAGCCCGCACGCCCTCCCCTCCGCCGACTACATCCTCCTAGGGGACCTCAACTTCCACCTGGAGAACAACAAGGACCGTAACACCGCCGCACTGCTGGAAAAACCCCCAACCTCGGACTCAAGCAACTGGTCAACACCCCCACCCACCACGCCGGCCACACGCTTGATCCCGTCTTCTCTTCCAGCAAGCACATCACCTTCAGCCACGCCACCGGACTCCACTGGACCGACCACAGCTGCGTCCACTTCAGCTTCAGAAGAACCCCGACCCACCACCACCCGCAACAGGTTCCCCACAGGAGCTGGAGCAAGATCACCGCCGACCAGCTCACCACCTCCCTCAGCCAGAGCCCACCCGCCAGCACAACGGACCCCATTGAAGCAGCCCGCAACTTCACACAGTGGCTGACCGCCTGCGCCGACAACCTCGCACCACTGAAGAACCCTCACAGCAGACCCAGAAGCAAGAAGGCCTCCTGGTTCACCGGCGAACTCAAGGACTCCAAGAAGAACTGCTGCACCCTCGAGAAAGCTTGGCTCCTCGACCAGACCACAGACAACATGACCGCCCTCAAACAAGCCACCCGCAAGCACCACCAGCTTTTCCGCACCACCAAGAAGAAATCACTGAAGGAACGACTGGACAACAACGCCCACGACAGCAAGGAACTCTTCAGCATCGTCAAGGAGTTCTCCAACCCCAGCACCGGCAACAACGACATCACTCCTTCACAAGATCTCTGCGACTCTTTCGCCTCGTTCTTCCACCGCAAGATCGCCGACATCCACAACAGCTTTGGCGCACCATCCACGCACCCAACCGTCGAATCAACGCCCCCCACCGCCACCCTCTGCACCTGGACCACGGTGACCACCGAAGACACGGCCCGCACGATGAACACCATCCACTCCGGATCTCCGACCGGACCCTGCCCCACCACGTCTTCAACAAGGCCGACTCCACCATCGCACCCCAACTCCGACACATCATCAACACCTCCTTCAACACTGCCACCTTCCTGGAGAGCTGGAAGCATGCCGAGCTCAGCGCCCTACTGAAGAAACCTACAGCGGACCCCACCGACCTCAAGAACTTCCGCCCCATCTCGCTCCTACCTTTTCCTGCGAAAGTCATTGAGAAGATCATCAACAGACAGCTGGCCGCCTTCCTCGAGACGAACAAATCCCTCGACCCCTCGCAGTCCGGTTTCAGAGCCAACCACAGCACCGAGACCGCCCTGATCGCAGCCACCGATGACATCCAAGCCCTGCTCGACAACGGGGAAACAGCGGCACTCATCCTCCTGGACCTCTCTGCAGCGTTCGACACTGTCTGCCACCGCACCCTAGTTCAACGCCTCAGCAACATCGGCATCCAAGAGAAGGCACTGGAGTGGATCATCTCGTTCCTCGCCGGAAGAACACAGAGAGTTCGCCTCCCCCCGTTTCGATCCAAGGCCACCGAAGTCATCTGCAGCGTACCACAAGGATCATCACTCAGCCCCACCCTCTTCAACGTCTACATGAGACCTCTTGCAGCCATGGCAGGCCAACACAACCTCTACATCATCTCCTACTCCGACGACACCCAGCTGATCCTCTCCCTCACCAGGGACCTCGACACCGCCAAAACCAGCTTACACAAAGGGATGAAAGACGTCGCCCAGTGGATGAAGAACAGCCGCCAGAAATTGAACTCAGACAAGACCGAAGTCCTCATCCTGGGACCATCGCAGTCCACCTGGGACGACTCCTGGCGGCCTCCCGCCCTGGGCACCGTTCCCAAGCCAACAGACCACACTCAACCTGGGCCTCATCCTGGACTCTTCCCTCTCGATGACCAGACAAGTCAACGCCGTCTACTCATCGTGCTTCAACACCCTACGCATGCTCCGCAAGATCTTCCGATGGATCCCGACCGAAACCAGGAAGACGGTACCCAGGCACTCGTCACCAGCCGACTGGACTACGGAAACACCCTCTACGCCGGAACCACAGCCAAACTACAGAGGAGACTCCAACGCATCCAGAACGCCTCCACCCGACTCATCCTGGACATCCCCCGACGCAGCCAAATCTCCGGCCACCTGAGGGACCTGAACTGGCTCCCCATCAACAAGAGGATCACGTTCAGGCTCCTCACCCACGCACACAAGTCTCTCCACGACCTGGGCCCCAAGTACCTCAACGACCGACTGACCTTCTACACGCCCACCTGCCAGCTACGATCCACTAGCCTCGCCCTCGCCGCCGTACCACGCATCCGAAGAGCCACTGCCGGAGGCAGATCCTTCTTCTACCTGGCGGCCAAGACATGGAACTCCCTCCCCATCCACCTTCGACTGACCCAGGACCATCTCGCCTTCAGGAGACAACTCAAGACCTGGCTGTTCGAGCAGTAGCGGACCCCCTCCCCCAAGCGCCTTGAGACCCTCCCGGGTGAGTAGCGCGCTATACAAGTGTTATGATTGATTGATTGATTGAATTGTAGTCATTTATTGTTTGTAGCGGGTTGTGGGTTTAGAGGGGAATAGGGTGGGAAGTAATTTAATTATAATTAGTTAAATATGTTAATTTATTTATTGGTATTTATTTTGAATTCATTGTTAATTAATTATTAATTGGTAATTAATTAAAATATAATATTTAATTAATTTTAAATAATTGATTAATTGATAATTATGTTAATTTAATTAATTTATTTTCTGTAGTGGGTTGTGGGTTTATAGGGGAATAGGGTGGGAAGTAATTTAATTGTAAGTAAATAAATGTTTATAATTTTAATTTTTTGATCTCATTTTTAAATATTTTAAAATTGTTAAATAATTTATTGTTAATTGGTAAATAATTTGTATTAGTAGGTAATTATTAATAAAAATGTATTATTATTTGTATTTATAATTGATTAATTAATATAATATATAAACATGTTAATTATTTAAATTATTTTGTAATTGGTATTAATATTTATGTCATTTTTATTTATATATTAAGTATTTACTTTCCCTACTATTGCACTCACTGGAGTGGGAATAGTAATTTTTACCCTCCCACTATCCAACGCATTCCCTACTATTGCACTCTCTGGAGTGGGAATAGTAATTTTTACCCCTACGCTCTCCAACGCTTTCCCTACTGTTGCAAGCACTGGAGTGGGAATAGTAATTTAAACCCCTACGCTATCCAATGTTTTCCCTACTATTGCACTCACTGGAGTGGAAATAGTATTTTTTACCCCTACACTATCCAACGTTTTTCCTACTGTTGCACTCTCTGGAGTGGGAATAGTAATTTTTACCCATACGCTATCCAACGCTTTCCCTACTGTTGCACTCACTGGAGTGGGAATAGTAATTTTTACCCCTACGCTATCCAACGCTTTCCCTACTGTTGCACTCACTGGAGTGGTAATAGTAAATTTAACCCTCTTGCTATCCTACGGTAACAATATTGTATATGTTTTGTTAATAATATGTATATATATATATATAGATATATATTCACTGAAAAAACCATAGGTTATACACCATATATAGTTAGGAATTAGCATTTAAAAAACCTTATTTTACTCACACAAAACCAATGAAATTCCATATATAGTTAGTTGTACTAACTATATATCGCGCACCCGCAATCCACTGCTGATCATGTCACATATTACATCATTCATGACATGGTCAGTGACATCACTGATGACATCACTGATGACATCTCAAATGACATCACTGATGACATCACTGATGACATCTCAAATGACATCACTGATGACATCACTGATGACATCTCATTTGACATTACTGATCACATCACTGATGACATCATTCATGTGATAATACGATGAACCTCTTCAGACTCGATTATAACCTTAGATACACTCAGTGTAAACAGACACTCACAGACTGTCACTCATCCATGGAGTTACTTACACACCTAGTCAGTCATGCAAAGAATCAATCACACCTCCATTTTCACAACTATACAGTTATACACACCTTACTTATTCAAACATATACTAAAACATATTTACTCACTTATACAATCCTGGATACAAGTTCACAATGATCCATACAGCCATTCACACATTCACTGGCTCTTATGCACAGTTATTTATATATGTCAACTCTCACATGTACTGTATTTTACATATGTACTTACTTTGACATGTAGCACTGAGATATCCATTCACTCACCAATACACTCATGCACACAGTCAACCACCCATCCAGCTGTTTCCACATGCACTTTTGAACCCATACATCTATGCACAGAGTCATACACCTCCCAGCCACCCACACACACACTCAGTCTCCCATACAAATGCTTGGGCAACCAATCAATAACCCATATAGTTACTCATATAGCTACTGATCAACACATGCAGCAGTTTACAGAAGAACAGACATAATGATGCACAAATTAAGACAGTTTAGTCACTAACCCATGCACTCAGTGAGACACATTTAACCACTCACTCATACAGTCAGTCATGCACCTACTAAATCCTTCATCCAGACACTTATACATCCACTCATTCTTAAATATGTAAGACATATTTTAACTTTACAGAAAAATACAGTCACTGGATGTTGTCATCAGTGATGTCATCAGTGATGTCATTTGAGATGTCATCAGTGATGTCATCAGTGATGTCATTTGAGATGTCATCAGTGATGTCATCAGTGATGTCACTGACCATGTCATGAATGAAGTAATATGTGACATGATCAGCAGTGGATTGCGGGTGCGCGATATATAGTTAGTACAACTAACTATATATGGAATTTCATTGGTTTTGTGTGAGTAAAATAAGGTTTTTTAAATGCTAATTCCTAACTATATATGGTGTATAACCTATGGTTTTTTCAGTGAATTTTCAAGGTTTTGTAAATGCTAATTCCTAACTATATATGGTCTATAACCTATGGTTTTTTCAGTGAATTTCATTGGTTTTTTAAAAGCTAATATCTATAGCTGTAAAATGTATTCTTCTTTAAATCCAAAAATATATTTTATATGTTTATTAATAATTTTTTTTAAATATTTTTTTTTGTTTCGCTCCCGGTCCGCGAACCGGAAAGCTTTCCGTTAGCTCAAATTGATGCCGCGACCCGGTCCGCGAACCGGTAAGAAATCAACATAGTGACGGTATCGCGTTGCTGCGTAATGCGTCTTCTGACGTACCGCGTTAGCGCACCCGGAAGTGCCCCGGGGCGCGGACCGAGGCGCGAAACGCAGCTCCCCGGAAGCGATCCGCGGCGCGTCGCGAAAGCGCGACATATCGCGTTGCCGCGTAATGCGTCTTGTGACGTACCGCGTTAGCGCACCCGGAAGTGCCCCGGGGCGCGGACCGAGGCGCGAAGCGCAGCGACCCGGAAGCTAACCGGGGCGCGTTCCGCAGCGTGTAACATGAGCGTGAGAGGTCATGTGACTTGTTAATAAAACTTTTCATTGGTTCATTTCACTTTTGGTTTCATAATGATGTAAGGCTAGGTCAGGTGACCTAAAAATAACACTTTTCATTGGTTTAGAACTATTTTTTTTCCCAAATGATGAAAGCCCCCACCTTTTTTCTCACTCTGACTTTCAACTTTGAGAAAGGAAGACCTGATCATTTGCTCTGATTAAAAAATGGCTTCAATAGTAGCTTCAGCTTCTGCACCCCCACCACCACCACCACCATCTCCTCATAGGAAGAGAGGACCACCTGCACAGTTTATTGGAGACACAGAGGAGGAAGAGGAAGAACAAGACGGAGAGGAAGAAGAGGGACCACGATTTGTCAAAGAGATACCCCGGGTATCTCATCGCAAAGTTAGCTTTATCTGGCAATTTTTTTCCATTCCACCAGGAGAGAAAAAAGTCAATGCACGCCATGCTACGTGCCTTATCTGCCAAGATAAGTTATCCCGGGGCACTAATAAAAAATACAGTTATGGAAATCACACGATGCACCGACATATGCAGAGGCGGCATCCAATCAACTATAGTCGTGCAGAGATGCATGAACTACAACAGAACCCCCCAACTTCGGTGACAAGAACATCTACTGATATCTCTCTCACAGTTGGAGAGGCCAACGAAACAGTGCCAAATATTCAAAAAAAATTTGTCCATATGAAGCTGACATGCTTATATTGTGGCACTTTAATTTCATGCGCAAACATGAGTCTGAAATTAATTAATTTGGCTTTCGAGAAACACCGATTCTCCAAACGCAGCAAGTTTTAATTTTTTTTTTTGCTCCTGTTGAGCCTTTTTCAATGTCTCTTTCTGTTCTTTCCCTTTGAAAAAAAACAAAAAAAACAAATAAGTTCAAAAAATACAAAAAAAACAAATAATGTTCAAAAAAGAAAAAAAAAATATAAAACAACAAAAATATAAAAAAAAAAGTTCTTTTCAGAACTACCTCCCCGTTATTAAAAAATTGCTAGAATGTTTAGCACTCTGGCAAGCTCTATTTCTTTTGGTTCGCTTCCCGGTTAGCTTCCCGGTACGCGGACCGGGAGCTAACCCAAAAATTAAAAAAAAAAAAAATAGAGTAAGTATAAGGAAAGTAAACAGAGAGTGATGTTAAAAGAAAGACAGCTATAGGGACTAAAGAAGAGATACTGTTTAATAGATCTATTTACCGAAGAAAAGACGGAAGAGGGTATAATTGTGAAAAACAAAATAGATAACGAAGTGAAAGAAAAAAAAAGAGAGTATAACATTAACAAAGAAGAGTTTCTTGGAGAATGTGAGTGAATGTTGAAAATAAGATTAAAACATGAAGAATAACAGAGAGAAAAAATAGAAAACAGAAAACAAAAAATAACAGAAAAAGATTAATTGAAACAGCAAAGAAATGTAAGTAACATAGAGCCATATCATCAACATATGCAATAAAAGTTTTGCAGCTTTTATTGGCAGAAATGTGTCGCTAAAGCTGCTTTTGCGGCAGAAAACTGCCGCTAAAACCACTTTTGCACCAGTTTTCTGCCAATAAAAAGAGCAATAATTTTATTGGCTGTGTTCATAATATGCCCCTTAGTGTGCTTCAACTACACAGAGAAAGCATTATGAACAAATAGTGATACAGTGATCAGTCAAAGACACTAAGAGTAATAGAGACGGAGTGAGTGAACAAGAGTGAGGAACTATGAGAAGAGAGGGACTGAGAAAAAGAGTGGAAGGAGTTGAGTAAGTAGGTAATAGAGAAAGGAATGAGGGAAGTAGCAAAGGCAGGAAACTGAGGGTTAAAGAAATGAAGCAGTGGAACTAATAGAAGTTAAATGTGATAGAAATGTAACGAAAAGAGTACAAAACATTTACCTTATAATTGTCGTTAAATTACTCACTTTTTGTTTTTATACTTTCAATCTGTGAAAGAGAGAACAAACATTTGAAAAATATTAAAACATGTATTTAAAAATTACAAAAGACAAGGGAAAAGATTGAAGGACAAACAGTTTTTCAACAACTTTGACACTTACAGAAGCTTCTGCTTCTCCAGGCCCCCTACACAGTCCTAAAGATATACATTTTAAACTAACAGTATCTTGATGCAGATGAAGTGAGGCCTATCTTAAAACATGGTGCATCTTTTGCATTGCTGTTGTCTCAGAAAAGTGTCGCAAGACACTAAAATTTTAAATGATTGCTTCAGGATGCCAATAAGATGTGTCCTATCCAGAGGTTTGTTTGAGGTGAGGCCTACTCAGGGTTGCAGATGAAATTTCGAGTTGTTGAAGAGAATAGAGGACATAATACATGTGAAGGTCTACCAATGAAGTGAGTCATGTCCACTGCACTCTTAAACAAAGTCCAAACCTCCTATGTTTCCCTGGACAGACCTAAACTTGATCTGCACAATGTGATTCGTAATGATAGGAAACACAGGTGATGTAAATGAAATACGTGCAATTTATTTTGCTCATTTCACAATCACATCACTTGTGTTTCCTTTGCTTAGGTATCTCATTGTGCAGATGTAGTCCAGCATATGAAAGAATACGCAGAAGTGCAGCACTGCATGCAACAACTTTGACACTTACAGAAGCCTCACCTTCTCCATGCCTCCTACACAGTTCTACATATACATCATAAATGCAAACAGTACAGAATTAATTATACATGTTAAATGGTTTATTTTTGCTGTTCTCAGAATGTATCAAAATTCACTAAAAACAGTGACTTGAAGGTATTCATCATATAACAGCGGGGAAAAAAAAACACAATCAAAATGATTGTGTTTAAAAAACCCATACAACATAACAAATCAGAATTCAGAACTCCTTAAAGTTAACTTACTTTCCATGACGTCAAAGGATGTCCTATGAACAGCTTACACTCTGTTGTGCTGTTATTACTTTAAACCCGCCACTTTCTGAAAGAAAATCTCCATCGTTTTTAAAAACATGTTACATGCAATAAATGACTTCTTGCTCTCTACCACAAGTTTCCACAAGGCCAAATCTTGTCAGAGCCATTTATAACTCTTGGATTTCTTGTAAGCCAATCCCGTCATTTGGCATTTCTGCAACTTTCAGAATTAAAATGTTGAAGATCCTTTTCACAATCCTGGAATAGTAATATCTTCCCCTTCTTGCTCAGTCATGTTCTACATTTCCTATGACACTGATACTGCTTACTATGAAGCAGACTTACACTACCTCTATGAGTACTACAATTATTTAATTCTCTACATCACTTTTAATCACAAAGCAATGTAAAACAGTAGACAGCATTGCAGACTTACATTCCCTCTACTCTATGTTTTTATTGGCTGCTTCAATTAGCTTATAAAAAGAAATAGTTTTTCTGAACTCATTCAAAGTGCACTTATTTCTCCATGACGTCCAGTCTTATGGTTAGAAGTTATGTCTCTGAACTACACTTATCCTCAAGGCCAAATTGTGTAGGAGCCATTAGAACTTCTTGAAATTCCACAGAGCACATCCCGAGATTATTTCCCTAAAATTTTGGTTTTAAAAACACCAGGTAAGAGTTTTTAAGGTCATACGGCAATTTTTTTTTGAAAATTAAAACAGAATCATTGCAGAATGACCAGCCATTTCTAGACTTTAAATAAGCTGTGTAATGTCCTGATGTTATTGAAGGGCCGTCATGATATATAATTGCTGCAGTTACAAAAGTCTTTCCTGATATTGACAACTGCGAAGCTACAAAATTTTTAATTAAAGTTGTCAATTTTGTTCCATCAGGCCTACATCGTTGGAACATTAAAATGACATACTGGCCATATGTTCGTATAAATAATGTGGACATCATTTCAGATTTACATTGGCTACACTCCATGTTGTGATCAGCTGCTTTTACTAGCTTATTAAAGGAGACTGATTTACTGTCTGGCAAAGTTAAATATATAAATCTTTCTGAGTCTACACTAGTAGTACTTGATACCATACAGTTCTCGCAGTCATGCTGCCATTGATAAGAAAGCCCAAACAGCTGATCTACATCTACACCTTCAGCATGCAATACATCAAGCATATACATTAAAAACTCCTGACAATCTTGCTGAATATTTTGAGAGAATTGTGTTTGGCCTGAACATCTGTCTAACAGATTTCGAATTTCAGACACACTTTCTATGTTTGTTCTATCAGTGCTACATTTCTCTAACACAGAATTTAACAAACTGCAAAATCTTTGATCAGAATTGACCACAATCTCTTCTTTTACATTTTCTAGAGAAAACAAAACATTAACCACTACATTAGCATAGCAGTTGACACCAGAACTGTTTTCAAATTGAAAACCAACAACATCTTCAACAGAATCCTTTTTGTTTCTGCTTGTAATTTTAGGTTCATCGACTTTTCGTCTTTTTGCTACAACCTCCCCAGTATTGGTCACATTTCTTCGTTTCCGGCCTACCACACGTTTCTCAAACAAAGGATACTGAGGCAAATGTGGCGCATACTCTCTTCTTAACCTATTGTATTCCTTAACACAATCTAGATCCGCACAAATGTTTGTGACATCACACTCAATCAAGTACAATCCCGATAAAGTTCTAACTCGTGACAATGCCACACATGCCATACCCTCCTTGAACACAGAACTGCCAATATTCACCAATGCACAGTCTACACTTAAACCTTGCGATTTATGGATTGTCACCGCATATGCCAAGCAAACAGGAAACTGCTTACGGCGAACATATAAGTCTTTTACAAGCAAAAATCTAGCAGAGCAAAGACCAATTAGCTGTACTTCCTCAATGCCATCAAATTTAATTTTTAAAAATTCAATTCCATCTCTATTTCTGTATTTTACAAAATCATCAACATTACCCATTGATCCATTTACCAGACCTCTTTCAACATGTAAATTCCTTCTTAAAATTATACGGCAGTTCAAGCACACATTCAGAGTCTTTTCAAAACCTGCAGTTTTAGATATACTCTTCTCTAATGAATCCAATTTTGTTTTCAGATTCTCAGACAAAATAATTGTTGATCCCATATGCTCTACTCTGTCAATAGCTTCCAGTTTCACAATCTCTTGCTTTTCTAAATGCAACATTTTGTTGTTGAATTTGGCACATTCTGCAAGAGTTGGCATCAAACATATTCCAGATTTCTTATCAGTAATTTTCTGAAAAATATTCTCAGGCACAACATCTTGTTCTGGATATAAATTTGACAGTAATCGTGCATGTAAAGCTTCTTTCCCATGCTCGGTCACTTTTCCAATTCTAACATCTTGTAGAATAGTCTTGTAAACTTCATCCTTCGCCTGACGCATATTTTCATGCAGTTCAGCATAATTGAAGTTTAACCATATATTGACGTTGCCAATGCTGCCTAGGCACTTCCTGGTATCTTCATGCGTGAGCATTTTGAACACAGGTTGCCCTTTCACTGGTGTCAGCTGCAAAAGATCTCCGAAAACAATGATGTGTTTGCCACCAAATAACACATCATACTCTGTTTTGAGAACTTCTTGCATTCTCAAATGCACAAAGGCAAGCATGACATTGGAAACCATGCTTACTTCGTCAATGATAAGAAGTTTCATTTTCCTCAAGATTCTTGAAACTTCAAAACAAGCATCTCCAGATAGCTTGTGATATTGTAATTTGTTGTCATGCTCCACTGGCAGCATCAGTAAACGATGTAAAGTAATCCCTTTAATGTTATGTGCTGCCAGTCCAGTTGGAGCGGTGACAACACAAGACAGCGATGACTCTGTCCTTTCCTGCAAATAGCATGAAATTGCTTTAATGAGGAAACTTTTTCCAGTTCCCGCTTCTCCACTCACGTACAGTCGGACAGGCTTCAACGACGTACATGAGCACTCTTTCTTGTCATGACTTAATCCATGATCAATTTGCATGGTAACTTCGTCATATATTTTCCTCTGCTCAACGTTGAGTTGTCTTTCCAACTCTTCTAAGTTAACCGCATCCTCCTGAGCATGTGCCATGGCTCTTTCCACTTCATTCATAGCAGTGGCAGCTTCATTTTCGATAACAGGTCCTCCTAGTGGATCCTGACTCAATGAAGCAGAACTCTGACTGTCCTGAGAACTGTCTCTGGCAATCTCGGCTGCAATTGTTGCTTCCTGCTCAATTTCCGCATTCAACATTTCTACATATTTGGGAAAAGCAGGACATTCTATGGTCTCCTTGGCAGCATTGAAAGAGTCTTCGTAACAGAGGAAATCTCCAAGCAGTTCCTCTTCTGCACGCCAAGGCTTGAAAAGTTGCAAAAGTGCTAAATAGAAAAACTCCTTTTTTTCAGGAGATTCGCCAGTCAATTTTCGATGGTTTACCAAGTGGCATTTTCTTTGCTTGACCAGACATCCCTCACTTCCTATTACAGCATACACTCCTTTCTCAGTATCTTCTTTGATGTTCCTCTTGAATATGTAATTTTGAAGAACCTCATACAGACAAACATTGTCGAGGTGACTGCTTCTATTTGGATAATATGTATCCAACATGTTGGTCTTCAAAATGTCAGTACTGTTTGGCTCCTTTTCCGCCAAATACTCAATTTCCCGCACAGGTTTCAGAACTCGATTACGCGTTGCAGCAAGACCAAGACTCGCCCAAACGATACTCCTGGACTTGGCATAGAGACTTGCTGAAGACAACCGGTCAGAGCATTCGTACGCTCCGATTTCTCGATGCGACAACATCTTCAGACTGAAACTGTACAACTTCTTGCTGAGGCTCTTTTCATGGGAAATGTCCTCCCACATATCCTTCAATTCTGTCTTCTCTTTTTTGGTGATGTAAGATGTCACATACCGAGCCACAGCCATACAGTTATCAGCCACAAACTGTATATCCATGTTAGCATTCCACATGGACAAAATCACCGGGTTGTAGTCGTTGATGTACTTTGACTCTTCGGTCCTCTTCAAATTGTATGTGTTTTTAGGTGATTTCTTCATCACATTATGTCGCAGCGAAGACATCAAACTGTTTACTCTTCCTTTAGAAATTACCGGTCGTGGAAAGCCGAAACGACATTTGGTGTAGAACTTGTCCTTGTTTCGGAATTTACGACGGCAGTACTTTCCACATCGATGGCTTTGGAAACGCAGAACTTTTTCTCTTAGGCTTTTCTTCTCCTTTGCGTTTGGAACAGCACACGTAGAATACTGTTGGATGAAACTCATCACTGAGTCTTCTGGATCCGTTCCAAATTTAGGTGCATCCTTGATCCACAGCAGCATATGTATATGAGGAGCACCTCTTGCTTGGTACTCCTTTCTCCAGAAGAAATCCAACACCTCTCCAAGAGGTGGATTCTTCTTATTCATGATGAAAGACATCATAGCTTCAAATCTATGATTGAAGTACCTACATACATTGACTGGATCCAAAGAGCACAGTTCTCCGGGTGTCTTGAATTCGATGTTATCTATGTTAGCATTTGCCTCTCGTAGAAATTCAAGTAAGTCTTCCCAGCCATACTCGGCACAGCTCAGAGTGAGGAACCATGTGGGAGTACCTAAGTTCCTCAGCATACATTTTAAATCACCATGACGACGTTACCAGTACTCATTAGTACCACGCTGACACGCCATGAGATTAATCAGGTGAGAATCCAAAATACTGTCTTGGACATTGACTTTATCCATAAAGTCACTTGCCGAGATGTTTTGCATGTGTATACCACTTTTCAAGATGTGGTTCACTGCATATGACAGTCCAGACAGATCGCTTTCAAACAGGAGATGAAACAAATAAGGAATGCATTGTCGAAACCTAGCATCTCCTGCATACAATCGCAAAGTCCGGTATTCAGAAGCAGGAATTTGATGAGGTCGCTCATCATATCTTCCTCCCTGACCTGTTGGAAAAAGCTGTGGGAAACACCGAGCTTCCAAACTTTCCTCCCAAACACTAATGGGACTCCCTTTGGCTTGTTTCATTTGAAACAACTCAATAGCATTCCCCATGACTTCCTTGGAATGCAAAGGATGAACACTATAATGTTCATATATTTCTTCACTAGTAGAGGGTTCTACTTTCTCAATTTGACCAGCACACAAATCGCTATCCTCTTCCTCACTTACTTCCTCTTCTGCAACATATACATTCTTATAGTATTTATTATTTTTTTTCAAATACAATGTTGCCTTTTTAACTTTCCTAACATCTACTGAATCTTGCCATATTTTCTTATTCTTTGTCGGAACCCCATTAACTAAGATAACCAGAGGTTCCTCTTCCACTTTTTCTACTCCAATTGTGTTAATGTTTTTCTTCAAATCTAGAGGCAAATAAACAACTCTTCCCTTTAATCCTCTCTGTAAATCTGATGGAGGCAATTTCCCTGTCTTTGGCTCCATTCTTACAATAGCCTGAAAGGGATGGATACTTTGAATCAAAATAGATTCATAAGTATTTAAATCCTTCAATTCAGAAGGAATCTCAATCAATTCCAGATTATTATGAACTGCTCTAGCAGGCATCTGGTTTTGATTTAATTTGTTACAACAATAAGTACACACACGTTGATCCAATCCCAAATCAAAACAATTTTCTACCATCAAGTATGTTGTGAAATCCTTCCATTCACTATTATTTTCCCTTTCACTTTTTGCATATAAATCCACTAACTTAGTCTGATTCTTATAATAAGTGCGTCGACAACACACACAAGTGAAATTTGGCCTCTCACTTGATTTGACCTGAAACGTCGCAATTTCCCTCTGGAAATTATCTGTACTGGAAACCTGTACACTATCTTCCACATTACCCGCTTCTTCTTGGTCAATTTCAACATTCTCCTCTTTACTTCCAAAGTAACAAAACTCAATTTCTTCACATATATTCTTCACATCTATTTCAGAACCATGCAAAAGAGCAGCGCATAATTGTTTAAGCATAATTGCTGGACTCTTAGCATAATACAACATTCTAACTAATTTCCTCACTTTATTATGATGCACTGCTAGCATCCTGAAATGATGAAAAACACTCTGGCATACTCTCCTGGAAAGACAAGCCAGTGAATGACCATGCAAACCTGTCACTTCTCTCACTCTGCAAGGATCTAATTCTTGCAACAACCTTATTTTCTGCTTCAAACTTTTCTTATTAAATGACCGTACAAAATCACAAAGCAAATTGATGGAATCCTGTCGCACACTACAAATACTACTACACTTCCAGGTGTACACAGGACCCTTAGCACGTCTTCCTAAAACCTCATTACCTAACACCTCTTCTGCCTTTGTTGTCACAAGTTTTTCTTTTTCAACTGGACAACCATCTTTCACTTCATAAGCACGACCACTGGTGTCAACTGCATGCACCAAATCATTATCCTGGAAATAACTCTCCTCATTAAAAAATGCCTCAGAGCTTGAACTATGCATCCATTCTCCAGAAAAAACTTCACAAAAATTACTACGATTAACTATTCTCTTCCATCTACTATTTCTTTTGAAATCATAAATTGCCTTGTTTATAGCTTCCTAATTCTATTGACTATCAAAATAAATAACTTACGTTTAATTTCAAATGCCTCATTAATAACTTTCTCAACTTTTTTTTTTCTCTTATAAAAAACCACTTTCTGTTGACCTTTCTTAATATTTTTTAACAAATTGCCAATTATCCTGTTGCGGAACATTCGTTTACGAATGTCCCTAAACTGTTGTTTCCTTCTACTATCATGCACAGAGTTATCTCTTGCTCTAGCAGTAACATTTTTGATTGGCCTTTCCTTTCCATTTGAATTGCTTCTCTTTTTATGGACTGAAACATTTTCTGTAGTAATATTTTTTTTACTACACATATTTCTTCTGAATGTTTTTGTACTCTTACCCGGTGCTTTCTTCGTGACTTGACAAATCTTTTTGTTAGAGGACTGCTGCTTCTTTTGATTGGCCTGCTGTCTTTGACGTTTTGCAGCCTTTCTCTCTCTTTCTTTCGTTGGCATGGTGAAATGTTGAAATGATCTGCAGTTGAATCTGTGGTAAAATATATTAAAAAATGTTATTAACCACTATTACCAAACAGTAAATCAATAACAGTGATCAAAAACTTAACACACTACTTGACATTTTAAATAGAAGATTTTTTAGTCCTTGGCAAATTTACAATACAGAAATAGCAGAAAAGAAATGGAATTTATATTCATGTTACCTGTGCTATTTTATATGTGAATCTGATCTAATTTTATGATCATTTTTTAATATTTTATTGAAGACACTACACATAACCTGTTTTTGAAGGTGTCTTTATTTTTAAATTAAACGGTTTACACTTTTACTTTTTATTTATTATAAATTTTAAAAATAAATGTTTATAGTTCCATAGGCTCAAGCAGGTCAGCTTCCCACCCTATGTCATATAATTCGGACAAATCTGCATCCTCATCACGCTCTTCTTCATCCTCAGGATTTAAATCATCCAAGGGATCAACATCCACTGATGTTTCAATTACAAGTTCAATGATGAGGTCAAAATCAACTGATTGCAGATTGTCGCTCATGTTGATGTTGTCTTTATCTTTAAAGAAAGATAACAACAATGAGATGTTGCAGAGTAAGAGACAAATCTCAGAGATTATAATAGTAAAATTGTTTAACAAGAGTAACATTTTGCAGCTATTATTTAGCCATGTCCAGCGATGCTGAGCAGGTGAAGCCTATGTCTAATTTTTCAGTGAACAGGACTCATCTCTTCTTAACCTTGGATAAGCCTCACCAACTCTGTGTCCCCTGCACATATTGCAACGGTCTCCTTGCAGGCATCAAGAAGTCCTCACTAAAAAAACTACAGACCGTTCAACATGCAGCCGCTAGACTCGTCCTAAAACTTCCCCGGAGGTCCTCGGCCACTGCAGCCCTCAACGCACTCCATTGGCTGCCTCTCCATAAGAGAATCTTGTTCAAGCTTTTAATTACTGTTTTTAAAGCTAACAAGTGCATGGGCCCAGCTTACCTGATTAAGCGCTTTCAGCATTATACTCCTACGCGCTGCTTGAGGTCATCAGGCGCTAATTTCATCTCTGAACCTCGTATCAAATTAAAAACAAAAGGTGGAAAGACCTTTTCATTCCTTGCTGTTAGGGCATGGAATCGCCTTCCCCCTCATCTTAGGCATGCCCCCTCAGAAAGCCTTTTCAGGAAAACCCTGAAGACGTGGATCTACTCTCAATCGGACTCTTCAGTTCTCGCAGCCATCTGATCCGATTCATGTTACTCAAATAGATCTGCTGTGGGCACAGCGCCAAGATGCTCCTCCCGGAGCGATAGTAGCGCTTTATAAGAAAACCATAAATATCAAATACTTAAATGTAAAGGGGCAGATTTATGTTAAATGGCACATCCCCAGGCATGCACCAGTTAACGTGCACCGCTGCTCTGCCACCCATGGTGTGCCGTATTTACAATCAGATAGGAGAAAGCTGCGTCAAAACCCTGCGCCTGCTTTAAGCAGGCATAGGTCTTGACGCAACATTGTGGAGATGGGGCACCCCTGAGCCTTGCTTGAGCTGCATCGCACTTGCGATACAATTCCAGCAATGCGCCACCTTTACAGCACAGATACGTCACGCATCTGTGCCATTTTTGCCCCATGCTGCGCCGCATTGTAAATGCAGCACACCATGGGTGGCGGAACAGCGGCGCAGGATGACTGGCACATCCCTGGTGATGCGCCAGTCATCATAAATCTATCCCTAAGCTTCTTATCTTGTTACAGATGAACCGCCATATGTACCATCAAACTATTTTGCATTTCCTAAATAGCGAATTTTAAGGAATAAATAGCAATTCTTTACCATTCCTAATTTGCAATGAGCAAATTGCTAATTGCAAATTACCCATTCATTTCCATGGGCTAGGAGGCTCATAGGAATGAAGGTGCAATTTGCGATTAGCAATTAGCTCATCGCAAATTAGGAATTTTTCCAAGGGTGCATGGGTGTCTCAAGAACACCCTGCTGCACCCCTGAAAAAGAAATTTGGGGGCATATGGCGCACATACATGCCCTAAGGGCATGTATTGGCGTCATGTGGCACCTTTTGTTTTTTGGAAAAAAATGTTTTTTGAAAAGAATTCGCAAATTACCACAAACTAGAAGTTGGTGGTAGTTTCCAAATCCTTAATGTCATTTTTTACATATTTTTTGTTTGATACATTGCATTTAAGAAATCGCAAAATTTGCAAATCCTTCAGTGCAATCGCAAAATAAGGAATAGCAAATTTTGAATTAAGGACATTTTAAGTCATTTCCACATGTGCAGTGTTTTCAAATTATGATTTGAAAATCGTTTTTGGGGAAAAGGAATGGTTTGCAAATTTATGACAAGGACATAATGGTGTATGCTTCTCTATAAGGCATTTCACTGTCTCTGATGTCATTTTTCCCATATTACATTATAAGACCTTTCCCCATGGAGCACATTCCTTGTAAATATGCTCCCACCTGTGCATGGTGAATTTAGATTTTGACTGTTTGAGTCACATAGCCATGTTAAAAGTGACCCAAAAAAATTGCAAACGCTTTAAAAAAACACATTCATGTGTCTTAAGCACATTTTAAGTCATTTCCCCGTGGACAGTGTTTTGTAAGTGGCGCAAAAGAGGCATACACCTATCATAAATCTGTCCCTAGCATTTTAAATGATTAATTCATGATGACGATAAGGTGTGGCCTATCCAGAGGTTTGTTTAAGGTGAGGCCTACTCAGGATTGCAGATTAAAGTTACGCTTGATGAAGAATACAGAGGACATAATACATGTAAAGCTCTACCAATGAAGTAAGTAATGTCCACTTCATTGCGCCAGTCATCATAAATGTATCCCTAAGCTTCTTATCTTGTTAGACATCAACCGGCATATGTATCATATAACTATTTCGCATTTCCAAAATAGCAAATTTTAAGGAATAAATAGCAATTCTTTACCATTCCTAATTTGCAATGAGCAAATTGCTAATTGCAAATTACCCATTCATTTCCATGGGCCAGGATGCCCATATGAATGAAGGTGCAATTTGCGATTAGCAATTAGCTCATCGCAAATTAGGAATTTTTCCAAAGGTGCAGGGGTGTCTCAAGAACACCCTGCTGCACCCCTGAAAAAGAAATTTGGGGGCATATGGCGCACATAAATTTTAACAACATTCCATTACCTCAAAAACGATTTTCAATTCATAATTTGAAAATACTGCCCACAGGGAAATTACTTAAAATGTCCTTAAGACACATGAAAGTGTTTTTTGAAAGCCTTTGCAATTTTTTTGGGTCACTTTTAACATGGTTATGTAACTCAAACAGTAAAAACCAAAATTAACATGCACAAGTGTGACCATATTTACAATGAATGTGCCCCACGGAGAAAGGTCTTTTAATATAATATGGGAAAAATGACATCAGAGACACAGAAATGCCTTATAAAGAAGCATACACCATTATATCCTTGTCATAAATTTACAAACCATTCCTTTTCCCCAAAAACGATTTTCAAATCATAATTTGAAAACACTGCACATGAGGAAATGACTTAAAATGTCCTTAAGACACATGAAAGTGTTTTTTGATTGCCTTTCCAGCATGGTTGGGTCACTTTTAACATGGCTATTTAACACAAACATTCAAAATCTAAATTTGCCATGCACAGGTGGGAGCATATTTACAAGCAATTTGCGCCACAGAGAAAGGTCTTACATTAAAATGGGAAAAATAACATCAGAGACAGTCAATTGCCTTATAAAAAAGCATACACCATTATGTCCTTGTCATAAATTTAAAAACAATTCCTTTTCCCCAAAAACGATTTTCAAATCATAATTTCAAAACACTGCACATGGGAAAATTACTTAAAATGTCCTTAAGACACATAAAAGCATTTTTTGATTGCCTTTGCAGCATGTTTGTATCACTTTTAACATGGCTATGTAACACAAACATTCAAAATCTAAATTTACCATGCACAGGTGGGAGCATATTTACAAGCAATTTGCGCCACAGAGAAAGGTCTTACATTAAAATGGGAAAAATAACATCAGAGACATTCAATTGCATTATAAAGAAGCATACACCATTATGTCCTTGTCAGAAATATTATAACCATTCATCTTCCTCAAAAACGATTCTCAAGTCATAATTTGAAAAGACTCCACAGCTCCTATGCAGAAAAACACCCTGTCAGTACTAATACTTCACATTTTCTCCAATTACATTTTCTCAAAGAAACAAAATCTATTTGTAAAACACTTGAGACAAAGCAACATTTGAAAAACACAACTTTCTTCATAATTTTCTCCTTAAAGCACACTATTCTCTATCTAAATTAAAGAAATATTTTCTCACCTTAGCAAATACTTTGAGTTTGAAAACAGTCTCAGAAACACTCCAATTTGTCTTCAGCAGAGCAAAAGGTATGCACTCCAGAGTCTGCAGCTATCAAAAGCACAGAAATGCTGTAATTCTTCACACATATCTCTCATGTCACCCAATCAAAACTCTTCCCTCACTTTTTTTCAAATGAAAACCCTTCCCCTCTCTGCCATTTCATGCCTTTTCTGCATAGCAACCACCTCTTGCAAGACCTCTGGTGTTTGCAAGTTCACACAACAATGTTGCAATTGAACTCTGAACTCTCAGTGCACCTGCGTATCCACTGCAATCTTTCATTTAATGATTATTTATTGACCATTCAAAATACATCTTTCAAAGAACTCATCCATGCACCCTAACTTTCTGTTTTCAGCAATCAAAATCCACCAATCACTGTTACTGCTTCATTAACACAGAAACTCCACAGTTTTTTTCATTTTAAACTCTCATTTTTTCAACTGCCATTTCATTGCCACACTTCATCTGACTGCAGCAGAACCTTCTCTCACCATGTTTTCTGTCTGGATTGTTGGACATAGTTATATCCACTGGGCTCACAGGTATGCTGAGAACAGAAATTTACCTAACCTCAATTTACAAGATGTGGAAATTAAATGGTTTGGCCACAGAGGATTAAAATGTCATCAATTGATACCATTGGTGAAAACCTTTATGCATTTGCCCAAACCTGACCTGTTAATTGTGCACTGTGGGGGTAATGATTTGGGCACTTTGACTGGGGTAGGTCTGGAAATGCTTTTAAAGGACACCTTTGAGCAATTGATGGCACTTTTTCCTCAGACTGCCTTGGTATATTCAAATATATGCCAAAGACAGAAATGGAGGTGGTCAAACCAATTTTGTCCACAAATTGAGAAGTCGAGGAAGCATGTAAACAAATCTGTTTCAGCTTACATGAGAGACCATGGAATGGGCTCCCTGTACAACAATAACTTGCGTTACTACATGCAAGATATCTACAGAGGAGATGGAGTTCACTTCTCAGATGAGGGCAACAGAATTTTCACTCTGAATTTAAGACTGTGCATTGGTACCTACTTATAAGTACCTAAATGTACCATAAACCCAAAAGCTCTTCTCAGAGCTACTCTACATCTGATCACTCACAATTATTATTTTACTCTAACTTTTTTCACTAATTTTCAACAAAGAACGCTCCCCGGGGCGCTACCCGGTACGCGAACCGGGAGCTAACCTCGCGAAATTTTAAAAAAAAATGTTTTTTTTCGCACATATAAGCCTCCTCAGCCACCCTCACAAAACCTAGGGGGTCAAGATAAGTCTACCGTGCCCCCTTCTACCCATCCTGAACATTATTTGCCCTCCATTTTGTATCTTAATTCGACCGAAACACAAAATGGTGGACTCCCGTAACGCTTAAGGTTCGCGAACCGGGGCGCTCAACAGTTCGCGTACCGGGTCGCTCCCTGGGAAGCGCACCATCAAAAAAGGTGGGAAAGTAGTTTACAGAAAAAATTAAAATTAAAAAATAATCAACAAAACCAACAATCAATTAACATACAGTATTTGAAAAGTCTATCATTCAGTCAGTCAGTCAGTCAAATTAACTTTATTCGATTTGATAAAATCATACAAAGTACATAAAAACAGTATTATTTACAGTTAAAAAGGAATTAAACAATTTCATTTATCAGCAAGTTAATTTGATTAAATAAATGCATTTAAAATATTTAAGAGACCCGTTATGTACATCAGTTTTCCAAATTCATGCTCCTTCTGGCTCTGGTTGCTGCCACCAGGAAATTGGCCATGGCGAAGGTGATACAAATGTTGCCCAATGATAATAAATATAGCATTGCTGGTCTCACCTGGGAGAAGCCAGCTTCTCTTAGGACTGGTAGCAGGTATTTTTTTCTTTGGACGGAGAAGAAATCACAAAACATAACAAAATGTAAACTGTCTTGAACAGAAAAATTGTCACAGGTGCAAGGTGATGCTAACTCAGGTTTCGTCCATTTGTTAAAATTGCCCAAATAAAAATGAATAATGTTGAATCTGAATCTTGTTAACAAAAATCTGTGGAAGGGGTTTGTGACAAAGCATAAATAAGGCTCAATTGCAAGTGACTGAAGTGTTAAGTAGTGCATTCGAACAGAGGGTTTAGATAGTTCAGCTTCTTCTCGCAACATGTACGCCCTAGACATAAACAGTTTTTTTGTAAAACACACATCCTGCTTTGTGATACATGAGGGAGAGGTGAATAAATCTGGGCGTCCTAGTTCAATGAAACATTTGTGTAAATACGCCAGCCATGGTATCATGTGGCTATATTCCAGACTCATCACATCCCTCATGATCATGTGGTTTAACGATAATTCAGGGTTTAGCCAGGTCTTAAGCCAATATATTAGTGGAGCCAGTCTCAGTTTGTCCTGGATATAATCCATACCAAGTTCTGAATGCATGGAAAAAACCGGGGAGGATTGGGGGAGGGACAGGACTGAGCGTAAAAAGCTATTCTCAGCTACCTGGATTTTGTCTAAGCGTACGTAGCTCCATAAGGAAGCACCATACAAAGCCACGGGAAGGGATTTGCTGTTATAAACCTGGATAATGGCCTTCATAGGTCTATGGCCCAGCCTTTTAGCGAAACTTAAGATGGCCATGGATGTTCTAGTGACCGCTAGGGTTTTAGCCCGTATCTGTGGGCCCCAGGTGCCCCTGCTGTCAAAAAGGACTCCCAGATAGGGGAACACGGGGACTCCCGAGACTATCTCCCCTTTACAAAAAAAGGTTTTTATTCCTCTCTTGGCCCTTTTCCCTTGTCTACCTACGACCATAGTGTGCGATTTGGAGGCATTCACCCTCAGGTCCAACCGGTCCATGAAGGTCCCAAATGCATCTAGCAGTTTTTGAAGACATACCCCTGTGCGTGCTATTAGTACAGCGTCGTCCGCGTATAGGAGAGCAGGGATCTTAACTTCTCCTACACGCGGAACGTCACTTGCTGCCCCAGTTAAGTGTATGCCTAGGTCATTTATGTAGATGGTGAACAACAGGGGGGCCAGTATGCATCCTTGCCTAACACCACGTAGGGATCTAAAACGTGACGTGCATCTTCCCTCTTTGGTCACTCTTACAGCAGCAAGTAAGTCCTGGTGCATAGATGCTATAAATGCCACCAGGTCTGCATCAATTCCCATGTTAATTAGAATTTCCCATAGCTTAGACCTATTGACCATATCGAAGGCCGAGGAGAGGTCCATAAATGCTAGATATAAGGACCCCTCCTTGGCCACCGTGTACTTGGCAATCAAGAGGTGGAGATTTGAACACTGTTCTATCGTGCCCCTTTTTTCCCTGAAGCCATACTGTATGTCAGCCAGGCCCCCACGCTCCTCCAGGCTATCTCTTAGTCTGTCTAGGAGGACTCTGCCCAAGATCTTAATGGCAGAGTCCAACAGAGAGATAGGTCGATAGCACCCTGGATCGTCCCTTCGGCCCTTTTTGAATATAGGCACTATGGTGGAAATAGCCCACGTGTTTGGGGGGGTCGAAGTATTAGCGGCTGTGAACACGTTGGCCAGGATGCCAGCCCAGAGTTTGGGGGAATGTAAATAAAAGTCAGCTGGCACCCCGTCTGGGCCCGGGGCTTTGTTCCTAGTTGTGGCGCAGATTGCTTTTTCCACTTCCCCGCTATTAAACTGTAGAGGTGTGGCCACCAAGCTTGCACAGTTTTGTGAATGCGGCCGGTCCCCCGACTCACCATAAACAGAACTGAAATGGGCTAGCCACTTCTCATCTGGTATTACGCAGTCCGTGTCTGCGTTGGGAGAATCTGAGAAATAAGGGTGGTTTACTACAGCCCAGAATTGCCTGCTGTCCCGCAAGATGTTAATGTCGGTTAATTGCTCCCAAGCCTCCTGCTTAATGCTGTCCCTTCTCAATTTAGTGGCAATCCTGTACTCTTTTCTCATCGTTGAGACCAAAGCCCTGTCCCTAGGTTGAGCTTTAAGGGCAGCTTTTAGAGCTCTAAGGGCCTTGCTGCATGCCGAATCAAACCATTTGTGTGGCTTTGGTTCTCCCCTGCCCCTTGGTGCCGTAAGGTTCTCAGCCACAGTGTGGCAAATTGATTGAAATGCGGCCATGATGCCATTGCCTGGGAAGGTCGGATCTTGGCAGATTTTAATCTGCTCTTCAATCTCTTGACCGATGTTTCGGTAAAAGTCATCTGCCACCACATTCCCCCACTTCAAACGCCTGCCTTGATCTGTTGGGCGAAGAATATATCCCTGTTTAGGCTGTCCTGGCTTAGGTCCCAAGGCTCCCCCCCAGCGGATCGACAGAAAAACAGGGTTATGGTCGCTAAAAGGGGAGAACACAGTGCGATAAGAAATGATGCAATCAAGAATGGCGGGGGTCACAAAAATATAATCAATAACAGAACCCATGGGCGAGCCCTTGAAAGTCGGTGCTCTAGATACCCCCTCTCCTGCAGTAAATTCAAGGAGGTTATAGTTAGCCAGGAAGTCCTCCAAGTCCTCTCCAGGCCTGGTGTGTTCGAAGTGTGGGCCCTCCTGGTCCCAAGTCTCCACAGCACCCGGCCTGGGACAACCAAAGTTACAGGGGTGAATGTTAAAATCTCCCATTAACACTATTTCATAACTGGTAGGGGAATTTTGGGTGAATATGTTTAGAAATGTGTCCAGTTGGGAGATATTATTGCCCCCAAATTCCTTGTTGGCAGAGTTGTAGAAATTGATAAACAGGATACTTTTCGATGAGCTGATTTGCCTTTCTACAATTAGACAGTTTTGGGAGTCGTACTCAATTTGTATTAGTGGACCAGTGAGGTCAAGGGAAAAAAGGGTCAAAAGGCCTCCTCTCGCTCTGCCTGCAGTGCTGGGGCAGGCCGCGACTGCGAAGCCTACAAAACCATCCAACCACAGACTAGATGACAAGTCCCATGTTTCTTGCAGCGCAATGACATCGTGTTCTGATACAAAGGTGATCCATTCGGTGTCGCTCGTTTTTGATCTGATTCCAGCAATGTTCCAGCTAATAATTTTGCAACCATTTTCATCATTCAGTACTGCCATGGAGGCCCTTGCGACCTCACTGGGTGTGATGGCTTCAACTGGTGATAGTCAGTCCATATCATCCAGGCCCGACAAGGGAGAAAACTGGTTTGTCAAGCTTATACTTGTCCCCTCGACCAGAGATATTGCCTGGGTGGCCTGTTGAGACAAAGTGGGAGGAATCGGGAAGGGCGCTGCTGAGTGGCTTGAGAGAGGGGCGTGTGTGTTTATGCGGGCCGATGCTAACCTTTTACCCTGCCATCTGGCCTGGTAATTGATGTTGAGTTTGCGTAGAGACGGAGGTTGGTAGAAAAAACCCAAAGGGACCGGTCTAAGACGATCCCAACGAGAAATTTTTGAGCCGTCCCAAAAGAGTCTGTCAGCCTCATCCACCCTGCAGAAGTTAACGACCACACAGTCGCCGTACGTTGATTTGGGTTGTTTCCCAATCCATCCCACCCTTCTTGCGTGGATGATCAACTCCGCTATATTCTCACCGCTGCATGTGTTACCACTCCAGTTCTTAACTTTGCTGATCAGATCCTCCGTAGATTCCCTATCCCCCTCTCCAAGTGGGTCTACTCCAACAAACACTGCAACAAAAGGTGAAGCTTCTGGAGGGAGGTGGAGTTTATATGTACTTGGCACTGCCTTTTTTCTGCATGATTGGCTGTTATCTGATGGGACTAGTGTGGCTGTGGCCCCGCTTGGGTTGCTCGTCGGTGCTGACTGGGGGGGTATATTGTGGTCACGTATCCTGTTGTCATTGGTTAGATTACCGCCTGGATGGTCCGTCAGCACTATTGCCCCCTCAGTAACCCTGGTTGTGCTCGTTTGTTCAGGACTGCCCCCGTTAATTGGGATGTGATTAGTGGGAAGTGCTTGCGTAATTCTGTCCAGAAGTAAACATTTCTTCAGGAGACCTTCTAGACAGGTATTGAGGGTATCGACGATGTCCTTTGCGATCCCCACCAGCAAGGGTTCAATCCTCGCCACAAATAATTCTTCTAGTTTGTCATCCAGCATAGTTGATCTATCTTCAGAGGGGGGCAGACTATTTACTTGCTTCCCTCTATTACCTGAGCTAGGACTGATGGCCAACGGGATTAAAGCACTGGGTGAAGTGGCAGATGGGCCCAGTTGAGGATCCACGGATGGTTGTACACTGGGGAGGCAGTTAGCTATTACCACATGCGGTTCTAGTGGGACGCTGGCAGGGGCACCGGAAAGGTGGGATGTTACAACATCTGCCAGCGAAGTAGGTGAAGTGTTCGGTACAAATAACGCAGTGGCCAGCTCTTGCTCCACATCCGCTATCTCCTTTGTTAATGCCCCCACAGCCGAGGAGAGGTATGACATAATAGAGTTGGAGTGCTTAGGAATTTTGGCATTTTTACCCCCCTCCTCCGCATTCGTATGATTCTTTCTCTTACCCATCTTGGCTTGCAGATGTTAGCGACGAGGCCCTGCCCGGCCTCCCTCGGCCCCGGACGGCCACAGACGGCCCGCCCTCTGCCCGGGCTCCGCCCGCGCGCGTCCCGCGACGCGGAGGTAGTGTCTGCTGTTTTGTAGCGCCACCAGGCGCGCTTGCTCCGTGTACCCGGAAGTTGGCGCTATGCTCGCTGGGGGCTGTAGTCTCCAGCCGCTTGATGGCGCTGAGGCGGCGAGACTGCAGCGTTCCCAACCCAGGAGCTGGCGCGGTGACCGGTGTAAGTACTGGCGGTGGTGAGGTAAGCTCCTCACTGTCCTTGGCCCCATTCTATCATTCATTTTTCATTGCAGTACGCTGCCCAGAACGCTTCCCGGTGTAATGTGGTATGTAGCACCTGATCTTTCACAAAGATTTCAGTGTCCAGAAATACTATCCTTGATTCACTGATTGTATACAAAAGATCAGGTGCTACATACCACATTACATCGAAAAAGCACAGCAACAAATGCAGTATTACATGCCCAAAGCTTTCACCAACAAAGTCTAGTTCACAATATTCCTTACGGAGAACTCCTTCGGATAAAAAGAATTTGCTCAAATGATGAAGATTGGCAGATTCACAAGAAATTAACAACTCAAAGATTTGTAAAACGGAAGTATAATCCCGTCAGTATTCATACAGCTTTGCAACGCTCCTCCGCAATCAATAGAACTGAATTATTGAAAGAAAAACAACCACCCAATCAAGAGGATCAGAAAATCAGATTCATCACCACTCACTCAACGGCGAATAAAGCAATTAATCAAATCCTGAGAAAAAATTGGCACATACTACACATGGATCCCACTGTTGCTGAAATTGTAGGGGACCATCCAAATGTGACATATCGGAGGGCCAGAAATTTAAAAGACAAATTGATTCACAGTCATTTCAAAGAACAAAAAAAACGGAGACATGGCCAAAACCAAGAGGTTTTTACAAATGTTCATAATGCAAAGTTTGTTGCATTGCGAAAACAACAAAAGAAATAGAAATGGCAAACAAAAAAACTTGGAAAATCAATCAATTGATCAATTGCAAAACTCAATTTGTTATATATGCCCTGGAATGTCCTTGCTCCCTGAAATATATTGGAAGCACCAAAAAAGAACTGAAACTACGCATTTTGGAGCATGTGCGTGCAACCATAAACTCAGATCGCAGCAATGCGATGGCAAAACACATGGAAAAGGAGCATAACGGAAATTGGAAGGAATTGTCTTTCTATGGAATTGAAAGTGTTGGACCAACCCCAAGAGGTGGAGACCGTGAAAAGGTGATGCGACAAAAAGAATATAAACACATAATGACCTTTCGAACTCTGAGCCCGTTTGGCCATAATCAGGATGAAGAACTACATTGCCACCTTTAAATACACTTCCGAATGTACTTAAGAACTGTGTAAAAACGATGCCTACCCTATTAACAATCTTTTTAAATCACATGATTTTCATTGAAACTTTGATTAACTTACTGAAATGGATGGACCTATAGACAATAGGTGACAGACTTTAGTTTAATTTTTCAAGTTGTTTTATTAATGAATGGTACAAAAATTGTATTTTACAACAATTTAATTTAGTAGTGACACAATAAGTGGTTCACAGCCCACTGGAGGGCTTGATTGTCAGAATTCCTTGTTTCAAAATTCTAAAAATTTAAATTGTGGTTCTAAATTTGACAATCTAAAGCGTAGATTTGTGTTTCAACAGTTCTAAATGTATAAAGGGAACAAACACTACATGTCCCAGAATACCCTGTGTGTAAACAGGAAGTGATGTAAGTGGTAATGAGTAATTTCCTTTAATCACTGTATTTAAAAATTGCAAAAAAATGGCCGAAGTGACAGACCTGTGAGCAAGATCTCAGTGGAGATCGAAACGCGTAAGGTGTTGCTGGTTTATGAACAAAATAAACTGAATTCCGGCTAGATTGAGTGTGGAGTTATCATTACCGCACGGGAGTGCTTGAGGAAAACCGTCCTTGCAAGGGGACAAACGGAATAATTTAATACGCGGCTGGTCCTGCCGCGCCTCAGCGTGCACCGCCCGAGAGCGCCCGGGAGCCTTGAACCTGGACAAATGGGAATATATATATATATATATATATATATATATATATATATATATTATATATATTACCTACTGGCGGTCGCCAGTAGGTATATATAGTTAGGATTTTTTCCCTATGGGATTTTTGAAAATTCTATGTCTAATAACTTTGGCGTTTGTGGACGGAATTGGCTGAAATTTTCAGGAAAATGGCACATTTTGTTTCTGAGCAGCCCCTGAAAATTTGGGGGGGGTTCGTCAAGGGGGGGCCGAGAAAAAAGGGGGGTCCCAAAACGTGTTTTTAACATTGAGTTTTCCATAGGGCGGTTGGCCTCACTTTTAGCCCGAACGGCTGAATGGATTTGCACGAAACTTGGCAAAATTGTAGGGACTGGTAGCCCGATGTGCCTTTTGTAGGTCTCAATATATGTGCTTCAGTGGATTTTGAGAAATTAACGTTCAAAAAAAGATATATATCTGTAACAGCGGACCGGGCAGCGCTCCAGTTCGCGTACTTTTCGCGCAACGGAGCTTTGTGAAGCGAAGCTGATTGGTTCTCCGGCGTCTGTAAACATTCCAAACAGTCCGTAGCGGCCGCCATCTTGTCTCTCGGTAGGATCGAGAGACAAGAGGAGGCCAAAGCGAAGGGGCAAATGGCCATAAGGGGGCATAGTAGATCCTCGCTGACCCCCTAGGTTTGATGTGGAGGTTTTAAAAGGGCCCCGCGGGGCAAAAAAAAAAAATAATAATAATATTCGAACGGCTGAATGGATTTGCACGAAACTTGGTAAAATATTAGGGACTGGTAGCCCGATGTGCCTTTGCTAGGTCTCAATATATGTGCTCCAGTGGATTTTGAGAAATTAACGTTCAAAAAAAGATATATATCTGTAACAGCGCTCCGCTTCGCGTAATGGAGGTTTGCGAAGCTGATTGGTTCTCCGGCGTCTGTAAACATTGCAAACAGTCCGTAGCGGCCGCCATCTTGTCTCTCGGTAGGATCGAGAGACAAGAGGAGGCCAAAGCGAAGGGGCAAATGACCATAAGGGGGCATAGTAGATCCTCCTTGACCTCTTAGGTTTGATGTGGAGGTTTTAAAAGGGCCCCGCGAGGCAAAAAAAAAAAAATAAGAATAATCGAACTGCTGAATGGATTTGCACGAAACTTGGCAAAATTGTAGGGACTGGTAGTCCGATGTGCCTTTGCTAGGTCTCAATATATGTGCTCCAGTGGATTTTGAGAAATTAACGTTCAAAAAAAGATATATATCTGTAACAGCGCTCCGCTTCGCGGAGATAAAATTATATCTGTATTACCTAGCTGTTGCTAACACCAGTTAGCGACGGCTAGTAGGAGATAGCGACCATCTTGGGCCCCACTTTGCATGTGAGTGATATTTATCACTAATGACATGCAAAGTGGGCATGCCAAGATGTTAGCGACTGGAAACAGTCGCTAACATCGCTATCTCCTATTATCAACTTTTGGAAATATTCGCGATAAGCGCGAATATCTCCAAAAGCTAGCACCTGCCCTGAGCAGTTCTAAGGCATGTTATCCAATGGGAGGTGGATAACATGGCTAAGAGCATTAGCTCGGTAATGCATGAATATCGCTGAGTTTTCAGCGATATTAATGCATTGCGGTCGTTTTTTATCGTATTTGCGATAAACCTTGATAATAGCAAGGTTTATCTGCGATAATTTCTGACGATGCTTAGCGGTAAAAAAATCGTTGCTAAGCATCGTTAGGGATAAATATCGCTTAACTTTGGTAATATGCCCCAACGTCTGTTAACGTTCGATTCGAAGGAAATCAGGAAGTGTTGAAAAACATTGTCTGCGCCATCTTGCCTTTTTTCAAATGCCACACTTTTGTCGTGCACGGCAGTCATTTTAGATGCCTTGACCAGACCCACTCTGTGCACGCTGCCGATCCTTAGCATGACTCCCCACCCTCGCAAGCATCTCCCCCAGGCAGTGGTCACCCCCGCTCTCTGTCTTATGCATGGGTAATAAACCACCCCCCATCTGCGCTGCTCTTCCCTGAGAATCACACCCTGTGCCCGCCCGACACCTCCCTTTCGCCCTATTCACTACCGCACCCTCTGACACTCCTTTTCCTCTGTGTCCGATTGTCCAGGCCGGTCCTAGGGTATCAGCTAGCCCTGCAGATGTAGTTTATGGCCCCAGCTGTAAAGAATCACCCCTCTTCAAAGAAGTTATAGTAGATCAAGGCCCACACTCGATGAGATCCGTCACAGCAGACGCGTTCCTATTATCTGAAAACCATCCTGTATTGTGATTGGGGAGGGGACCGAGCCTGAAGCGGAAGATTCCAGGGATGACTCTTTGTACATCAAAGTTTTTACAATTATGTGTCACATTAAAAATATATAGCACTCCAACAAAGTAGTAAGATTATAAAACTTTAATAACTTATAAATATATACAAGAAAACAAAAACAGTAATAACATATAAACATTTTTAGGGAAAAACAACGAAGTAGCGGTCGGCTGTGCGAATAGTCCCAACGCAGCACAACGTCCAGATTTCTGGCGTGGGGCGTCGCGGGGGGTGGGTCATCAGTAGCAAACTGTTGTGCGAATAGTTCCAAGGCAGCAGAACGATGGCACCAAGGTGATGTCCAGTAAGTTGCCGCACTGGTTTTGGTATCCTACAATGCTGCTCCGAATAACGGCGTGGGGCGCCCCGGGGGAGGCGGCGTGAACAGGCCTCTCCAGGTGGAGTGTCATCTGTTGTAGTGGGGCGCCCCTTTACCGTTTCAGTTGCCATTCCGTCCGTTTTTTGTCCACTGTGTCAAAAGCCGCAATTCAGCTGAGTTGCGCCCACTCTTGCGGTGCAGCAATAGGCGGCTGTCACAGGACTCTCAAAATGGCGGCAGGCTCTTTCCTTTTTGGGCCTGGTCCACTGAAATGGCCCTGGGACACCTTGGAAATCGGACGCTTGTCTGCTAAGTCTTGGACCCCATTCTCGAAAGCGTCCCCTCCGCCTTGAGGATTTATCAAAAGTTTTGGGGGCCCCCGACTCCTGTAGGCTTCTGGTGGGGACCGGTTGCCATGATTGCTCGCGGAATGACCACGACGGAGCTACGAGATGGTGGTGCTCTCATGCTGAAGCCAGCTTCAGTCTGAAACATCCAGAAACAAGGTGGGGCTTTCATCGTTTGGGAAAAAAAAAAAGTTTTCATCCAATGAAAAGTGTTGTTTTTAGGTCATATGATCAAGCCTTCCATCATTAGGAAACCAAAAGTAAAATGAACCAATGAAAAGTTTTATAAACAAGTCACATGACCTGTTATGCGGCATAGGGTATAAAATGCGGAGAAAATACGTTGGCACGTGAGGCGGCGTCAGTAGCGGACCGATGTGCGAATAGGCCGAAGGCAATACAACGCGCCAAGATCCGGATGGCACCGAGGTGGTGTCCAGCAAGTTGCAGCACTGGTGTGGCCATCCTACAATGCTGAAAGTCGGCGTGGGGCGCCCCGTTGGCCTGTGAGTTTGCGTCAGTAGCAGACCGATGTGCGAATAGGCCGAAGGCAGCACAACGCGCCAAGATCCGGATGGCACCGAGGTGGTGTCTAGTAAGTTGCCGCACTGGTGTAGCCATCCTACAATGTTGAAAGTCGGCGTGGGGCGCCCCGTTGGCCTGTGAGATGGCGGCAGTAGCGGACCGATGTGCGAATGGGGCCAAAGGCAGCGCAACAATATTTTCGGAATAGAAGACACCACAAGGCGCTGAGATGCCAAGATCCGGATGGCACCGAGGTGGTGTCTAGCAAGTTGTGGCACTGGTGTGGCCATCCTACAATGGTAAAAGTCGGCGTGGGGCGCCCTGTTGGCCTGTGAGATGGTGTCAGTAGCGGACTGATGTGCGAATGGGGCCAAAGGCAGCGCAACAATATTTTCTGACTGACACCACAAGGCGCTGAGATGCCAAGATCCGGATGGCACCGAGGTGATGTCTAAGTTGCGGACCGATGTGCGAATGGGGTCAAAGGCAGCGCAACAATATTTTCTGTATGGAAGATACCACTAGGCGTTGAGATGCCAAGATCCGGATGGCACCGAGGTGATGTCTAGCAAGTTGCTGTACTGGTGTGGTCATCCTACAATGCTGAAAGTCGGCGTGGGGCGCCCCATTAGCCTGTGAGATGGCGTCAGTAGCGGACCGATGTGCGAATAGGCCGAAGGCAGCACAACGCGCCAAGATCCGGATGTCACCGTGGTGGTTTCATAGTTGAGAGGCACTTCATCTGCAGTGGGGCGCCGAGATCCGGATGGCACCGAGGTGATGTCTAGCAAGTTGCTGTACTGGTGTGGTCATCCTACAATGCTGAAAGTCGGCGTGGGGCGCCCCATTAGCCTGTGAGATGGCGTCAGTAGCGGACCGATGTGCGAATGGGGCCAAAGGCAGCGCAACAATATTTTCTGAAGAGAAGACACCAAAAGGCGCTGAGATTCCAAGATCCGGATGGCACCGAGGTGGTGTCTAGCAAGCTATGCAGTTGAGTTGTGTGCGCACTTGCGGCGAATAGGTCGAAGGCAGCATAACAATGTTTTCTGAATAGAAGACACCACAAGGCGTTGAGATTCGGTTACCACCGAGGTGATGTCTAGCAAGTTGCCGCACTGGTGTGGCCATCCTACAATACTGCTCCGAATAACGGCGTGGGGTGCCCGAAGGGGGGGGGGGGAGGCGGCGTGAACGGGCCTTCCTAGGTGGAGGCTCGTCTGCTGTAGTGGGGCGCCCCTTTACCGTTTCAGTTGCCATTCAGCTGAGTTTCAGCTGCTCTTGATGCTACAGCGACAGGCGGCTGCAACAGGACTCTCAAAATGGCGGCCTGTTCTTTGGATTTGGGCCTGGTCCACTAAAATGGCCCTGGGACACCTTAGAACTCGGACGCTCGATTTTTTTTTCCTTTCCTGTACATGCAAAAAAAGGTAAATGCCCGGTACGTTACACGCTTCATCTGCCACGATGAACTCTCCAGAGGAACCGAAAAAAAATATAGTTATGGTAACTATACCATGCATCGTCATATGGAGAGGTGGCACCAATTAATTATAGTGCTGCATAAAAGAGAGATTTGGAGGAGAACCCCTGACCTGCTAGTACATTCATCAAAGAAGTGGCACTGACAGCATCAGAGGCAAGGGAAACGGTCCCAAATATTTAGAAGAACTTTGGAAAGATTAAAATGACATGTTTAGATTGTGGCAAATTAATTTCATGTGGACAGATGAGTGTTACTCTAATAAATACAGCATATGAACATCATCATAGTCGATGGTTGGTAGAGACATTTTGACTATATCCTGGACCTGCCCGTCCTCGCCCAAAATGGCGCCGGAATAAATGGGACTCGTAACTCCTTGTTGTGTACTGGTTGCAGAACCTTGAAATCACGAGATACGTATGCAGTTTTGAAGCACATGGCGGGCGGGGACGAGAATTGATTGAATATTTCGACATCCCTATTGATATTAAGTTCTGATGTGTTATTGATTACTGTACTATTGAAAGTTCGAATTAACGTCACCCATGGTACTTGCCCGCAAATGTATATCTTGATAATTTTATTGTAACTGGCCCTGTCGTATTTTAATTATAAAATGTACGTCCACCGATTCCGTAACTGTTAGACACCTTAGTTCTTGCAACCTAATGGCCGGCCCGTTACGTTCCTCTACAGTGTAAATGTCTACTCATCATATACGATTACAGTTTGCTCCGTGGCCGGCCCACGTGGTTATAGGCTCGTATTTGTATAATGAAATTTTCACAATAAAGGTTTTTAAAAGAAAACATGGTAGTAGTATATACATTGGTAAAGTTTTTAATAATAGTCACTGTTTTAGAATCAGTAAAAGGCAAGTGAAATAAAGCAGACCAATTACATGAAGGGTAAAAGGTATAATTCGAAGGAACGCAGTAAAGATAAATGGTCAAGGGCTGTTGTGTTTTCTACTCCTGCAACATAAAGTGATCGATAAGAATCTCATATTCAGGCGTATCGGCGACTAAGACAGCAGGTCGACCCTCTTTTGCTCAACGGCTCCGTCATGGGACGAAGAAACGCTCTTTTTCTCGAAAAAAGAATATATTTTACTTGCAGGACAGTTGTAAATTTTCCGGGAAAGTACATTAGCCTGGAACATTATAACATATATTTAAGAAAAAATAATGTTCGGAAGTAATAAAAAGCGTAATTTTTAGGTCATATGACCAAGCCTTTCATCATTAGAATAAGAAAAGTAAAATGAACCAATGAAAAGTTTTATTAACAAGTCACATGACTTGTTATGCTTACGTTACGCGCTGCGCGCCCCGGATGACTTCCGGATGCGCTAACGCGGCGCGTCATATGACGCATTACGCGACAACGCAGGTCCAGAATATAGTCAAAATGTCTCCACCAACCAGCGGTTGGAACACAACCCCTTTCAGCAGGCTAAATAGTTCTGTTAAATGACAACAGAAGGGACAGGCAACAAGAACCATCAGTCAAAGAGGGGAGGGCTAGTTCTTCTCTACCGGGTTACATTGGGGCGCTACCGGAACTGATCGAATTGGTAGTCTACAGTGTTTCTGGATATTCAGACTGAAGCTGGGGTTAGCATGAGAGCAGCACCATTTCGTAGCTCCGTCGTGGCCATTCCGCAACCAATCATGGCAGCCGCTCTTTATCGTTATTTTGGGCGGGGTGGGTGGCGGAGCCAAGCTGTTTTGCAGCCATCATTGTGTGGAGTTCAGTTCATCTCACTAGTTTTGTATTTGTCATGAGGGGTTGTTCCTAATGTTTCTATTTTAGCGAGGTCAAAAAGAGATCCCATTAGTGGCCTACTGATTTTGCTCGATTCCTTTTCTTTTTTTTTTACACGATTTTTCGTTATCTGCGAAGACTAAACAGAGTATTGTGACTCTGTGTTTGTTTGTAAATAGAGAATAAACCAAAGAGAACCAATTCTAAAACAGTAAATACTTGGATAACAATCAATCAAATGGAGAGAGAAGCAGGCACGACGTATTACAACGGGGGCAAAGGCCTGCGTTAACTACCCTTCACTATGTGCAAAGAGAGAGTACTCCTAATAGAAATGAGGGGGGGGGCACCATTCAAAGCAGATCAGTGTGCATAAACACGAAAATGTTTTCACTTACCACGTACTTGACATTCGACAGCTTATGATATTTGCTATTAAAAAACCATTGAAATTCACTGAAAAAACCATAGGTTATAGACCATATATAGTTAGGAATTAGCATTTACAAAACCTTGAAAATTCACTTAAAAAACCATAGGTTATAGACCATATATAGTTAGAAATTAGCATTTAAAAAACCTTATTTTACTCACACAAAACCATTGAAATTCCATATATAGTTAGTTGCACTAACTATATATCGCGCACCCGCAATCCACTGCTGATCATGTCACATATTACATCATTCATGACATGGTCAGTGACATCACTGATGACATCACTGATGACATCTCAAATGACATCACTGATGAGATCACTGATGACATCATCCAGTGACTGTGTGTTTCTGTAAAGTTTAAATATGTTTTACATATTGAAGAATGAGTAGATGTATAAGTGTCTGGACGAAGGATTTAGTAGGTGCATGACTGAATGTATGAGTGAGTGATTAAATGTGTCTCACTGAGTGCATGGGTTAGTGACTAAACTGTCTTAATTTGTGCATCATTATGTCTGTTGTTCTGTAAACTGCTGCATGTGTTGATCAGTAGCTATATGATTAACTATATGGGTTATTGATTGATTGTCCAAGTATTTGTATGGGAGACTGAGTGTGTGTGTGGCTGGCTGGGAGGTGTGTGACTCTGTGCAGATCAATGTGTACTTGTATCAATGATTGTATAAGAAAGTAAGTATGTGTTAGTATATGTTTGAAAATGTAAGGTGCTCTATGTTTAACTGTATAGACAAGAAAATGGAAGTGTGATTGATTCTTTACAGGACTGACTAGGTGTGTGAGTAACTCCATGGATGAGTGGCAGAGTGTGAGTGTCTGTATAGGTGTATGAGTGCATATGATAGTGTTGTAAAGATGAGTGATTGTATGTATGAATGATTGTATGGGTGAATGAGTGAATGTGTGTGTAGACGTAGGAATCAGTGAGTACGTATGTAGTAACTAGTATTGGTGTGTCAATGGTTTCAAAAATTATACTCTGTATTTAACACTGGGTGAAACAGAGGTTATATTAAAATGTGAGGAGATGCATTGTATTGTCACATGAATGATATCATCAGTGATGTGGTCATTGATGTCAAATGAGATGTCATCAGTGATCTCATCAGTGATGTCATTTGAGATGTCATCAGTGATGTCATCAGTGATGTCACTGACCATGTCATGAATGATGTAATATGTGACATGATCAGCAGTGGATTGCGGGTGCGCGATATATAGTTAGTGCAACTAACTATATATGGAATTTCAATGGTTTTGTGTGAGTAAAATAAGGTTTTTTAAATGCTAATTCCTAACTATATATGGTCTATAACCTATGGTTTTTTCAGTGAATATATATATAAGTATTAAAATTATTATTATTGTTTTTAAGTTACATTAATTATTTATTAATTAATTTTAAGTGTATTTAAGTATTTTAAGTATGTTTAAATTAATTGTATTTATTATTACATTCATTTTAAATTACTTTTAAGACATTTAAAATATTCGATATTTTGACTGACTATATTTTTTACAATCGATATTTTGGAGTCAATATTTTAGTACTTACCTGTTTGTAGATAGGAAGTCGATATTCTGGCATTCTATATTTTCTCCACGAGATTTTGGCAGGTCGATATTTTGCTCCTCGATATTCTGTTAGTGATCCCTCTCTGCCTTCAGAGATCAAAGGGAAAAGTAGTATAAATATTGGGACTCAGACTCAAGGACTTTAGATCACTTCTGGGAACAAGACAAACCTTTTGCCAAGGAGAAGAACCAAGGAAGCTGCAGGAGTTTGGACTGCCCCTCTGCCAGTGTGATGTTTGCTGGGTTGGCCTGCAGAAGTTTCTTCATTGCCAAGGAAAGGAGAAGGAACTTTTTAAGGACTTTCACCATCTACAGAATATTCTCCTAGGGCTTGAACTTGTGCTTGCCTCCTGCTGAAGTCTCAGCCACAAAAGACTTCATCTCCAGCTCCCCCCTGAATTTCCTTGCTGGGAATCCTAACTGCAGAAGACTGCATGTCGATGGGAGCTGGAAGCGCGACGCAACATGAAGAAGTATGTCGCTGCCGCAGCTGAAATCGTCGCATCGCCGGAGAAACGTGCCGCCGCCGCATCTTCCAGATAGGGTGTCTTTGTCGAAGCTGTCTGCTGTCGCATCACCGGAAAAGCTTGACGCCATCGAGAGAGTCGCCATCGCATCGCTGGAGAAGCGTGTCACAGGGTCTGTCGCGGTTCGAAAGTACAGAGTTGTCGCAAGGCTGCCAGGGCGTCATCGCATCATCATCGCATTGTCACATCAAGTGCGGCATATTCTCACATCTCACCACGATTGTCGCATCGCATTGAGGCGCCATTTTGCGCCCCGCAACCGGGCCGCAGGCCGAGAACCTACGCATCACTCCCGCATTGGTAAGGATCACGACGCATCCCCTACTCTGCGCAAGCATTGAGGCATGACGCATCATCTCCCCGGAGCACGGAACCGACGCATCTCCCTTTGCAAGCCTTTTGTTTATTTTGCGTTACGCATCCAGGTACTTTGTTGAGAACTGAGTCACATTTATCACCAACTTGAACTAAGTAACTTTTACCATCTTTAAGTCAATCTTAACTACAGTATTGTGGATTTTTGTCGTTTGTGATCTTGTGTTAAGTCTATATAAAGAATATTTATTTTTATAAAACCTGTATTGTGTCCATCTGTAGTGTTTTCACTGTATTACTGTGTATATTCACAAATGCTTAACAATAAGCCTTTCTGCTCGTGCCAAGCTACCAAGGGGGTGAGCAGGGGTTATCTAGGAGTGTAATCCCCTTGTCCTGACTTAGAAGCAATTGTCCCTATTTGGTCAAAGGTGAATACCATTGCCAACTACAGACCCCCAGATCTAACATTGGTGGTCAGCGGTGAGGATTTGGACCTGCATTTGTGACTCATATACAATGATTGGTGTACAATACTAGTGAGTGCAGATCAAATGCGACCACATACTTATTGGTATAATTTGTTTTCCTTGGACTGTTATTTTTTCCTGAAAACTCCCAATTCTATCTACCATGAGTAAACCAGCATCTGTTGCATCTATGGATCTTTATTTTGAGGAAGAGAGGTTGGAAACCTATACTTTGAAACAGCTCAAGCATCTCTGCAAGAAATTGAAAGTCGCTACACCAGGCATTTCTAAAAAAGATGACTACCAAAAGGCGCTGAGGGACTGGGTAGAAGCAAGAAATGCCCCAGATCTTGTGGTGGAGCCAGTTGGGGATGCAGATAGGCAAATGGATAGGCCAGTATTTCCAACCAGGGGAGGGGTACTGTCCCCACCTGGTAGTAGTATCTCTTCCAAAGACCTGTCCCCCGGAGAATTGGAAGACAGGGAGTGAAATAGGGCAGCAAAACACACAAGATGATGAACAGAATGTTGCACAATGGCAAAACATTCACCCCCAGTCACAGATATGGGTTTAATCCATCGTTATTTTGATCACCAAGCCACCCCAGTTCAGACATGGCCATATGCAAATGAGTCTTGAACCTGTGCCTCATGGGAACAGTCCACCCCGAACTGCCAAGCCATGTCTTTCCTGGACCGGAATCAAGCATCCTAGGACCGGTTTCTGGCTATCAGCCTTCATCAGCCAGGATGGCTTGACTCCAGTGGCCTAGTGAGCACGGGACCCACGTCTGGGCATACCCTTCCCACATAGGGTGAACAGCAAAACACACAAGATGATGGACGGAATGTTGCACAATGGCAAAACATTCACCCCAGTCACAGATCTGGGTTGAATCCATCGTTATTTAGCTCACAAAGCCACCCCAAGCTGGATTTGGCTAAGCGTAAGATGGAGAGTCAGATAGAAGCAGATAATAACAGATTGTCCTTGTAGAGAGAGAGAATGACAATGGAACATGAGAGGATGTTGAGGGAGTTAGAGATCAAGGCAAAGGGCTTAGAGATCAATCCCTCTGAAGGCAGTGCACCATCTGTGCCTTCAGAAGGCAGGGTATATATTCCCAAGTATGTCATCAAAGATTTCCATAAAAATGAAGATATTGGGCAGTGGTTTGCAGCCTATGAAATAGCAATGTTGGCCCACTGGGTCCCTTAGAAGGATTGGGGAGCGGGTTGTGGGGCTGTTTTGTGAGTGAGGGGAGGGATACTTTGTTAGACGCACCCAGTGAGAATAGGATGCCTTATGCCCACATGAAGGAAGCCCTGATAACAAGATATGATTTAACCCCAGAACTCTATAGGCAGAGGTTCAGGAATTGTAAAATGCAGGAGGGAACCACTTGGGTACAATATGTATCTTTCTTTTGCAGATCTATGGATGGTTGGGTGAGGGGTAGCAAAGTGGATAATTTTGAAGCTCTCTATGAGTTGATTGCAAGGGAGCACTTGTCGGATAATTGTTTTCCAGAGCTAGGCCAGCACCTTATGGATTGCAAGTTGTCTAACTCTAGGAAGCTTGCTGAGGAGGCAGACCACTGGGTCAGTACCAGGGTCCAAAAGGGTAATGTGGAAGACTCCGCCAAAGGTAAGCAGGGTCCCCAGCAGAATAATGTTGGGGACAAGGGTAAACAGAGAGGGTTCCAGAAAGCGCCCCAAAGTAATTCCCAGGGGAAACAAGGTAAGGGTTCCTAGCCTCTCCCTGAGAAGAAGTCAGGACCCCTGACAGGTAAACCTGTTCATAGGAGGCTGTTACCTCCTTTCAGTGTAAGCAGGTGGGAGTCCGTTGGTATGATCCCAGTGTCCCCAAAAGGGTCAGTATGTGCCACCCCTTGCACCACCCCGTCAGATGGCCAGTGTAGCCCTGGGTGGGGAGGAGATGGGTGCCCAAGGTGGGTGGGGTTCCGCAGAAATGTCCCTTATCTCATTAGGAGACTTTGAGATGGTCCCAAAAACTTAGCTGCCTGATAACACTAAAAAATACAAGCAGTGGGTGACTATCAATGGCCATAGGGTGGTGGCTCTTAGAGACACCGGAGCCAGTGTGACAGCTGTCAAGTGTCACTTGGTGTCTGAAGAGCAGCTGGTCCCCAATGTAATCTTCCCAGTTGTTGCTGCTGACAACACAGAGAGCCATTACAAGGTGGCTCAAGTTCCGTTTGAGTGGGGAGGGGGGGTCTCTGGTACTCCTCAAGTAGCTGTGAGGCCAGCCATGCCTGTTGATTGTTTGTTAGGCAATGATTTGAAAAGACCCCCTTGGGCTAAGTTGGAGAAGAAGGCTCATTTAGAGATGTAGGGTCTGCCTGAGTGGGCATGTGTGACCGCTCGGTCTATGGCAGCCAAGGGTGTTCAAGAGATCCTGGAGCCTGGAAGTATGGCCCAGGAACCTGCCTTAAAGAGAAGAGGTAGGGGGCACGGGACACCAGCCTCAATTGTTCCCAAGGTCCAGGAGGAGGCAGACCTTGAGGGGGATGTCCTGGAACCTACAGGAGAGCACGTTTCTGAACTGGGAAACCTGCCTGAGCTGACCAATTGGCAGCAAGAGGGGGACCCTACAGGGAGGAATTTTGTGCAGAGCACAAGAAGTGCCCTTCTCTTGAGTGTTTGAGGCAACAGGCCACAAACCAGGCAGCAGGTGATCACTCTGGATCACATTGGATCTACTAGGAGAAGGCCTACTGTACAGCTAGCCTTAGGTTGCTGAGCCTGGGTCAGCCTGTATGCTAGTGGTACCATAGTGCTTCAGAGCCTTCCTACTGGGGTTGGCTCATGATGTACCTTTAGCTGGACATCTGGGGGAGAACAAGACCTTTGAAAGGCTTATCTCCCATTTTTATTGGCCCCAGATGCAAAAGAGTTCAGATACTCATTGTAGAACTTGTCAATCTTGCCAGACAAGTGGGAAAAGTGGAAGGAAGCACAAGGTTCTTCTCCAACCTTTCCCTGTAGTCAGTACTCCCTTTGAACGGTTAGGCATTGACATTGTGGGGCCACTGGACCCCAAGACAGCCATGGGCAAAGGGTTTATCCTGGTCTTGGTGGACCATGTTACTCGGTACCTAGAAGCCATCCCACTCAGGACAGTGACAGCCCCCGTGGTGGGACGTGTACTGATGGGGATTATCTCTCGTGTGGGGTTCCCCAGAGAGGTGGTGTCTGACCAAGGTACACACTTCATTTCCAGTCATATTAAGTCTCTGTGGAAGGAGTGTGGTGTTACCTATAAGTTCACCACTCTTTACCACCAACAAGGTAATGGGCTGGTTGAAAGATTCAACTGGACCCTTAAAGGCATGATCATGGGTCTTGAGGAACCAATGAGGCATAAGTGGGACGTCCTCTTTCCATGCCTTCTGTTTGCTTACTGTGAAGTGCCACAAAAGTCCCTAGGGTTCAGTCCCTTTGAACTGTGGTATGGACACCCGGTAAGAGGACCTTTGAGTCTGGTCAAGGAAGGTTGGGAGTAATCTCCCAGAAAACCTCCCCAGGATGTATACAGTTACATGCTGGCCTTCAGGAACCAGGCTGGGTGATTCAGAGATCTCACTCAGGTGAATCTGGAAGCCAGCCAGGAAGAGATGAAGCAGTGGTAAGATCAGAATGCCACTCTGATTAAGCTTTAGCCTGGACAGAAAGTTTGGGTAATGGCCCATGTAGAGCCTTGTGCGCTCCAGGACAGGTGGACCGGTCTATTTGAGGTGGTGGAGCACAAGAGTGATCTCACCTACCTGGTGAACTTGCGGTCTCCAAGGAACCCTTTGTGGGTCCTGCATGTTAACCGACTGAAGCCACACTTAGAAAGGTCCGAAGTGGGCATGCTCCTAGTGACGGATGATGGAATGGAGGAGGAGACCGAGCCTCTTCGAGACCTCCTGTCTGCAACAGAGCAAGATGGGTCAGTGGATGGTGTCAGCCTCTCTGCCACACTGACCCCTGATCAGCAGCAAGATTGTCGCCAATTGTTGGGACAATTCTCTGATTTGTTTTCCTTGGTTCCTGGTGTCACTGAGTGGTGCGTCCATGATGTGGACACTGGGGACAGTCCTCCTGTGAAGCACAAGGCTTACAGAGTGACTGACAAGGTCAGGGCTTACATCAAGGAGGAAGTCTCCCAGATCTTTGCTTTAGGGGTGATTGAGTCCTCAAACAGTCAGCCAGCCCAGTGGTTTCGGGCCCAAAGGCTGCCACACCTGGTGCCACACCTGAACTCCGATTCTGTGTGGACTACCGAGGACTCAATTCAGTCACCAGGACTGACACGCACCCCATCCCCAGAGCTAATGAGCTCATTGATCGGTTAGGGGCTGCATGGTACCACATCACGTTTGATTTGACGTCTGGGTACAGGCAAATAGCCTTGACTGATGGGGCTAAAGAGAGGTCAGCATTCTCCACACCAGTTGGGCACTACCAATTCCGGGTTATGCCCTTTCAGATGAATAATGCCCCTTCCACCTTTCAGAGGTTGGTCAACAAGGTGTCGTCTGGACTGGAAGTTTTCAGTGCCGCCTACCTAGATGACATTGCAGTGTTCAGCGCCAGTTGGTAAGAACATCTGCGCCACCTCTGGGAAGTGTTGATGGCACTGCGAAAGGCAGGCCTCACGAATAAGGCAAGTATGTGCCAGATCGGGCTGAGTTCCGTGGTGAATTTGGGTCACCAGGTAGGGAGCGGCCAGGTGGTGCCCCTACAACCCAAGATTGATACCATCATGGCATGGGAATTCCCAAAGACTCAGACACAGGTGAGAACCTTTTTAGTACTCACGGAGTATTACAGGAGATTTGTCAAGGGGTATGGCAACATTGTTGCACCCTTGACTGAGCTGACGTCCAGGAAGCAGCCCAAGAAAGTGAACTGGACTGACACCTGTCAGAAGGCTTTTGATGCCCTGAAGACTGCCATGTGCACAGCACCCGTGCTTCAGGCGCCCATATTCTAAAAAGAATTCATTGTTCAAACAGACGCTTTGGAGCATGGTGTGGGGGCTGTTCTGTCACAGATTAATGAAGAGGACCTAGCCCAACCTGTAGCCTTCATGAGTAGAAGGTTACATCCAGGGGAACAGAGGTGGAGTGCAATTGAGCATGAGGTATTTGCTGTGGTCTGGGCACTGAAGAAGTTGAGAACGTACTTGTTTGGGACTCACTTCCTGGTTCAGACCGACTACAGGCCCCTCAGATGGTTAATGCAGATGAGGGGTGAGAACCCAAAGTTGTTGAGGTGGTCCATTTCCTTACAGGTTATGGACTTTACAGTGGAACACCATCCTGGAACAGAACACGCTAACGCTAATGGTCTGTACAGATTTTTCCACCTTAGTGAAGAGAACTCCCAAGGGGAAGGGTAGTTCTCCCCACATTTCAGCTGGAGGGGACGCGTGTTAGACCTGGCATCATTGGCGTGAGTCTCCCTTCCATTTCTTTGGATTGCCTTCTCTGTTTTTGATATGTTTTTGCTTGTTATATGCTTTGGGCACTGTGCCACTGTTATTCAGTGCCACAGTGCACGTGCTCCCTATGTTAAATTGATGTACTAATTAGTGATTCCATGATTGGGTTATTTGATTTACTTGTCAGACCCTAGTACAGTGCAGCATGTGTGCCCAGGGCTTGTAAATCAAAATCTGCTGGTGGGCTTGCAGTACCGGTTGTGCCACCCACAGAAGCAGCAGGAAAGTGCACACAGCCATTGCAAGGCTGTATGCAGTATGTGACTGCCTTGTCGACTTGGCCAGTGGACCCACTTGCCAGTCCCTAAACCTTCCCTTTGCTTCATATCAGTCACCCCTAAGGTAGGCCCAAGGGCAGGGTCCATTGTAAGTATAAGGTAGGACATGCCTCTTCTACTACACATACTTGGCCTCTCACCCCCACTGCACCCACCGGCAGAACAAAAGATTCCTGACAAAGAGCCCCGGTTTCGGGTGCCCGTCAGGTATTGCAGCGCCGATTTGAGGAGGGGCAGGCTCAAATGATGAAGCATGACACCTAGCTTACTGGGTGTGTGAGAGCCCTAGTTCCAACAAGGAAAACTCCCTCTCCTTAATACACACTTTTCTGATCCTTCGTGTATCACACTACCGGCTTTGTTCAGTACCCCATTATCCCACTCAACCAGAGCAACTCTGTACTCTTGTTTGGCCAATCATCCTAACTGACTCAGGGAACATGGTGAAAATTCTAATTTAGTATGCCTGAACTCAGAATGATGAAATACATCTTTTAGTAAAGTTGGTTTTAACATTCTGTGTTTGAAAATACCACTTTTAAAAAGTAGGTATTTTCTTGCCTAACCATCCAAAGCCTGCCTCTGCTAGGTTGTGTATTTCTTGTCTGGAGTTTGAGTGACAGGGCTGGGGGATTCCAGGAGACAGAATGAGTCAGCCCAGTGGTGAATAGGGAGATCTGCATCTAGATGGGAGGGAGAAGTTGCACCAGGGACCTGAATAGGGCTGGGCCTTCCCTCCACAATGCTGGCTCCACCCCTGGGGTGCAGCTGATGTCTCTGCCCTGCACTGTGATAGAAGAGAAGGAATCATGTCAACAAAGTGCTCAAGGGGATGTGCTTTCCCTCCACAATGCTGGCTCCACTTCCTCTGGGGTGTCTGATGTTTCTGCCCCGCACTGTGAAAGGAAAGAGGGAGTCCTGTAAATAAAGTGCTCAAGCACTGGTTTGGACTAGGCATAGGCATCTCTGCCTTCAGAGATCAAAGAGAAAAGTAGTAGAAATAGTAGTACTCAGACCCAAGGACTTTAGATCACTTCTGGGAACAAGACAAACCTTTTGCCAAGGAGAAGAACCAAGGATGCTGCAGGTGTTTGGACTGCCCCTCTGCCAGTGTGCTGTTTGCTGGGTTTGCCTGCAGAGGTTTCTTCATTGCCAAGGAAAGGAGAAGGAACTTTTTAAGGACTTTCATCATCTACAGAATATTCTCCTAGGGCTTGAACTTGTGATTGCCTCCTGCTGAAGTCTCAAGGACAAAAGACTTAATCTCCAGGTCCCCCCTGAATTTCCTTGCTGGGAATTCTAACTGCCGAAGCCTGCGTGTCGCTGGGAGCTGGAAGCGCGACGCAACAAGAAGAAGCGTGTCACCGCCGCAGCTGAAATCGTCGTATCACCGGAGAAGCGTGCCGCCGCCGCATCTCCCAGAAAGCGCGTCTTCATCGAAGCTGTCTTCTGTTGCATCACCGGAGAAGCGTGACGCCATTGAGAGAGTCGCCATCACATCGCCGGAGAAGCGTGTCGCAGGGCCTGTCATGGCTCCAAAGTACAGAGTTGTCGCAAGATTGCCAGGATTTTCTATGCATCATCAGCGCATCGTCGCATCAAGGGTGCCATCTTCTCGCACCGCACCAGGATTGTCACATCGCATCCAGGTGCCAACTTGCGCATCGCAACCAGGCCTCAGGCCGAGAACCTACGCATCAATCCCACATCGGTAAGGATCACGATGCGTCCCCTACTGTGCGCAAGCATTGAGGCGCAACTCATCATCTCCCCGGGAACACGGAATCGACGCATCTCACTTTGTTTATTTTGCTTTACGCATCCAGATACTTTGTTGAGAACTGTGTCGCATTTATCACCTACCTGAACTAAGCAACTTTTACCATCTTTAAGTCAATCTTAAGTACAGTATTGTGGATTTTTGTTGTTTGTGGTCTTGTGTTAAGTCTATATAAAGAATACGGTAAACAACCTTTACAAGGCAACTTTTACCACGCAGTGCCTTTACGACGCAACTTTTACAACGCAAACCATTACAACGCATTGCGCTGGGGGGCGCTCTAGGATAGGGAATAGGTTTAATTTACTGTCCAACACCTTCCCTACTATCCACGGGGACTGGAGTTGGAATAGTAAATTAAACTATTCACTATCCAGTGCCCAAAAGCACTATGCGTTGTAATTGTATGCGTTGTAAAATCCGCGTTGTAAATGCATGCGATGTAAAAGCATGCGTTGTAATGTCATACATCCAAAGAATACTTATTTTTATCAAATCTGTGTTGTGTCCATCTGTAGTGTTTTCACTGTATTACTGTGTATATTCACAAATGCTTACCACACTGCCTCTGAGATAAGCCTGTCTGCTCGTGCCAATCTACCAAGGGGGTGAGCAGGGGTTATCTAGGAGTGTAATCCCCTTGTCCTGACTTAGAAGCAAGGGTCCCTATTTGGTCAAATGTGAATACCATTGCCAACTAGCGACCCCCAGATCTAACAATTTGTTACACTATGCTTTATGGTGCTGATATGTGCAGAGGACCAATGTGCCACCCAGGACAGTTTCCCAATTGGTTTATGTGGGATTTTCTTGTACTGGATTTCAGTCATGGTTGATCATGTGCATTGCAACTGTTTGTGCTGTACAGTCCTCTGGTCATGTTGTTTGCACCTGTGTGTCCCAGACTTGTGCATCTGTAGGTGATAAGTAAGCTGTATGTGTGTTTGTCAAGGTACTGCTAACCTTCCTGAGTGTGATGTTGTCTGTGTGTTGTGGTGATTTGTGTTGTGGGGGTTTATGCTGTGGCACTCAGATATGTGTGCTACTGGTTTTGTTGGTGTGCACACACTGCTTGGTGTGCATGCAGTGTTGTGAATCTATGTTGCCTTGTCATTGCCTGGTGTGTATCCCCTGATGTACAGCTGTGTTTGCAATGTGAAAGATTGGCATGTGCATCTGTTGTGTGTTGCTGTGGATGTGTGCAGTGTTTGGCCTGTGTTGTCTCTTTCAGCAGAGAGATGCTCTGTGTGTGATGTTCTCTTTGCATGTCATTGTGTGTAAGTCGTTTGTGTATTGTGATACATTAAGATATTTGACCTGTCACTTGTCAGGAATGTGCATGTGCATGTGCATGCATGTGGTACACTTTTACACCATGTTGACTTGATGGGTGGTGTGGTATGTCTGTCTGTGTTTTCTAATTGGACCATTGCTTCCAGTTTGTGTCCATGATTGTTTTGAGATGATGCACTTCTTGTTTGTGTTGGGGTATGGTGCCTGTGCATTGGTCCTAAGTGATGATGTTGTGTACTCCTGTTCTGTCCGTGATCCCATCGCCTTTCCACTGTTGTTCTGCACATGTCTGAGCGAGTACTTTTGTGTCTGCTGTTTGTGTAGGTTGGGTTTGGCTATTATATTTGTGTCAGCATTGGTTCAGTCATCTTTGAGTAAGTGTGATGTTTGTGGATGCACCCCAGGGAGTGTGATTCTTTTGCCACTGTATTCACAGGACATTATTTGCACCATTCTGGGTGTTTAATACTAGCATTGAGTGGTGCAGGTGTGAGGTGGGTGGAGGAGGGATATGTGTGAAGGGTCCAAGTTGTGTTTAACAGTCATGGAGTGTGTCAATAGGCCCTGTGTCAAGTGAGGAGGTACAGATATGTGGCTGATCACTATTTGACTTCAGACATCCCTGTGCCTCTGCATGGCTTGCATTGCTGTCTCCCTGAGTTGTTGCACAGAGATCACTGTGGTTTGATTTCACTCACCGTGTCAGACATGTGTTATTGGTTGGCCTTAGGGTGTTTTGATCTGTTCCTTCTCTTCCATGTGATGTAGAGATGCTTTATGGCTGGCTCCTTGTGTTCCCATCACTAACCACCTCACTTTTGTCTTGCCCATTTGTTGTCCTCCATTGCTGCTGCCATCTGGTTTGTGTATGTGGCTTTATGTAATTGTGGGGTGTGTCTGGTTGGCTTGACAGGTATTGTGTACAGTTAGGGTATTGTTCATAATCAATGTGAGTGTTAATTTTGTGATTGGACTCCGTTTGCTTGATATGAGTGGAGTATGGGTGTGGGGAGGAGGGTTGTCCTGGCCCTGAGCTTCTGTGCTGTGTCTTCCTCTGCATCCCCACCTGCTGAGACTGGCTCCCTGGTTGTTTGGTGTGTGTGGTGCAGGGTCTGGTTTCACCTGGCTGGTTAATTGCACAGGGGGAGCACAGGAGGGGCACATAGCATGTCGGCTGATGGTTGTGGGGGGCCTAGTGTGTGAAGGGTGTAGTTCTGGCCCTGTGAATCTTTGTGGACTGCCCATGCCTGGAGCCGGCCCTGCTTGCTTCATTGTGCTCATGTTTTCCCGCATCTTCACTGCTGCGGTGACGTGACCGGAAGAGTGCTGTGATTTCATGGATACAGAGGGGTGATTATGTGACAGGTAAGACATGCATGGGTACACTTGTGGATGTGTTCCTATCCCCACCAGAGTGTCTGGTGTGAACAGGAACTGTATATCAGGCCAGGAGTTGTATGTTGTGGTTGTGTGTGGGGTTGTGTGATTGCGTACCTGCGGCGTTGACCTCGACGGTGCATTACTTGCTGGTAGTGTGAGGGATAAAAATTGGATTTCCCATGTGTAAGGAGTATCGGATATATATATATATTGTGTCAGCATGATGTATCTATATATCCTCTCTGCTTAATATGCACATAACATAATCCATATATGTTTTAGTTAGTAGGAAAAGATTTATTTTAGTTTGCGCTGTATTATATAGAGTAGGCCGGGAACCATACAGACGCCATTTTCTTTCTTTGTGTCAGACACAATCTATAATCACGTGTTACTCTCTCGCAGTTGTCAGGTCCCAGTTGATTTGAGTTGCCAAGAGCAGCTGAAGGTAAACCGTCTTTCCCCTCTCCTGAGACTCAAGGTCGCATCTGGCTTTGGGTGCGGTAAGTGCATTCCAGGAGGCGCCGTGCCTACACTCCCGGGCACCAAGACGAAAGGGAGTCAACCCTCCTGACCTTCCCAGTAATGAATAGTGGAGCTTTGAACCAATGATGTGTGCCTTATATGGTCCTTCCTTGAGGCCCGAGGGCCAAGTGGTGTTTTTCCATTTGAGGTGACTTCATGTGAAGAACTGAAATTATATATGTTTGATTTGACTGTAAGCCTGCAGTCTTCTCCGTGCACCTGATGGGTGAAGGTTTGAGAAGCTCCTCTATAGAGTACTTTTTGCTTTATAAATGATTGACCCTTCTTCACTGCCTACTGACTGGTTATTTGTAAGGATATTGAGGCTATGTGGTAGGTATAGCCCTTATGTTAATTTTTACTGTACATCAGTTGGTGACTCCACTGGGACTCCGCGATAGGGTCGTCCTCCCGTAATGGGGGTAGAAAAGGACAAAGAAAGGGGAAATCTGGTCGAGTGGGTGGACTGGCCGAAAATTCTGATTTACTCCTCTCTCGTGATCAGGGAGCCTCATCTGCTAGTGACCCTTCGCCGGAGTCTTACGAGCTAACCCAGGAGCTGACCGTGTTGGTCTCTAAGAGTTGGCAGTGAAGAATACACAATTGTACCTGTGTGCACCAGGTGAGTGAATTGTTTTGGTGTCTTTTGGAACCCACTGTCGAGTAGTGCTTTTGAAGCAGTTAACTGTATTGGATTTGGTGGTCGGTGTACCATGGAGAACTTTGGGGGTCTGACGGGGCAGCATTGTGACTGCACGGGTACACGCTCCACGGACTTGTTTTGTGAATTATAGAGATACTGATCGGACGCCTTGGCGTGCCTTGTGTGGTGTGCACCCGGCCGGACTGGTCTCGGAAAGGACCGTAGTTGTACCTGGGTAGCCATTGGGACACATCTGAAGCAATGCTAAGGTAGCAGGCTTAGTCAGAATAGTCCAGAGGGTGAACCAGGAAAATTTCGGGATGGTCTGTATGTTGTAATTTGGCAGCGATTAGGTTAGCATTAGCAGAAGCCATCCTGTATATAGAGGCTTTCTTGTGCGTTTTTTGGAATCCTTTTTGCCTTTCTGGCAGCCATCTTGTTTGTCATGTGCTACCACTTGCATGCCATGTGCTCTCTCCTACCTTGCTGTTGTCTGCCCTTGAAATATGCTTAGAGACAGGTTATATTTAGCCTCTTCTGCTTCGCACATGCTCAGTTGAGCTTGCAGCTGTCCCTAGTCTGTAACTATCAGGATGTGTTCACCAGAATTAGCAACTGTTAGCTCCTCCCACTTGTTGACTGTGCATTTTCTGTATGACCTTATATGTATCTAAAACGTTCTTCTTGTACTTGTACCGCCTTCTTTTGAGCCCCTGTGTGGGTATAAAAGGACCAAGCTCCTTCCATTCAGTGTGCTGCTTCATACATTACCGAAGGGTGTTGTGTGAATGTAGTTCCACCTCATGAAGTTTAATAAATTCTGTATTTTCTATTCCAATTTCTGTCCCAACTTCTATCCTATTGGTCTGAGGACTTGTGCAGAGAAGGGCGAACCTGTAGCACTGGTAGGCCTTGCTGAGGCCCACCTCTACAAATTTGTGCCCGACACGTGGGGCTTATCGGCGACTCGGATGCCCGAAGGAGTGGTCGAAAAGGAGAATTGGAATCTCGCTTTGGACGATCGTTGCCCGAGGAGACCCGCATCTTGGCAAGCTACAGCGTTTTTCTTCTCTTTCTGATCTGACCATCCAGGTGGTGCCGGTCCTCGACTGAGATTTCTTCTGTTGATTCGCCCTGCAGTGACCATTTGGTCGATTTTGAGAACTTGGCAGTTCAAACCTGGACACCAAGTGATTGGTAAGAGTCGTTATGCGGCACTTGATGTTGGTTTTGATGCCTGGGATTGGTAAGGTAGTTTAGTAACGCTAACTGTGGATTGGGTTTGTTTGGCCAATTTTGTATTTGGAAATGAGTAATATATGAATTGCAATTTATATAGGCAGGTAGTGAGGAGAATGTTCTCGATTTGAATTGATTTGAACGGCACATTGTACTAAAGGTACCTTAAGTGCTACTTTGGTTATAGTACTGCATATTCTGCACTATTTTTGGCATGCCTGTTTCTAGCACACTTCGTAGGATGTGTTGCTTTTGTAGTGGTACCAGTTTGAGACTTGATGAAGCACAACCGCCCCCCCGGAGGGGACGCCTAATAGGGATATGTATATTAAATATGGTATTTCTTCTATAATGTACAGCACGTTATGGAATAAATGTACTGGTAAGGATCCTGTGTTGCATTGGCCTATGCATGGGTCATTTGATTTACGAAAGATTCAGTATGTGGAACAATGTATGTTTGAGCGAAAGACTAGGTAAGATATGTTTGACCGTGTGCAAATGTGGGAGAAAGAAGTGCGTGAACGAATGAAGCGTGAACAAGCCTTGATTGAAAAAGAACAGCCAAAGAACATCCATGCGAAAGCATTAGAAATGAAAAATAGAGAAATAAAAGAACTAAAAGAGAGATAAGATAGGGAGCGCCATTTACAGGTAACTGGCCAATACGCTGTTCGGCGGCCACTCTATCCTATTCTGAATAAACCTCAAGGTGATTTTTTGTTATTAGATCGTTCTCTGCCTCCGTATATTTTTTCTTCTGCTCCTAATGAGTCAGATGAGGCTTCTCCTACAGTTCTGGATAAAGCACAAGCTACTCATTCTATGTTGACCACTGCACGTTCTGCTGAGCTTAGATCTACTGCTCGCACAGCGGCCCGTAGTACTGCTTCTGCTTCTGAACTTTTAGATAACACGAAAGATTGGCAGGAAAGGGAGCAAATATATTTTACAGAAGTGTTTGCCGCAGAAGTTGTTGAACGGTTTAGGAAACATTCTGACGATGTGGAGCCTGTTATATAGCAAATGATTGTAAGCAAATGTGTGATGGTCTTTTTGTCTTTTCTCAGGTGACTGACTCAATCAGGCTTTTGGTTAAATTACATGTTGACACAGTCCGTTTGCGAGAGGAGAAAAAGGCAGCAGACACAGCTGCACAAACACCTCAGACGGGCGTGGCACAAGCTTCTATCTTAGGAACAGATAAGACTATGATAATTCATGCGAAACCTATGCGGGAAGCCGCACCTTTGTATGTCCCTCACAAAGGAGTGGGTACGAGTGATGATAAGGCTTCCTCTGATGCAAAGGGTTATTTAATTTATATTTGGGTTTACACTCCTTGGAATAGAGTGGATGTTATGGCTCATAAAACTACATTACCTGCTCCGCGCAAAAATCCAGCAGCTTTTTATGAAGAAGTTGAGGGAGCCATTAGTTCTTCTACCATGACTCTGCCTGATATTAACTTGTTTTTTGGATTGATATTACCCCCTGATATGTGGAGAACAGTACGGAGGGTTGATGATCAGGCGACTTTTGGGGCATTATGGAAAGATTTAGAATGATTGGATGAAGAGAGGGAACCCGCACAGCAACCATGTCAGTTAATTTTAGATCTTCCCGCAGCCATATTACTAAAGTTAAAAACAATTATTCCCCCTAAAAAGATAGATTGGACTGTATTAGCGTCTTGTAAGCAAAAGGCAGATGAATCGGTTTCTGACTTCTTTACACACTTTGAGGAGGCATTCCACGATTTTAATGGCCAGTCTGTTTGTCGATAAATATGACGCAAACCTATTGCAAGGAATAGCTAGTCGCCTAAAGGCCAGTGAGAGTACATGGACTACCTCTTCTCCGGTTTCTCTTTTGACTATGGCTCAGTATTATGAACGGTACAAAAGGGGGTGGTGATGGACGGAGCATCTGAATCAATCAAACACTCACACCCAGTCAAAAGATCTGGGTTTAATCCATCACCGTTCTTTAGCCCACTCTGCCACCCCAGTTCAGACATGGCTATATGCAAGTCAGTCTGACCCTGTGCCTCATGGGAACAGTCCAGCCGAACTGCCAAGCCATGTCTTCTCTGGACCAGAAACAAGCTTCCGAGGACCGGTTTCTGGCATTCCAGCCGTCTTCAGCCCGGCTTGCTTGAATCCAGTGGCAAAGTGAGCATGGGCCTCACGTCTGAGCATAACCTGCCACACTTATGGCGGCCAAAAGCGGTACAAAAGGGGGTGGTGATGGACGGAGCATCTGAATCAATCAAACACTCACACCCAGTCAAAAGATCTGGGTTTAATCCATCACCGTTCTTTAGCCCACTCTGCCACCCCAGTTCAGACATGGCTATATGCAAATCAGTCTGACCCTGTGCTTCTTGGGAACAGTCCAGCCTGAACTGCCAAGCCATGTCTTCCCTGGACCGGAAACAAGCTTCCGAGGACCGGTTTCTGGCATTCCACCCCCTTTTGTACCGCTTTTGGCCACCATAAGTGTGGCAGGGTATGCTCAGACGTGAGTCCCTTGATCACTTTGCCACTGGATTAAAGCAAGCCGGGCTGAAGACGGCTGTAATGCCAGAAACCGGTCCTCGGAAGCTTGTTTCCGGTCCAGGGAAGGCATGGCTTGGCAGTTCAGGCTGGACTGTTCCCATGAGGCACAGGGTCAGACTGATTTGCATATAGCCATGTCTGAACTGGGGTGGCAGAGTGGGCTAAAGAACGGTGATGGATTAAACCCAGATCTTTTGACTGGGTGTGAGTGTTTGATTGGTTGAGATGCTCCGTCCATTACCACCCCCTTTTGTACCTCAGTATTATGAACGGCAGGAATTAGAAGCGAAGGGTAATGAGGATAAAAAGACTAAGGAATTGAAAACGAAGGTTATGATGGCTCAGGTCTATGGTCCGCCTTCTAGAGGTAATGATAGAGGTGCTGATAGAGGTGGACGTGGATCTTATGGATTGTCGTTTTCTTCCTATATTCGTTCGAATGTGTCTGTTGAGCAGTGTGCGTACTGCAGGAAATTTGGACTCTGGGCTTCTGATTGTCCAGCATTGCGTGCTCAGCAGTATCCACGTGGTCGGGGACAAATGAGAACTCGCTCAGGATATTCCGGGCTTAGAGGAAGCACGGATTATCGTGCTAGATTTGATGCTAATACAAGTGGACAGAATGGGTTTAACACATTCGATAGACAAAACCAATATCCAATGTCTGATTATGTGCCGTCCGATTTTAAAGATTCTGATTATGCATAGGATTGCCTAGGATGGGGTAAGGAATCAGTTGAAGTTCCAGTAGATGTTACAGCACATGTTTTGGGTTCTACTGATCAGTTTCTGGTTGATATAGGAGCTACTCGTAGCGACTTATGTAAACACTTGGTTCTGAGGGCTCCCCTGTCTGACTTAACCATTACATCAATAGGTTTCAATGGAACACCTTCCCATAGCCCGTTGTAACAGCCGCTTCCATTCTATGTCGATAAATTTACTGCTCCACGTCCGTTTTTGCTTTCTCCAAATACACCAGACAATATTGTGGGACTTGATATGCTCAAGCATTTCAGGGCTACGATACGATGTTCTCCTGAAGGTGCACTTGTTATTTTAAATGACAACTACCCCGTGATTGAGAGATCTTGTCTTGTTAAAGAGGATATTGCATTAGTTTCGATTCCTAGTACTTTATGGGCTACTTCAGACACAGAAGTAGGGCAAATGGTTATTCCACCAGTGCATATTAGTGTCAAGGAGGGTGCTTCATTGTCACAATTGCCGGAATACAAAATTTCTCAAGAAGGAGAAGAAGCACTTATACGCATTGTCCATGATTTGATTAAAGTGGGGGTTGTGGAAGAAGTTACCTTTAATGTTTGCAACAGTCCTATTCTTCCCATTTTGAAAAAAGACACTGATATTAGGATTTACAGATTCATTATTGATTTGCGAGAAGTTAACAAGATTGTAGTACCGCAATACCCTGTGGTTTCTGACATAACAACACTTCTTACTTTTGTTCCCCCAACAGCGACTACATTCACTGTGATCGACTTGAAGAATGCTTTCTTTTAGATTCCTATTCATCCTGATAGCCGATATTTGTTCGGTTTCAATTTGAATAATCGATCGTATAGATTTTGTAGAGTTTCTCAAGGCTATACTGAGAGTCCTAGTATTTACAGTCAAGCATTGAACAGACAGCTTGATTCTTTCATTTTGCCTAAAAGAGTGGCTCTCATACAATATGTCGATGACATCTTATTGGCAGTGGATACGCCTGAACTGTGTGAAGAGTGTACTTTATCTTTGCTTTCTTTTAATGCTGCACACCATCATAAAGTGTCACGAAAGAAATTGAAATATTGTAGACCGAAGGTAACCTACTTAGGTCACATTCTGTCTAAGGAGGGTCGTGCACTGACACCAGATCGCATTCAAGCAGTTTTAGATACACCAGTACCTTCTCCTCAAAAAGATGTTCGTGCATTTATTGGTTTGACTTCGTTTTGTAGGCAATGGATATTAGGATTTTCATACATTGTTAAACATCTGCTAGCGCTATTGACGAAAGATACTCCAGTGCCCCTTCCATGGACAGATGAATGTGAGAATGCTTTCCGACAGTTACAACAATCTCTTTGGTCAGCACCAGTGTTAGGTACTCCAGATTATAGGAAGCCTTTTACACTCTATGTACATGAGAAAGATGGATGTACATTGTCAGTTTTAGTGCAGAACACAGACATGGAGGACGAGGGTTGTCCGTCGCTCCTAATCTTAAGCAATAATCAAAAGGAATACTTCTAATATCCAGTTTCCAAAGGCGATTAACAGGCCTTGGAAGACGTCAGGAGGGTCGTGTGAGGAGGCGGAAGGCCCCTTTGAGCCATCCCCCCTTTTTGATTCAGATTCCCCATGGAGCCCCGTGCGCCAGACGCCGGAGGAATGACTCACAAGATATATCCTTGTTGAAGTGACAAGATCAAAAGTAGCACACGACTAGGACTACTGTGCCACAAACATTTGACAGGGTGGAGGCCCTACACAGGCTACACACAGATCTTCTAGTTAGTCCTGAGGAAGACCCCACCAAGACGGTTCTAATATCGCTCATTTCATAGGGGTCGAAACATCGACGCTTTATTGCCAAGTGTTGATAATAATTCCAGGATAACAAAGAAATATTTTGATTACTCACTCACTGGGCTGATATTTCTTCTTTTTTCCAAAAACTTTGCACTGTGTTCCGATATAATTTTTCTTTGTAGTATATGTCCATGTAATGTGTGTAATGTGTTGTGACATGTATACATGTAAATGTTTGTGCTCACTTAAGTCTTAAATGTTATTGCAGAAGAACTGTTCTGTGTGTATATAAATATATGTACTTTAAAGAATTTACACTCGCTTTTCTAAATACTGATATAAAAATATTTTGTGCATATTAATACAAGCGTTTTACTTTTTTGGTTTGGTCATAAGGTGTAATTCGCTCTTTCATTTAGTGACTGTTCTCATCCGGTTAGAGAGACACAAGTGTATTAAGATATTTTTTATTTCTAAGAGTGGCAGAACCACTTTTCGCTTATAACATGGTGATAAGCAGCGTCCCTGTGCATATTTTTCAGCAGTACTTGATCCTGTTGCTCGTGCGTTGCCTGGATGCTTCCGTTCAGTTGCAGCAACAGCTGTGTCCATACGTCAGAATGAAGGGATAGTTTTGTCACATAAACTGTTGGTGCTAGTACCCCATGCAGTTGATGCCCTTTTGAATCAGACTAAGACACAACATTTAACTAGTGCTCGCCTGACAGGATATGAATTGACACTGTTAGCACCTCATATTACCTTGAAGAGGTGTGCGACACTGAACCCAGCAACTTTGTTGTCATATCCTGCGACTCAGTCCCAGTCAAAGGAACCTCACAATTGTATATTCCTTACTGAGGAACAAACAAAGGGTTGCGTCAATTTGCAAGATACGCCCATTTCAGATGTAGATGGGGAACTGTGGGTTGATGGGTCCTGTTTGAAGTTACCAGATGGCACAACCTCAGCTGCATATGCAATTACGACACTTGAGATAGTAGTGGAGACAGCTCGCATACCACAGAAGTCGGCTAAAGCAGCTGAACTTGAAGTACTGGGTTTTTCAGAACCCAGCGGTGCCAGGGACACACCCTAAGACTTCGAGTCCTTCCTGTTTCAGACTACAGAAATACAGAGTCTTCTTGGTGAAGTCAAAGATCGAATTTATTGACTGCAGTCAGTAACAGGTATCCTAGAAGTTCAACACGGTGTATATTCTCAGGAGACTGCTCCACTTACAAAGCCAGGCATCCCTTTTTATACAAAATATTATGATTTAGGCAAACATTCCTTTTTTTTACAGTTGACCATTCACATATTTTCACGACAAAGAAAAAGCAGAATCATGATGACAAGCTTATTTTCAGTTTGTCCAGCCCACAATCAATTACCCGGCAAGGCCCAACATTTTTCATCAGATATCGACGGACCCCTAATAAAAACGGGCACCTCCTCATCGTAAAGCAGGTCATAAAGTAGGAAACAGAGACAGGTGTGTGTAATATTAAGAATGGTTTGTATGCGATGAAAGATTTATGGCATGCTGTGCCTTGATACTAATCTCGATCTGCCACTTGGAAAGGAACTGGCCGAACAGGTTTGGCTTCAGGCAGTGGAGTCAGCTTGCCCAGGTCACAGAGGAGTCAGCTAAAGGTGTACGTGTCCTTCAGACTCGTTTTTGGCCTTAGTCATCGGCCTATGTGAGGGCAATCACAAAATGGCTGCCGTTCACAAAATGGACCCGAGGGTTCAGGACGGAAACTCTGATTCCAGGGTGATTTTGTCACTCGAATATGACGAAAATGATAATGAATAGTATATTAGTCATTCTCGGTCTGCCGAAACCAAAATCGTCATGATACGACCATGTTTATGACACGGGACCAGAATTTTCAGTACCACAGCCCCTCCTTTTGCCCTTACATAGGCAATAACCTATACTCACGCTAATCTGAGTCCAGGTCTATATTCATAAAGTCGTTGAGATGTTGCTGTAGCATCATCCTATTACTTAGCTCGTCCCTTGATACAGGTTTCCTTACACACGATGTAGCACAGAGGCCACATATTGCAGGAGCACACTGTACGCACAGACAGAACAGGAAAAGAATGGCTAAGATCATCCCAATGACTATCAGAATTTTCCATCCCCAGGCGGATATCAGTTCCCAGAACCACCCCATCAATGACCAATCTCCTTTATCCATGTGAATAGATTCAGAGATCTTATGCAGTTTGGAAATGGCCTGCTACACTGTCGGAGCGTTACCTGGAATGAAAACACAGCAACTTGATTGGATCACTTTACATACCCCACCTCGGTCTGCAAGTATGACGTCTAATGCGACCCTTTTCTGAAGAGTCATAAGGTGATACGACTGGAGCTCAGCAGTCAAATTACTAAGGGCACCGGCGGTTTCAACTACAGTGGATTCAACCACCCTTGTCAATTGCCTTATGTTCCTGCTGTTAACCATAGGTCCCCAAAACGGCAGAAAACCCTTCACGAAATCTCCAAATTCTTGTCCTGCAGTGTCTTCTTTGCTGATGACACCTCTAACTATCCTTGTCTTATGGTAATCTGCCGCGGCTGTGTAGGTGGGAGGCAACAGGAACGAAACAAAACATGTGCCCGAGAAGTCAGGGGGCAACCATGTATAGGCTCTATTATGGCAGATGAAATAGGTACCCTTAGCTGCTAGGAACGAAGGGGAAGTCTGAGACGCAAAAACATATGTTTCAGTGCAGATACTTTTCCCTAACTGAGCTCTGGGATTCTTGCCATTACCTTGCAGACATAGGTGACCCTGATGGGGTACAATCCAAATCGGGGAGGATCTCTTTGCTCGCTGGTTCTCACTCAGAATAATTCCATATCCGGTCACGTTCCATCCGTTATACGCTAGTGTCTCATCTCTCGGGATAGTCTCATAGGAAATAGCTTCCTTAATCATATCTACTATACCCTTAACTAGAGCACTATTCTTAGGATTATCTTTCACAGAACGTAGGGGGTTGACTTCATGTGCGTAGATGAACATCGTTCTGTATGCCCACACAGAACCATTATGGCTGAAAGGCAGGACCAAGTAGGGAATACCTTTATCAGTAGTATGAGGCATAAGACCACACACCCAACAGTTAGTTGTGTTCATTACTAATTGGTGTTGGTGCAGAAGCTAAACAAATGAATTATTGACGAATTCTAATCTTCTAGCGGACTTATGTTCAGGTAGAGGGTGAAAAGAATGCGAGGAAATAGTAGAAGGAGGTATGGGCTGTGTAGTGGGTGCAAATGTCACTTTAAAAGAGAATAAAACATATCCTATTAAAAACGTCATTACACTAAGCAACATGAAAATACATATTATCAAAAAACGTTTCTTTGTCACCATTATACACATTTTGGTTTTAAAGTTCATTTCTTTGGCAGGTCTCTCCATCTCGAAAAACTCCATCCTCTCTAATTGCAGCTCCCGGTGGTAGGGTGTTCTATGCTAAGGAATGCTTCTGTCTGTCCAGGGCAACTCCCTTAGACCAACCAGAACTGTCGACCTAACGTCTTCAGCTGCACTCCAAAGACTTGGGCAACCACGACCCTACAGCTGAACCCGGATGGCGGTTCGAAAAACAAAAATAAGAAAGTTTCTCAGATGAGAGAGCTGCACTTTCAAAAATAGCAAAGAAAAAGGATTTTTTTTTTATTTGTCCATAGTTCTCAGCCTCAGAATATAACGGCTTTTTCCAGGTACTGTCTGGTTCTGGAACAAGAGTTCAGGCTCTGTAGTGTCCAATCGAATTGACGGTGGAACAGCTTCTTGCAAAAGATTGTCGCTTTCTCGCTCAGAAATTGTTCCTTTTCCACGTGCATCGCTGAAAGGCAGAAAATGAGGCACAGTCTCAGTCTCGGAGTCAGCGATACCCTCCTGGACCCACCGGTCGTACGGTAGAGGCAAAGGGACCCTCTTGCAGTGTACGCCGTGGATCCAGTTCTTTTTTCCTTCCACTCGAACGGCTGATCTTGTTGAGAGAAGGACTAGGTGGGGGCCGGTCCAACGGGGCTGGTCATTCTTTGTCCGCTGGAAGTTCTTGACCAGCACCCATGATCCAGGATCGATAGGATGTCCTGGAGCTTCAGAGACCTGAGGCAAAGTATCGTGAACCTGTTGGTGTAAAACACGCAATTTAGCCGTCAATTCATACAAATAATCAAGCAGTACAGGGTGTTCGATCTAACTGAATTTTGTCGGCCTTGGCACTCCCCATATGTTGGCCGGGCGGCCGAACACAATTTCATAAGGACTAAGTCCCACTCGCGAATGCACAGTCATTCTTGTTGATAAGAGTGCTAAAGGCAGAGCGTCAGGCCATTTAAGACCAGAGCTCGCTTGAATCTTGGCCAATTTCAGTTTTAGCGTGCCATTATAGCACTCTACTAGTCCAGCAGATTGGGGGTGATTTGCAGCGTGGAATTTTTGCTGGATACCTAGCCCTTCACATACTTTCTTCATCACTCGACCCACAAATTCAATCCCATTATCACTCCAGACCATTCTCGGCATTCCAAACCTAGGAAAAAATTCTTTGACAAGGGCTTTAGCTGTGGATAAGGCAGTGTTGTCTTTTAAGGGATATGCTTCTACCCATCATGAAAAGGCACAAACAACAACGAGTATGTATATAATCCAATATCCCGGCACTCAATTGTAACAGTTTGATTCCTTATTTATTAAAGATTAAGGCTTGTTCTCTGCATCAATCTCAAGTATTGCATCCACAAGTAACAATTTTGGTTCTTATCAATAACAAGATTTTATTGACACACATTGATGAGCATGATCAAAATGGTATAAACATCAAACAAAGAATAATACAAAAATGGTCAGGAGAGGATGGTGAACAAAGTAAACGGGGCAATTAGTATTTTGTATGTCCTCCTTTTCCTGATCCACACAAGACAACAGCCGACACGTGTTTCGTCACGTCATGTGACTTCCTCAAGGCTGCAAAGATAATGATTTGTTTTAATATAAAAGTCCTTATAAAAATACATCATATAAAATTCCATTTCACAATTGGACACTTCTGTCCTTGGCTACAGGAAGATTACATATGAGCACGGAAAGGAAGAAAAAGAGCTCTAAAGAAGTGTTCAGAGATTATTACACCCTATATGTGACAAGAAAGTTAAGAGTACCTAATAGCTTATTCGTGAGAGAAAAAAAACAGTGCAAGTCACCATCACCCAGATTATAGTGGTGAAAGGGGCTAACCTTCCGAATATTTGTTAGATGAGGTTGAGTGTCTATGTATTTGTTCTTCTCGACGTATTCCAAAATTTCATAGTTCGTTTAATGAAATGACCTATTTATTGGATATACGAGAGACACATGATTTTACTACTTGGTTCTACCATTGATTTATTTTGCTATGATGTTGCGAGATAATGGCACTCACTTTATCAAAGTATTTTTGAAGCTCCTATTTATTGTAGTTCATACGTCGGGCCCATAATCTACGTATTGTTGATCTCAAAGGCACAAGTCCAAGGTAACGCAGAAGTTCTATGATGTAGAAGAAATTTAAACGATAATGAGTACTTCCTCAAAAAACTAATTCAGATTGCATCTTATGATCTTGTGTAAAAGCACTCACATTTTGGTATTTTTTCTCAGAGTGCGTAAAGCAGACCACTGTAGTGTATTTTGACAACTTGGGTCTAGGTTCACTAATGAGATGTATCCCTGTGAGATCGTTATCCTGAAATGATAAAGACAGATAGTATAGTCACACTGGAACAACATGTTCATAGTGTGACCAATATTTACAAATTATAAGAAATGGTGAAGCCTTACCCTTAGAAGACTCTAATATTAATTTATTTTAGTCCTTGTTTTGTCTTTTCTTAGATACATAAGATGTTGACTTCAAACTCTTTTTCCAGTTATGGACTTTTGTATTCCTTAGCTAATTTCTCGGAAAGAGATGAGTAACAATGTATACGTTACTAATGGTTACATTTCTCCCACCACCTAATCTGTTATATAATAAAAAAAGGGCACCACGTACTCACATGTAGGGAATATTTACATTCATACGGCGTAAGAAATGGGCTCTGATAAGCCTATCATAAAAAAGTATAAAAGATAATAATCACATAAGGCAAGTAAGAATACAGCGTTCATGACACATTATATTTGCCCGTCAATACGTTTTTTGAACTATATCAACAAAGTACATCAACATAAATTTGTGGCTAAGCCGCCCCAAAGGACAAAATGTTATTTACCTAGCTCTATCAAAGAAAAAAGGAGTGCTATCAGTTTTTATCGTGTGCTTGCAACACCGGCAATACCAAACGAATCTACATATAGTAGTCGGATATTGTTAGTTTCATTAAGCCGCCCCAAAGGACAGAATATTATTTACCTAGCTCCATCAAAGAAAAAAGGAGTGCTAACAGCTTTTATCGTGTGCTTGCAACACCGGCAATACAGCACAAATCTACGTTTGGCAGTCGGATATTGATAGTTTCACAACCAACACCTCTCGAGACTGTATGCACAGACAGGGTCATTTAAAACGGAATCACCAAAACTTATTCAAAGGTTAGTGTTCCTACGGCACCTGACCTCACTTTGTCAAGTCATAAGCCAACATCCAACTATCTAACAAATCAATCTTCCCCAAGTCCAGCAAAATATAAGTCTAAGCTCCCGATCACTTTTACCCCAAACGGCAATGTAGGCTTACCGCGTATACGAACGTCCTCTCTGTAAGGCTACCGGGTCCGCAAATTGCCAATGCATACTGATTTATATAAATAAGTCCTTAACCCGGAAACCACGCCCGGCGATCCGGAAGTGATCGGATGGTTTCCAAAGCCGGATGTTGAAACAATCCCAGAAATGGTTGTTCCCAACGTAGGTAAACAGAGCATCCATCTTGGAAATGCTTCTGTACAATATACAAATGTTTCTATTAGTTTATAAGTGTAGGGAATGCAGGTTAAATTACAAAGTGCACGAATACACTATTGTTGCCCATCATTACTTCGCCGCATTCAGCCCAGTCACAGTATTTAAAAATGCGTTCCCGCATCATTATTTAAACAGACACCATGGGCTCCATTACGATATCGGACGGATTGCCTCCGCCAGGGTGGCGGTGGCCACCGCCACCCTGGCGGAGGCAATCCGCCCGACAACCACTCTCGTTTTCCCCTCCGCCTGATTAGGATGGCGGAGGGGACAATGGCGGACGGAAAGACCGTCCGCCGCTTTACCGCCGCGGTCGCCCTGCGACCACGGCGGTAATAGATTAATATGGTGGCGGTGTCCAATGGACACCGCCAGCCATATTACAATGGCAATATGTAGAGGCCTTTCCGCGGCGGCAATGCCGCCACGGAAAGGCAGGCGGAGATTGGTGCGGGGGCCCCCTGCAGGGCCCCCAGGTTGCCACCACTGTCGGGGGGGCACATGGGGGGTACCTATGGTACCCCCCCACATTTGCATATGCAAAGCGGCAGGCACAGCACGGTGCCTGCCGCTTTGCATATGCAAATGCAAAAAAGCATTTTTCACATTGTGGCGGGCGGTGCAGAGTGCACCGCCCGCCACAATGCTAAAACTACAGGATGTGCCCGCCACTGTGGCGGGCACATCCTAATTCCCCCCACGGGACCTTATGGCGGGCGGTCCCGTTCTGCGATAGGGTGGCGGGCGGACAATGTCCGCCCGTCATCCTAATGGAGCCCCAAGTTCGTCAAGATGGTCTCTAAAAGTCCATATTCGTAATAATATTATTTAATTGATCTCTTTTTTTGCTTCGCTGTATAGAGTAAGCAAATTTGCAAAAAAATATATTTTTGGGGAAAAGAGAGAACGTTTTGTTCTAAAAACAGTAAAAAAAAGGTTTTTCACCTATTGGTTTTTTGGCTGCCATATTGAGTGTTAAGTTAAGAAAGGACCGGACATTTTTTCTCTAGAAAGATAAATAAAAAGACTCAACCTATTCGTTTTTCGGCCGCCATGTTGGAGTAGGTGATATCTACATATCGGTACTTATTTATAGTCATGTATATTGTACCTACTCGGTGTTTACATATAAGAAACACCATATTGGATAAAAACATGGGAACAAACCATATCGGTCTTTAAAGAAAAGGTCAGAAGTTCTAATCCTGTATCTAGATAGTAAAGTTCAGAAATATGACGATTGTGTATGAAGTAATACAATCGTAAACTTGGTCACGATGAACATGCAGAATGTTGGGTGTAATGACACATCAGGAGAGTAAGAGGAAAGAAGAGAGAAGAGGGAGAGAGGGATTGGACAAGAGAATCATCATGTCACATGTACATTACAGTATTGTGCCTGTTACAATATCTCATTTTAATGTACATTCACTGAGAGTTGGCAGTCCTATCACATTTGGTAACATTTGAGTGCAGTTGTACGATCGTTTATCTGAAATGTATCAAAGCCACACATCCAGTCGGAATTCTATTATCTCATGTATCAACGTCTCGGCAATGCTTGATGTTACATTACGATCCTAACACCGGTCTTTAAGCGACTGTCATATGATTATACTGTCAAATGAGGTGCGCCCCAGTAGCATTACTGCCAGTGAAAATATATAACAACGAGTACGGATTTCAAATTGTTGCACCTTTCCATGTGGATGAAATCTAGCTGCAAAACCTCGAACGGGTACGTTGGAGGCGCAAAATGACCAGCTGGAGTTGGGGTTCCCCTACCAGTATTGTATTTCAGACACACCATGCAATTCTTGACCACATTCTCTGCATACTTAGGAATTCCAGCATTTTGCCATACTGGAGCCAACAATTTACAAATCCCTTTCACACTGATATGAGCCATTCCATGGCCCATTGTAACCACTGCAAGCACATATGCATCGGGTAACAACCATCGCTGATATTCTGATAATTCAACCCAACAACCATTTGTATCCAATTTACCCGTACTCTCTCTCCATAAACTCAACTCTTTCTCTGTAGCTTCAGGTTGAATAGACTTCACACTCTCTATCGTATCTTCACACATTCCAACGTCACCAACCCATCTTGCAGGGCCTGCAACATACATTCGGCTCATCACATCCCTTGCTGTTTCTTTTGCGACTTTGTCAGCAAATGCATTTCCACGACCAGCATCATCAGTAATCTTCTTGTGTGCACTGCATTTCACAATCGCAACTTGTAATGGCAAAGTCAGCGACTCAAGAAGCTCATTCACCAACTGACCATGCTGTATCTTAGCTCCATGCGACGTCAGAAACCCACGCTCTTTCCACAATCGTCCAAAACTATGAGTCACACCAAAAGCATACTGGCTGTCAGTGTATATGGTCACTTTCATTCCTTTCGACAACACACATGCTCTCGTAAGTGCAATCAACTCTGCTGCTTGAGCTGAATTATGTGGAATACGTGCAGTTTCGACAATCGTTTGCAAAGTCGTGACAGCATATGCCGCAGTCGTATCACCATTCGGAAGCTTGAAGCATGAACCATCCACCCATAAGGTACCATCACACTTCACAAGAGGAGTGTCTTTCAGGTCTACTCTCCCTTTCGTTTCTTCTTCTGTCCTGAGAAAGCAATCATGCTGTTCAGAAACATCTGTCTCTGTTACAATCGGTAACAATGTAGCTGGATTCAACTTATTGCACCTCTTTATGTGCACATGACTCGCTAAAAGTGTCAACTCGTAACCTGACAATCGAGCACTAGTTAAGTGCTGTGTCTTGGTCCTGTTTAACAAAGTGTCCACTGCATGTGGAACCATCACAATCAACGTATTATTCAACACTAAACCAGCTGGCTGCCGTGGCTCTCAAACAACTTGGCAATGCCTTAGCTACCGGATCCAAAGTTGACGAAAAATACGCGCATGGACGCTGCTTGTCCCCAAAAGACTGTGTCAGCACTGACAGTGCAAATCCTTCTTTCTCATGGACATACAGTGTAAAGGGCTTACTGTAGTCGTGGGTACCCAACACAGGAGCTGAACATAATGCATCACGCAATTCGGAAAAACTTTTCTGACAATCTTCAGACCACGGAAGGGGATTCGGTGTATCTTTACAGGTCAATGCTACCAAAGGTTTGGCCAGCAAAGAAAAATTCGGTATCCATTGTCTGCAATATGATGTGATACCCAAGAAAGCACGCACTTCTCTCTGTGTTATTGGCACACTCAATTTTGCAATTGCCTGAATTCTTTCTGGGGTCAGTTTCCTTCCCTCCTTCGATAAGAGATGACCTAAGTAGGTCACTTCTTGTCGACAATATTGCAGTTTTGAAAGAGACACTTTGTGATGTAAATCAGACAAATGACGCAACAACGACAACGTGGCTTCTTTGCAAATCTCCTCAGTATCTGCAGCGACTAGCAAATCATCGATGTACTGAATAAGGGTAGCGCCATCAGGTAAAAGCTGTGTTTTTAAAGCCTGACTATTGATTGACGGACTTTCACAATAGCCTTGAGTGCGCGTTTGAACTGGAAGCTTGGGCCTCCTAAACTGAAGCCAAAAATATCCCTGCTCTCCTCGGCAATCGGGATGCTGAAGAAAGCATTCTTCAAGTCAATCACCGAGAACCTAGTGGCTGAAGCTGGAATCATAGTCAATAGGGCAGTGATATCAGGGACAACTGGAAACTGTGGCACAACTATTTTATTGACCTCTCTAAGATCAATCACAAAACTGTACACAGGTGGCTGGGAAGGGTCAGTACGCTTCAAAACAGGCAGAACAGGACAATTACAAACGTTGCCTCTTGTCTCTTCAATTAAATCCTTTTTCAATCAAATCATAAATGATCGCTAGCAACGCCTTTTCACCTTCGCTAGAGATCTTGTATTGGGGAATGCGTGGCATTTTAACATTGGCTTTCAATGTCACAACATATGGCGGTATTTCCAAAAGACCCAAATCATTAGGACCAGTAGCCCAAAGAATATCGGGAAGAAACGACAATTCTGTCGGAAGTTTATCCTTCGACAAATACATCGGAGAGACCACTTTCTTACCCAGTGTAAGTTGTACTCCCGAAGGAGAACAATACAACGTCGCATACAATCTTTTCAACAAATCCAATCCTAACAAGTTCTCACCACAACCTGTCGTCAGAATAAGGGGTGGTTCCAATTCACAAGGTCCAACAGAAAGGGACATAGGACTAGAAATCGGGTTCCTAACCGGGGCGCCAGAGAATCCTACTGAAACATTCGTCTCGCCAGACAAAGGTGCGCCAGGGAGTTTAGAGTGCATAATAGAACTCTTCGTAGCACCAGTATTCAACAGAAAAGGCTCTGACACACTTGATGTAATCACCTCAACGTAAGGTCCACTCTGATCTACTGGAACTGAAACAACTCCCTCTCTTTGTCTATGGCTGTCCTAGCAATCATTACCTTCCATATTCTCATCTTCTGCATAGTAATCATCAGCATAGTACTGAGTCGTCCTACCAGACGCGTTATTCTGCTGGTCAAAACTATTCATTGAATTCTGAGGCGGAAAGGAATGCGCGTTCTGGGGGAAATTTCCACGTCCTCTACCTCTAGGAGCTTGTTGAACACCTCGACCTCTTGCACCAGAAGTACCATTCATATGCTGTAACAAAATAGGGCAACTATATTTGAAATTACCCTCTTCTTTACAATATGAACACTGATTGGGGCCTACAGGAACACGTGGTTGAGAAAACTCGAACCTTTGCGAGTTTCTCTGACACCGTTGAGGTTGCTGATAGTTACTCTGACCAGCACGTGGTGGATACGCCTGTTGTAAAAGAACCTTTGTCTTTAATTCTTTCGTTTTTTTGTCTGCTCTGTCTTTCTCATCTTTATCCCTATTTTCGTAGTACTGTGCAGTAGCGAATATCTGTGCTGAAGAGGAAACGGCCCAAGAACTCTCTGAATCTTTCAATTTCTTACACAACTCGGGAAGCAAATTGTGCACGAACTTGTCAACGAACAACCGTTGACCACCTTCTGTACTCATATCTTGACCACTGTGGTCGATAAACGTTTCTTCAAACCTGGTGAAGAAATCGGACACAGTTTCATCTTTCTTCTGTTTACACGCAGACAATTTGTCCCAATTCACTTGCATAGCAGGCATTAAAGTCTTCATATAAGTAATGATCCTACCAGGAAGTTCTGCTACCAAGGGCTCGGGTTTAGCACCACCAACTTGTCTACCATCAGCAGCAGCAATATTAACCCATAAATCACCTAACTCCTGATCATGATCCGCATGACGAATCTTTCCCCATAAAGGCTGTGGAACAACATTTCCAAACAACATGTCTATATCAGCTAGATTCATAATGCATGAGCCTGCAGTTTGTGATAATTCCTTATAGTACCCTGCAGGGTTTTTACGGGGGTCAGGTAAAGTCTGCTTAAGAGCCATAACTTCAGCTCGCTTCCATGGAACATGTACCCAAACACGCTGAAAAAGTGCCTGTACGGCTACAATATTAAGACCAGCATCCGCTTGAACAGCCTCTTTCCACACCGGGGGAACCTCTCTCATTGGATATTGTCTCACCTTCTTCTTAACAGAGGAATCAGGCTCAAACAACGACCGAGAAATACCCTCCTCATTCCTAAACGCCAATAATGTCCCAACTGCTTTCTCAACATCGGAACCCACAATTGTGCCTTTTGCAAACTCGAACCGTACACGGCACAAATCAGGCGGATTGATTTCCAAATTATTGTCCTCCAATTCCTCACAAAGAAAAACACACATTTTCTCAAAAACATATCTCTGCTTCAATGCTTCCCATTGATGGAAGACATCCATAACAGACTCTAGCTCATATCTTGTGGGGTCTGTAACCCATTTATGCGCCAAATGATCCAATATCTCCCGCTCTCTAGAATCAGGCAATTGACTACGCAATTGTTTGCATGTTGAAACAGGGGTCATACTTGCTGCCCCAAAGAAAGGAGATAGAAGGTTAACGACGGTATCAGTCATTCTCTGTCGAACAGAAGGAGAAGTCGACGAAAGAACAGGAGGAAAAACAGAGTGAGGTAAGGCAGACGCAGAGGCAGTATCAGAAGGAGTGTCGGAAAAGGTATTCAGTACAGTAGGCAAAGTCGTAGGAAGCACAGGTGGAGCAGGTATGGTCGGTGGCCCTAGAGGAGGCTGTACGAGAAGAGTAGGAGCCAACTGAAGAGGAGCTGGCGGCTGTGGAAGAACCTGAGGCAAAACAACCGGGGGTTGCACAACTAAAGGTTGCGGAGGTGCTGTAGCACTCTGCGCATAAGGGGGTGGCAAACTCAATAAGTGTGACATTAAAGGATCTTTTTCAAGTTCTTTTGCTGCATCTTGCTGAAGAGGCGGCAAAACTGGATAACATTTATCAATCGCCATTTTACATTGCCTGTGCAACTGCTCACTTGCCTGTTCTTCTTCATTATCTTTAAACTGCGTAGCAGCTTGCATTATCGAGATACCCCTTTCTCTCTTATTTCTCTTTGCTAATTTAATTTCCTTCTGTTTGGCTTCCTTACGCCATAGGCGGAAAGAGTCAAACATCGCCGGCCGGGCTTTCTTCTTAAAAAGTTTAGCCTCCAGATTATCTAAAATCTCCGTATCAAAACTACCATATTGGGGCCATTTTAAAACACCATCCTTTCTGGTGTATCGGATCCATACTTCATTATATGTGATGGGGCCTACGCCATGTTTCACATAAAGTTCATAGGTTGGAGTTCCAATCGGAGGAACCGGACACGAGTCCTCCAATAGGGAATCCCTATTACAACCAAGACAAAACAAATTTCCAAGTCTGCTAAGACCAGGCATCTTCGCTCTCTAGTCTAGCTTCTAACTTCAAGGGGGTATCGAATACGATAGTCTCGTGAATACACGAGTCCCTCGGCTTTGGTACTTGCAAGTTCCAAATCAAAGATTCCAAGGGATACCCAAACTAAGAACCAAACTAAGGAGTGGGAGACGCTCCACTCATACTTAACTGAGGTATCGATGACGTCACCAGAAGACTCGTCTATCGTTTCGCTCTACCAATCATCAAGGGTCCAAAACAGGGCGATAGTCAGGGCAGCAGTCCTTCGTAGCCATCGGGAAGCGGGGAACCTCACAGCAAAGACTTTCGGACCACGTCGACATACAGGGGTCGATGAAGTGGCGGCCTTCCTCCAGAATTTTCACACGAAGCTCCTCACGAACCTCTGGCTTGGACCGGTACCGCTGAAATCGCCCCACGTTGGGCGCCAACTGAAGTACTGGGTTTTTCAGAACCCAGCGGTGCCAGGGACACACCATAAGACTTCGAGTCCTTCCTGTTTCAGACTACAGAAACACAGAGTCTTCTTGGTGAAGTCAAAGATCGAATTTATTGGCTGCAGTCAGTAACAGGTATCCTAGAAGTACAACACGGTGTATATTCTCAGGAGACTGCTCCACTTACAAAGCCAGCCATCCCTTTTTATACAAAATATTATGCTTTAGGCAAACATTCCTTTTTTTTACAATTGACCATTCACATATTTTCACGACAAAGAAAAAGCAGAATCATGATGACAAGCTTATTTTCAGTTTGTCCAGCCCACAATCAATTACCCGGCAGGGCCCAACATTTTTCATCATATATCGACGGACCCCTAATAAAAACGGGCACCTCCTCATCGTAAAGCAGGTCATAAAGTAGGAAACAGAGACAGGTGTGTGTAAGATTAAGAATGGTTTGAACGCAATGAAAGGTTTATGGCATGCTGTGCCTTGATACTAATCTCGATCTGCCACTGGGAAAGGAACTGGCCGAACAGGTTTGGCTTCAGGCAGTGGAGTCAGCTTGCCCAGGTCATAGAGGAGTCAGCTAAAGGTGTACGTGTCCTTCAGACTCGTTTTTGGCCTTAGTCATCGGCCTAAGTGAGGGCAATCACAAAATGGCTGCCGTTCACAAAATGGAACCCGAGGGTTCAGGACGGAAACTTTGATTCCAGGGTGATTTCGTCACTCGAATATGACGAAAATGATAATGAATAGTATATTAGTCATTCTCGGTCTGCTGAAACCAAAATTGTCATGATACGACGATGTTTATGACACGGGTCCAGAAGCGTGTGAACTTAGCACTGACTTGCCCGTGAACATATATACAGACAGCCGCTATGCTTTTGGAGTGGCCCATGATGTTGGCCTCCTTTGGAAAGAAAGAGACTTTCTTACATCCCATGGGATACAGATAATGCACGGAGAATAAGTGCAGAATCTCTTAACTGCACAAACATATCCAAAGAAGATAGCTATTGTGAAGTGTAGTGCACACAAGAAAGTAACTGATAAGACAGGACAAAGCAATGCCTTTGCAGATCGCGTAGCTTGTGAGACTGCAATGCAACGAAGCACTACTTCTATGTACGTTGTGAAGTCTCAAGCTGAGCGATGGCATGATGCTAGACAGGAAGTGTTAGATGTACAGAGATCTGCTTCTGTAGCAGTACTTGGGCTGTGGAAAAGTAAATTTTGCCATGTTCTGTGTCCCTACGTGTTCCCCATCTTATGTTATATGTGCATGATTAATATGCATATGTATTCCCTTATGATCGATTAAAGACGCAATTTTAGTTGTGTCCATCTCTAGTATGCCAGTTTTCAGTTCTCGTTAAAGCTACGAGTATTAGGCCTATGTAAAGTTATGTTGCCACGTTTTACAGTGTGCACGTTAATTCATTGAAAAGTCTCCGTTTCTAGGCCTCAAAAGGGCCCGGACACCAGATTCAGCTCCTGTCTCCTGAACCCTCGCTGAGGAGCGATACAGCCCCCACCTGTATCCCTGACCCTTCACTTACTTCCTGCCTCACAGTGCCCGGCTTGGCCTGGCTCTGCCTGCCAGTCTGCCAAGAGTATGTTATGATTCTAGTTATCAGTCCAGCCCTCCTTCTCTGCATTCCTAAAGCTACTGAATCGCATCAATAGTTTCAGTCATCGTCTAGCCTTTACGTCTCCATGTAAGAGAAATACTGTATTAATGGTCATTTAATATTCCTCAACACGCACTACATATAGAATGATGCATGCACCAGTCTTAGAGTCTGTTAGCCTTTACCCTGATAACTTTTGGATTCTATCAAGATGTTCTCTAAACATCAGATACTAGATAGTGTTTAGGTACATGTCGCTCTGACACTCCAGACTTTCGTCTCCTCTTCTAGCGCAGAAGTCATAGCCCCCAGTTCCTCCTAGTAACACGTCATTGCCAGCTTGCGCGCACCACTAGGTTAGAGGTCCCGGCTCCTTAGGTAGCCCCCTCCATGTTTCCGCCCCGTTTATGACATATTCTGTTACGTTTACATCACATGTCTATGTATACGCCTCTTGTTCCACCCACTTTATGCCTTATCTTTCGCGACTGCTATGAACTCCACCCACTGCTACGCCTACTATACTGAATGTAATGCAATTGTTTAACTATAAATATTGTGAACTGTTATTAAAAGTTACCCCTTATGCTCCCAGATCCTGCCCCCCGTTAGCTGCCATCCCATTCCCGTGCAGGTTGTCCTGTTCCTGTCCTTTATGCTGTATTAAAACCTGCAAACTCCAGCTACCTCGAATCTTGACTCTTATTTATTGAGCTATCTGTTAATTAATTATTCCGAAAAATAGATCAGGTATTTAATTATTTATTTACCACATAATGGCGCCCGAATAGGGACTTGCCCTTTCCCCACGCGCCGGAGAAGCCACGCCAGCCCCCTGACCCTCTGCAGCCGTGACGGAACCATACCGTGCACGTGCAGATATTTCTGCTTCAAGTATCCCTCAGGCCCACGGAGGAGACGGAGGTTGCGGTCCAGCATCCAGACGAGGCGGTGGAGGAACGCGGCGAGTCCCGACCAGAGCCCAAGCCGAGAGTCCAAGGTCCGAGGTATCCGGAGGCCCACCCGTAACTGAAGTCCGAAGTTCGTAGTCCGTCGTCGTAGCAGTCCAGTCCAGTCCGAGGCCTTCCGTTCTTGCTGCCCGGTGAGTACCGTTGCTGGGGTAGTATCTAGACAGGGTCAATTAATTTGGTCCGTGGGTTTGGGTACGCAAATCCAACACGAAGTATCCACCTAGGTGGATGCGGGTCCTGACGTGTCTCTTTATGAGACCGGTATGTTTCGTACTGTTTCAGCAGTGCATCTAGTAACTCTAGTAAGTTCTAGTCTCGAGAAATTCATGTGTTTCTGTTCTCAAGTATTCCAGGTAATGTTTCTGTTCGAACTGTTATTTTAAATGTCATTTCAATGTGTTTTTAATGTCGTGGTATGAGTGATCAGTCTCAAGTCATTATTGTGTTCATTGTGTATTGTATTGTGTCCAGATCCCAGTTCACGTCATGCCTCTGTTCTCAAAATTACGTCAGTTAAGAACTAGAAAAGGTCTGCTCGAGGAAGCAGTTCCTGTCCCACCTAGGGACAGTCCAGGTCATTTTATGTATCATAAGCATGGCATAAGTGCCATATTATATCTAGACTTATGGGTCGAGTACACTAAGGAATTAGAAGAGAAATATAGATGGCCTGTATCAGGCACATGGGATGCCGAGTGCATCATGCGAGTAGAAGAAGTATTATGGAAAAAGAAAGCCAGACAGTCACAGAAAGATGCCATCGAGTTATGGCGCAAAGAATCTCATAAAAGAACCGAAAAAGAAATCAGAAAGTCAGAATTAAGTAGAGAATCCTCAGAAAGAGCCCAAGAAAGGGAATTAATCGAAATAGGTGAACAAGTTAAAACCGAACAGTCAGACAGACAGAGGAATGCCCTTATTAAGGGTATGTACCCTCTTCTTGCCGAGGGCTTGCCAAAAGCAACCCCGGAGGCATCCAGTAATTTTCCGCCACCCTTAGTTCCGACCAAGCTACGTCACAAACCGACCGCAGCTGATATTTTTCTCTCGTCCTATTTGGACGACACAGTCCCAGAATATGCAAATCCTGTTCCGCCAGCTCCTGTAAATAATGTAAATCCTGCTCCTCCAGTCACCGGGGCACCTGTTACAGCACCTGTTACGGTACCCCCGGTCCAGCCTACATTACAAGTACCCGCTACACTGGTCACTCTGCCAGCACGAAGAGTATCAGTCGACGATTCCAGTTTAGGGGCCGCGGGAGGAGGTCCTCCGGGAACCCCGCCGCCACACAAACGTGTAACGTCAGTCGAGTTACATGAACGTGCGTTACAGCGCACGCCCAAACATCAGTCTGTTGCAGATATCAGACGAGCTCTTACCGAATGCCGTTATGATCCGGTCCCAGGTGATGATAGTATGGTTATATATTCATTACGTGTAAGACGGGTGACCGAGTATTTGGACACCCTACCGAATATGAAAGAAGATCTAGACAGAATATATCGTTTCATTCGTACAGGAACAGACCCAGAAAGTATTGGCGAAGTCATGTTTCTAAGAAAAGCTGAGATTCAGCTCATGCTATTAAAGTTTTTAATTAATTGTTTAATAAGGGAACAAGATTATCCGACTAAAGATCCGACCGAAATGAAAGTCCTGACAAGGTGGAGTGATAATATAGCCGAGGGAAGACACAGGACGCTCAGTTGTATAGAGAGTATGTACAAGAAAATTCATAAGGAAATAATAAGGTTACATGAGAAACGCAAAGCAGCACAAGTAAGCGAGAAGGAAAACGACTCTTCTACTGAAGAGGTAGACGACGAGAATACCGCCAGAATAGCGTATGTAGGTAAAGCTAGACTTCCCGACCGACATTCACGTCTAGAACACAAGAAAACTGTTCCTCTTCCAGCACCAGAACAAGGTTCTCTAGAGCAAGTATTTCAAGCTACCGATCACATTCTGAAATCACGAATCGGTTATAGTGAACTTAGTACCATGCATGAACAAGAACTAGCCCGATCAGCAGTCCGATGGGCTACTGATTCTACCACTTTTTCAGACGAAATAGTGGCACAAATGTTTCTGAAACTGCCCCCAGCCGAGCAGCGACTGGTGGGTATGTATATGATCCAGCACCTCATTACATTGTATGAGGGTCAGCATTCCGATCCAGGTCCGTTACATGATGTTCTGAACGAGTTACTCCAGTATAAATGGAGAGGTCTAGGTACCGACTTAATTAGTATCATTCTAGAACAGCGCCACAAATATAGAACGTTTCTGAACCCGCATTTTGTTCACGTCTCACCCCCAGAAAGTAAACCCTTTTACATAGACAGACAGCATCCGTTACGAGAAGTACACCCAGTTAGGACAGCGGGTGGTGAAATGCAACGAGTATTTGTTTACACCCCGATTACAAAGATGGAACTCTTAGAGATGAAAAAGTTAATTCCCTGTCACGATAAAGATCCAGCAGGGTTCCACCGTGAATTAAAAGACATGCTCCGTATGGGAGAATACACGTATCCAGATATAATTAAAATGTTAAAGGTCCTGTTGCCCGCGGGCATATATGAAAAACTCAAGGAGAAAGAATGGGAGGTGGGAGAGAAAAAGATAGATTGGGCAGCTCTAGAAGCTGAAGAAAATACACGTGTACCAGGTACCGGTCAAGGAGATAAATGTAAAGAATTACCTGAACTGTTAATACAAGTTTTGCCAAGATTACTAGCCACGAAAAAGGAAGACTGGGATGCAATCTCAGCCTGTAAACAGAAACCAGACGAAGATACTAGTGATTTTTATTCTAGATTTGAGAAATGTTTTAGCATCAACAGTGGTTTGAAGACGAGTAGTGAGTCATACCCTCATCTTTTTGTTACTAAACTAGTCGAGAATTCAAGTCCACAAGTTAAAAATAGAGTTTTGAAAGTCGAGAGTACCTGGCAAGCTAATACTCCGTCCCAAATGCTCCAGATGCTCCAGTATCACCAGAATAGAATCAGGGAAGAGCAAGAACACGAAAGGAAACGTATGAAAGACACGAAAATGAAAGTATTAGTTGCACAATCTGTTCCACAGGACAGTCAGAAGAGGGGTCCAAATCAAGCCAGTCATCCTGCAGTTCCTGTTAAAGGGACCTGCAATTATTGTAAACAGCCAGGTCATTTTATAAACGAGTGTGCAGTTCTGAAACACAACATAGCCACTGGTAAGACTAAAGAAAGACCACGTCCGCCTAGACAAGAACAAGTTTCACAGACTTCCCAGTTACCACAGAATACACCACAGACAGTTACAGCACCGCAGCCTATAGCTGCAACACAGCATGTTACACAGCAGATGTACCAGTATGCACAGTCCGAGTATCCAGAGTACCAGCCGTATTCATGAAACAGCCTAGAGAGGGAGGTAGGCTTGCCTCTCATCGAGATTCCTGTAGATCAAGAGGGTCCCTATGTTCACAGTCAAGTATTAGGGAAAGACAGAAAGTTTCTGATTGATACAGGGGCAAGTAGGACTACTATCAGTCATGACGAGGTTCCAGGGGCTCCGCTCTCAGGCTCTAGAAATGTTTCCCTTGGATTTTCAGGAAAGCCAATTGTTAACGAGATTTCCAAACCAGTTACTCTAGTGTGGTAAATAAATAAATAATACCTCTATTTTTGACTAGATATAACAATAACAGATAGCTCAATAAATAAGAGTCAAGATTCGAGGTAGTAGGAGTTTGCAGGTTTAATACAGCATAAAGGACAGGAACAGGACAACCTGCACGGGGAAGATCTGGGATGGCTAGCAACTTTTAATAACCGTGCACAAGCATATATAGTTAAACAAAATACATGATGTTCAATACAATAGGCGTAGCAGTGGGCGGGGCCTGTAGCAGTCGCGAAAGATAAGGAGGAAAGTAGGTGTAACAAGAGGCGTGAACAGGGCGTATACATAGACATGTGATGTAAACGTAACAGAATATGTCATAAATGGGTCGGAAACATGGAGGGGGCTACCTAAGGAGCCGGGACCTCTAACCTAGTGGTGCGCGCAAACTGACAATGACGTGTTACTAGGAGAAGCTGGGGGCTATGACTTCTGCGCTAGAAGGAGAGACTGAAGTCTGGAGAGTCAGAGCGACATGTACCTAAACACTATCTAGTATCTGATGTTTAGAGAACATGTTGATGGAATCCAAAAGTTATCAGGGCAAAGGCTAACAGACACTAAGACTGGTGCATGCATTATTCTACATGTAGTGTGTGTTAAGGAATATTAAATGATCATTAATACAGTTTTTCTCTTACATGGAGACGTAAAGGCTAGACGATGACTGAAACTATTGATGCGATTCAGTAGCTTAGGAATGCAGAGAAGGAGAGCTGGACTGATAACTAGAATCATAACATACTCTTGGCAGACTGACAGGCAGAGCCAGGCCGAGCCGGGCACTGTGAGGCAGGAAGTAAGTGAAGGGTCAGGGATACAGGTGGGGGCTGTATCGCTCCTCGGAGAGGGTTCAGGAGACAGGAGCTGAATCTGAGTCCGGGCCCTTTTGAGGCCTAGAAACGGAGACTTTTCAATGAATTTAACGTGCACACTGTAAAATGTGGCAACATAACTTTACATAGGCCTGATGCTCGTTGTATTCACGAGAACTGGAAACTGGCATACTAGAGATGGACACAACTGTAATTGCGTCTTTAATCGATCATGGGGAATACATATGCATATTAATCATGCACATACAACATAAGATGGGGAACACGTAGGGACACAGAACATGGCAAAATTTACTTTTCCACATTCCCTCCTTGTCACTACGTTTCCATCAGGAAACATCAATATTCATGATACCATCTATCATTTCATACAGTATCATTTGCTCGTCTCGAATTTTCTTGGAACGGGATCTAGGACGGGACTTGGGACTAGGAATACAAGAGGTAGCACAAATGCCGCAAATCGCAGGGCCACATTGTATACAGAGGCAGCAACTGAATATGATCGCTACTGCGATACCTAGAAATGACAATACTTTCCATCCCCAGGCAGAAATTATACTCCAAAACCAACCGGACCATGTCCAGGTGCCTGGATTCTGGTGTAACTGATGGGCAATTTTATGAAGTCTGGTTATAGCTGAATAAACAGACGGCGCGTAATTTGGAATGAAAATGCAGCAACTAGATCCGATGATTCTACATGCTCCTCCTCTATCGGCCAGTATGACGTCAAGAACGAGACGATTTTGGAGCACGACAAATCTCATAGCAGATTGCTCTTCGGTTAAGTTACCTAGAGCAGAGGCAGTCTCATTCACTACTGCTTCAAGGGTTCTGGTCAACCTACGGATTAACTTACTATTCTGGATAGGTCCTATAAAGAAGAAGAAACCTCTATTGAAATCTGTATACTGTTCTAGAGCAGTTTCAGTTTGATCGACAATCGGGGATTCAATCTCCCTTCTATGTCTAATGTGTACTAGATGTGTATTTCTATGATAATCAGATGGGGCTAGAAAAACTGGTGGCAGTAGGAAGGCAATGTAACAGGTTCCCTCCCAATCGAGGGGCAGACGAACATATGCGCTCTGACCACAAACAAAATAAGAATGACGTGAAGCTTTGAAAATAGATTTCCCACTGTCACTATACTCGACAATAGTAGTACAATCACTATGTCCTACATGTACGGAACCATTATTTCTGACACATAATTCGCCTTTGACTGGTAGTACTGAAATAGCAGGTAAGTCTGGAGTAGGATCAGACTGAACATTCAGGACCATGAAATTCGAAGAATAATTACCCAAATTATAAACTTCATTTTCTAGATCTAACCCTGTTCTGTGGGGAAGACCTTGCTTGTCTGGAAAACATGTACTGTTCAGAAGGGACATATCAGTTGAGGACGACGTTATCATGGACCAGGCTCCACATGAGCCATTATGTGAAAATGGATAAGGAAAGAGTGGCAGAACTCCTTCGGTGTCTGGAAAGGGGGGAGTCGACCACACACCCAACAATTAGTGGCATTGCTGGTCTGGTGTGAATAATGTAACATACGGATGAATGAATTGTTGCGCATAGCAAGACGATAGGATAGTTCGTGAGGAGGCAGATCACTAAACGTGTGCTCTACTGTAGCATTAGAAGACTTATTTACATGAGAAATTGGAAAACATAAATGAAATGCATAGCTCGTGCAGGTAACCATCAGGCTGAGAAACAATATAAAATTTAGAAAAACGATACATCGGATTGAGTTTTGACTAACTCTCTCACTATGGGGGTCTATTTCATACATGTCAGATACCTGTCTAACCGTTTCACCTAGGGGAGGACTTAGACAATTAAACTGGCTGACTTATTTTACTAGACCGGAGCTTACTTTTATACTCCTGCTGTGGAATTTTCTCTAACAGGGAGGGCTTGATATCAATGTCATTTGCGGGACAGTCCTTAAGAATAGTATCTTGGCAGTCTTTAAAATCTTGACAATCCTTGGAAAAGTTCTTGGAAACAGTTTGTAGTCCGTGAAATTTCTTAACATGCGACAGATGCACCCACCCCTTCCTGCCTTCCAACTTGACGGCAGTACGGGTGGTTAGAAGGACTAACTTCGGCTCCTTCCAGCGAGGCTCCAGCGGACTTGAACGATCAAAATTGCGGACGAGAACCAAGCTTCCTGGAACAATTTCATGCGGTTTCACCTCGGTATTGTCTGGAAATGCGGCGGCAACCTGTGAACGACAAGAGTGTAGGGCAGACATCAAGGAAGCTAGGTAATCTGTCAGCATATTACTGGAAACATCTGTAATACTTCGGGGTCTAGGTGTACCCCATACATTCGGGGGGCGGCCGAATACGACCTCATAAGGGGACAGACCTGATCTGGAATGTGCGACCATGCGCATATAGAACAGAGCGACTGGCAAGGCAACTAACCAGTCTACACCTTTCTCTTTGCATACTTTGGCAATACGGATTTTCAAGGTTTGATTATGTCTCTCTACGAGACCGGCTGCTTCTGGATGGCGTACACAATGGAACTTCCACTGGTACCCTAATAACAGGGAAACGTGCTTCATGAGTTCAGATGAGAATGGCTGGCCGTTATCAGAATATACGACCCTGGGGAGTCCATAACGGGGGAAATATTCACGAACCAACTGCTTGGCAGTGGTCGCGGCTGTGTAATCTGGGACTGGATATGCTTCTGTCCACCTGGACAAAGCGCATACAACTACAAGGACATACTTGAAACCTCGACATCGCTCCATCTGAATATAATCCATCTGGAGGACTTCAAAAGGGTGGTCAGGGGGTTGGAACCCACCTTGTTCCACCGGGACACTTTTACCTGGATTGAATTGACAACATGTCATACAAGTACGGACTTTCTGCTTGGCTGCAGCTCGTAAATGCTTGTTAAACCAGATGTTCTGGATACTGTCTATCATGGCTTTTTCTCCTAAATGTGCAGGACTATGTGCGGTATTGATAATGACTTGAACCATTGAGTCGGGGAGAAACCATGTGGCTTTTCCCTTCGTCACCCATCCCTGGTCTGTCTGGACCCCTCCTTGTTCGGACCATTTCTTGATTTCTTCGGGAGTAGCATGTAACTGGATATCTATGACATCCTGAGTAGGGTCCTTAACTGTCATACAAGTAGTCTGTTCTAGAGTGGATGTCGGTGTCTTGTTAACTGGTATGTCTGGTGTCTGTGCTGTAAGCTTGGCTGTTCGATCTGCTAGATCATTACCTTGGGAAATAATGTCAGTGACTTTCGTATGTGCTTTGCACTTCATGATAGCGATAGATGTCGGTAAATGTATTGCATCTAACAGAGCTTGAATAAGGAAACCATGTTGAATCTTGGTTCCATGAGAAGTCATGAAACCTCTCTCCTGCCAGAGCACTCCGAAGTCGTGTACAACTCCGAATGCGTAGCGTGAATCTGTGTAAATATTAACTTTCAGGTTCTTGGCATGTATGCAGGCTTGAGTCAGAGCAACTAGCTCTGCTGCTTGAGCAGACAGGGTGTCAATACGATGTGTTTCAATAACTTCAGTGTCAGTAGTCACTGCATACGCGGCTACTAGTTCTCCTGTACTGGTTCTCATACATGAACCATCCACATAAAGTGTCAGGTCGGGATCTGGTAATGGAATATCTGTCAGGTCTTGTCTTGGCTTTGTCATAGTGTTAACTACTTCCACACAATCATGTGTGGCAGGATTTGAAGTAACTGACGGTAACAGTGTAGCAGGATTTAGAACGTTGCAGCGTCTGATTTCTATGTGTGGCTGGAACAGTGTCAGTTCATAACCTGTTAAACGTGCAATTGTCAAGTGCTGAGTCTGTGTTCGGTTTAAAAGAACTTCCACGGAGTGTGGAACTTGTACTGTCAGGGAATGTCCTAATACTATGGAATCACTTTGTCTAATAGCTAGTGCTGTGGCTGCAACTGACTTGAGGCACGCAGGCAGAGCCTGGGCTACTGGATCTAGTGTACTCGAAAAATAAGCACAGGGCTTGTATTGTCCGGCTTGATCTTGTGTGAGAACAGATAATGCAGTACTATCACGTTCTGTGACAAAAAGTGTGAAAGGCTTACTGTAGTTCGGTGTAGCTAGAACGGGTGCTTGGCATAAAGCTTTCTTTAACTCATTGAAACTAAGTGTATGTTCAGATGTCCAAGGGAGAACAGTCGATACGGCTGCCTCCTGTGTCGTTAACTGTATCAGTGGTTTAGCTAGAAATGCATACTGAGGAATCCATTGTCTGCAATAAGAAGTAAGGCCGATAAAAGCACGTACCTCCTTCTGTGTCTTGGGCTGTGGAAGACTCGCTATTAACTGGATACGATCAGGTGTCAACTGCCTACCCCACTTGGACAGTAAGTGGCCTAAGTAGATCACTTACTGGACACAGAATTGAAGCTTTGAAGGGGACACCTTGTGCCCCATCTCGGCTAGGAAATACAGGACTGTAAGTGATGCTCGCTCGCAAGCACGTTCAGAACGGGCTGTGATCAGTAGATCATCGACATACTGGAGCAGGGCAGTGTCAGTTGGCATGTGAATATTGTCTAGTTGTCTCTTAAGTGCTTGACTGTAAATACTAGGACTTTCTGTGAAACCTTGAGGAGCTCGTGTGAATTTATAGCTCCTTCCATTTAAACAAAAACCGAAAAGGTACTGGCTGTCTGGATGAATGGGAACACTGAAAAATGCGTTTTTGAGGTCTATGACTGTAAAAAATGTAGCCTCAGAATCAATGGCTGTCAATAGAGATGAGATATCTGGAACAACTGGATACTGGGGGATGATACATTTATTGAGTTCTCGAAGATCAATCACTAATCGATATACTGGGGGTGCATTTGGATCAGTACGTTTCATGACTGGAATGATAGGAGAATTACATACATTGGAGTCAGTTTCTACAACTACTCCTTGAGCAATGAGCTCGTCAATAATTTTGGATAAAGCTGCCACAGCCTCAGATGGCAATCTGTACTGTCTGATTCGTGGCAAGACTATACCTTGCTTGAGAGTCACACGATGGGGTGTGATTTGCATAAAACCAACATCAGTTGGACCTTGCGCCCATAGATGCTGCGGAACATTAGACAATCTTGGATCAAAATCACGCAAAACATAGTGACCCTTGAAGTCACGCAAAAACAAACGTATTCCCTCTGGGGAACAACAAATAACTGCACCTAATTCTTTCAGTGTCTTAATACCTAACAAATTTTCTGGACAGGACTTCGTAAGCAATAGATCAGTAGTTCGGGACAATGGACCTACTTCTAGAGTAACTGGTTTGGAAATCTCGTTAACAATTGGCTTTCCTGAAAATCCAAGGGAAACATTTCTAGAGCCTGAGAGCGGAGCCCCTGGAACCTCGTCGTGACTAATGGTAGTCCTACTTGCCCCTGTATCAATCAGAAACTTTCTGTCTTTCCCTAATACTTGACTGTGAACATAGGGACCTTCTTGATCTACAGGAATCTCGATGAGAGGCAAGCCTACCTCCCTCTCTAGGCTGTTTCATGAATACGCTTGATACTCTGGATACTCTGACTGAGCATACTGGTACATCTGCTGTGTAACATGCTGTGTTGCAGCGATAGGCTGCGGTGCTGGAACTGTCTGTTGTGCATTCTGTGGCTGAGAAGTCTGTGAAACTTGTTATTGTCGAGGCGGACGTGGTCTTTCTTTAGTTTTACCAGTGGCTATATTGTGTTTCAGAACTGCACACTCGTTTATAAAATGACCTGGCTGTTTACAATAATTGCATGTCCCTTTAACGGGAGCTGCAGGATGACTGGCTTGATTCGGGCCCCTCTTCTGACTGTCTTGAGGAACAGATTGTGCAACTAATACTTTCATTTTCGTGTCTTTCATACGTCTTCTCTCATGTTCTTGCTCTTCTCTGATTCTATTCTGGTGGTACTGGAGCATCTGGAGCATTTGGGACGGGGTACTAGCTTGCCAGGTACTCTCGACTTTCAAAACTCGATTTTTAACTTGTGGACTTGAATTCTCGACTAATTTAGTAACAAAAAGATGAGGGTATGACTCACTACTCGTCTTCAAACCACTGTTGATGCTAAAACATTTCTCAAATCTAGAATAAAAATCACTAGTATCTTCGTCTTGTTTCTGTTTACAGGCTGAGATTGCATCCCAGTCTTCCTTTTTAGTGGCTAATAATCTAGGCAAAACTTGTATCAATAATTCTGGTAATTCTTTACATTTATCTCCAAGACCGGTACCTGGTACTCGTATCTTATCTTCAGCTTCTAGAGCTGTCCAATCGATCTTTTTCTCTCCCACCTCCCAATCTTTTTCCTTGAGTTTTTCGTATACCCCTGCGGGCAACAGGACTTTTAACATTTTAATAATATCTGGATACGTGTATTCTCCCATACGGAGCATGTCTTTTAATTCTCGGTGGAACCCTGCTGGATCTTTGTCGTGACAGGGAATTAATTTCTTCATCTCTAAGAGTTCCATCTTGGTAACTGGGGTGTAAACAAATACTCGTTGCATTTCACCATCTGGTGTCCTAACTGGGTGTACTTCTCGTAACGGATGCTGCCTGTCTATGTAAAACGGTTTACTTTCTGGAGGTGAGACATGAACAAAATGCGGGTTCAAAAACGTTCTGTATTTGTGGCGCTGTTCTAGAATGACACTAATTAAATCAGTACCTAAACCTTTCCATCTATACTGGAGTAACTCGTTCAGGACATCATGTAACGGACCTGGATCAGAATGTTGACCCTCATACAGTGTAATGAGGTGTTGGATCATATACATACCCACCAGTCGCTGCTCGGCTGGGGGCAGTTTCAGAAACATTTGTGCCACTATTTCGTCTGGAAAAGTGGTAGAATCAGTAATCCATCGGACTGCTGATCGGGCTAGTTCTTGTTCATGCATAGTACCTAATTCACTATAACCGATTCGTGATTTCAGAATTTGATCGGTAGCTTGAAATACTTGTTCTAGAGAACCTTGTTCCGGTGCTGGAAGATGAAAGACTTTCTTGTGTTCTAAGCGTAAATGTCGGTCTGGAAATCTAGATTTACCTACATACGCTATTCTGGCGGTATTCTCGTCATCTACCTCTTCAGTAGAAGAGTCATTTTCTTTCTCGCTTACTTGTGCTTCTTTGCGTTGTTCGTGTAACCTTATTATTTCTTTACGTATTTTCTTGTACATACTCTCTATACTATTGAGTGTCTTGTGCTTACCCTCGGCTATATTATCACTCCACTTTGTCAGAATTCTCATTTCGGTCGGATCTTTAGTCGGGGAATCTTGTTCCCTAATTAAACAATTGATCAGAAACTTTAATAACATGAACTGGATCTCAGATTTTCTGAGAGACATGACTTCACCAATACTTTCTGGATCTTGTCCTGTACAAATGAAACGATACATTCTGTCTAGATCTTCTTTCATATTCGGTAGGGTGACCAAATACTCGGACACCTGCCTTATACGTACGGAATATATAACCATACTATCCTCGCCTGGGACTGGATCATAACAGCATTCAGTAAGAAGTCGCCTGATTTCTGCAATGGACTTATATTTAGGCGTACGCTGTAACGCACGTTCATGTAACTCGACTGCTCCTAAACGTCTACTTGGCGGCGGGGTACCAGGAGGACCTCCTCCCGCGGCCCCTAAACTGGAATCGTCGACTGATACTCTTCGTGCTGGCAGAGTGACTGATGTGGCGGGAATTTGTACTACGGGCTGGACCGGGGGTACCGTAACAGGTGTTGTAACAGGTGCCCCGGTGGCTGGAGGACCATGAATTACATTATTTACAGGAGCTGGCGGAACAGGATTTGCATATTCTGGGACTGTGTCGTCCAAATAGGACGAGAGAAAAATATCAGCTGCGGTCGGTTTGTGACGTAGCTTGGTCGGAACTAAGGGTGGCGGAAAATTACTGGATGCTTCCGGGGTTGCTTTTGGCAAGCCCTCGGCAAGAAGAGGATACATACCCTTAATAAGGGCATTTCTCTGTCTGTCTGACTGTTCGGTTTTAACTCGTTCACCTATTTCGATTAATTCCCTTTCTTGGGCTCTTTCTAAGGATTCTCTACTTAATTCTGACTTTCTGATTTCTTTTTAGGTTCTTTTATGAGATTCTTTGCGCCATAACTCGATGGCATCTTTCTGTGACTGACTGGCTTTCTTTTTCCATAATACTTCTTCTACTCGCATGATGCACTCGGCATCCCATGTACCCGATACGGGCCATCTGTACTTTTCTTCTAACTGTTTGGTGTACTCCACCCACAAATCTAGATATAATATGGCACTTATGCCATGCTTTTGATACATAAAATGACCTGGACTGTCCCTAGGCGGGACAAGAACTGCTTCTTCTAACAGACCTTTTCTAGTTTTTAACTGACGTAACTTTGAGAGCAGCGGCATGACTGAACTGTAGTCTAGACACAATACAATACACAATGAACACGATGATTACACCACTTTCATACCACGACATTGAAATACATGAATGACATTTAAATTAACAGTTCGGACAAAACACTACCTGGAATACTGAAAACAGAATACATGAATTTCTCGAGAACAGAACGGACTAGAACAGAAACTAGATGCACTGCTAAAACAGTACGAAACTTACCGGTTCTCATAAAGAGACACGTCAGGACCCGCATCCACCTAAGTGGACACTTCGTGTTGGATCTGCGTACCCAAACCCACGGACCAGAGACAATGCAATTGACCCTGTCTAGATACTACCCCAGCAATGGTACTCACCGGGCAGCAAGAACGGAAGGCCTCGGACTGGACTGGACTGCTACGACGCCGGACGGACGAACTTCGGACTTCTGTTACGGGTGGGCCTCCGGATACCTCAGGCCTTGGACTCTCGGCTTGGGCTCTGGTCGGGACTCGCCGCGTTCCTCCACCGCCTCGTCTGGATGCTGGACCGCAACCTCCGTCTCCTCCGTGGGCCTGAGGGATACTTGAAGCAGAAATATCTGAACGTGCACGGTATGGTTCCGTCACGGCTGCAGAGGATCAGGGGGCTTGCGTGGCTTCACCGGCGCGTGGGGAAAGGGCAAGTGCCTATTCGGGCGCCATTATGTGGTAAATAAATAAATAATACCTCTATTTTTGACTAGATATAACAATAACAGATAGCTCAATAAATAAGAGTCAAGATTCGAGGTAGTAGGAGTTTGCAGGTTTAATACAGCATAAAGGACAGGAACAGGACAACCTGCACGGGGAAGATCTGGGATGGCTAGCAACTTTTAATAACCGTGCACAAGCATATATAGTTAAACAAAATACATGATGTTCAATACAATAGGCGTAGCAGTGGGCGGGGCCTGTAGCAGTCGCGAAAGATAAGGAGGAAAGTAGGTGTAACAAGAGGCGTGAACAGGGCGTATACATAGACATGTGATGTAAACGTAACAGAATATGTCATAAATGGGGCGGAAACATGGAGGGGGCTACCTAAGGAGCCGGGACCTCTAACCTAGTGGTGCGCGCAAACTGACAATGACGTGTTACTAGGAGAAGCTGGGGGCTATGACTTCTGCGCTAGAAGGAGAGACTGAAGTCTGGAGAGTCAGAGCGACATGTACCTAAACACTATCTAGTATCTGATGTTTAGAGAACATGTTGATGGAATCCAAAAGTTATCAGGGCAAAGGCTAACAGACACTAAGACTGGTGCATGCATTATTCTAGATGTAGTGTGTGTTAAGGAATATTAAATGATCATTAATACAGTATTTCTCTTACATGGAGACGTAAAGGCTAGACGATGACTGAAACTATTGATGCGATTCAGTAGCTTAGGAATGCAGAGAAGGAGAGCTAGACTGATAACTAGAATCATAACATACTCTTGGCAGACTGACAGGCAGAGCCAGGCCGAGCCGGGCACTGTGAGGCAGGAAGTAAGTGAAGGGTCAGGGATACAGGTGGGGGCTGTATCGCTCCTCGGAGAGGGTTCAGGAGACAGGAGCTGAATCTGAGTCCGGGCCCTTTTGAGGCCTAGAAACGGAGACTTTTCAATGAATTTAACGTGCACACTGTAAAACGTGGCAACATAACTTTACATAGGCCTGATGCTCGTTGTATTCACGAGAACTGGAAACTGGCATACTAGAGATGGACACAACTGTAATTGCGTCTTTAATCGATCATGGGGAATACATATGCATATTAATCATGCACATACAACATAAGATGGGGAACACGTAGGGACACAGAACATGGCAAAATTTACTTTTCCACACTAGAAGTAGGTCCATTGTCCCGAACTACTGACCTGCTACTCACGAAATCATGTCCAGAAAATTTGTTAGGCATTAAGACATTAAAAGAATTAGGTGCAGTTATTTGCTGCTCCCCAGAAGGAATACGTTTGTTTTTACGTGACTTTAAGGGTCACTATGTATTACGTGATTTTGATCCAAGATTATTGAATGTTCCGCAGCATCTATGGGCACAAGGTCCAACTGATGTTGGTTTTATGCAAATCACACCCCATCGTGTGACTCTCAAACCAGGTGTAGTGTTACCACGAATCAGGCAGTACAGATTGCCACCTGAGGCTGTAGCAGCCTTATCCAAAATTATTGACGAGCTCATTGCTCAAGGAGTAGTTGTAGAAACTGACTCCAATGTATGTAATTCTCCTATCATTCCAGTCATGAAACGTACTGATCCAAATGCACCTCCAGTATATCGATTAGTGATTGACCTTCGAGAACTTAATAAATGTATCATTCCCCAGTACCCAGTTGTCCCGGATATTTCTTCCCTATTGACAGCCATTGATTCTGAGGCTACATTTTTCACAGTCATAGACCTCAAAAACGCATTTTTCAGTGTCCCCATTCATCCAGACAGTCAGTTTCTTTTCGGATTCTGTTTAAATGGAAGGAGCTATAAATTCACACGAGCTCCTCAAGGTTTCACAGAAAGTCCTAGTATTTACAGTCAAGCACTTAAGAGACAACTAGACAATATTCACATGCCAACTGACACTGCCCTGCTCCAGTATGTCGATGATCTACTGATCACAGCCCGTTCTGAACGTGCCTGCGAGCGTGCGTCACTTACAGTCCTGTATTTCCTAGCCGAGATGGGGCACAAGGTGTCCCCTTCGAAGCTTCAATTCTGTGTCCAGCAAGTGATCTACTTAGGCCACTTACTGTCCAAGAGGGGTAGGCAGTTGACACCTGACCGTATCCAGTTAATAGCGAGTCTTCCTCAGCCCAAGACCCAGAAGGAGGTACGAGCTTTTATCGGCCTCACTTCTTATTGCCGACAATGGATTCCTCAGTATGCATTTCTAGCCAAGCCACTGATACAGTTAACGACACAGGAGGCAGCCGTATCGACTGTCCTCCCTTGGACCCAGGAACATACACTTGCTTTTAATGAGTTAAAGAAAGCTTTATGTCAAGCTCCTGTTCTAGCTACTCCGAACTACAGTAAGCCTTTTACACTTTTTGTCACAGAACGTAATGGTACAGCATTATCTGTTCTCACACAAGATCAAGCAGGACAATACAAGCCCTGTGCTTATTTTTCGAGCACATTAGATGCAGTAGCCCAGGCTCTGCCTGCGTGCCTCAAGTCAGTTGCAGCCACAGCTCTAGCTATTAGACAAAGTGATTCCATAGTATTAGGACACTCCTTGACAGTACAAGTTCCACACTCCGTGGAAGTTCTTTTAAACCGAACACAGACTCAGCACTTGACAATTGCACGTTTAACAGGTTATGAACTGACACTGTTCCAGCCACACATAGAAATCAGACGCTGCAACGTTCTAAATCCTGCTACACTGTTACCGTCAGTTACTTCAAATCCTGCCACACATGACTGTGTGGAAGTAGTTAACACTATGACAAAGCCAAGACAAGATCTGACAGATATTCCATTACCAGATCCCGACCTGACACTTTATGTGGACGGTTCATGTATGAGATCAAGTACCGGAGAACTAGTAGCCGCGTATGCAGTGACTACTGACACTGACGTTATAGAGACACATCGTATTGACACCCTGTCTGCTCAAGCAGCAGAGCTAGTCGCTCTGACTCAAGCCTGCATACGTGCCAAAAACCTGAAAGTTAACATTTACACAGATTCACGTTATGCATTCGGAGTCGTACACGACTTTGGAGTGCTCTGGCAAGAAAGAGGTTTTATGACTTCTCATGGAACCAAGATTCAGCATGGTCTCCTTATCCAAGCTCTGTTAGATGCAATACATTTACCAACAGCTATCGCTATCATGAAGTGCAAAGCACATACGAAAGTCACTGACATTATTTCCCAAGGTAACGATCTAGCAGATCGAACAGCCAAGTTTACAGCCCAGACTCCAGACATTCCAGTTAACGCAACACTGACACACACTCCAGATCCGACTACATGTATGACAGTTAAGGACCCCACTCAAGATGTCATAGATATCCAGTCACATGCTACTCCCGAGGAAATCAAGAAATGGTCCGAACAAGGAGGGGTCCAGACAGATCAGGGATGGTTGACGAAGGGAAAAGCCACATGGTTTCTCCCCGACTCAATGGTTCAAGTCATTATTAATACCGCACATAGTCCTGCACATTTAGGAGAAAAAGCCATGTTAGACAGTATCCAGAACATTTGGTTCAACAAGCATTTACGAGCTGCAGCCAAGCAGAAAGTCCGTACCTGTATGATATGTTGTCAGTTCAATCCAGGTAAAAGTGTCCCGGTGGAACAAGGGGGATTCCAGCCTCCTGACCACCCTTTTGAGGTCCTCCAAATGGATTACATTCAGATGGAGCGATGTCGAGGTTTTAAGTATGTCCTTGTAGTTGTATGCGCTTTGTCCAGGTGGACAGAGGCATATCCAGTTCCAGATTACACAGCCGCGACCACTGCCAAGCAGCTGGTTCGTGAATTTTTCCCTCGTTATGGACTCCCTAGGGTCGTGTATTCAGACAACGGCCAGCCATTTTCATCCGAACTCATGAAGCACGTTTCCCTTTTGTTAGGGTACCAGTGGAAGTTCCATTGTGTACGCCATCCTGAAGCAGCCGGTCTCGTAGAGAGACATAATCAAACCTTGAAAACCCGTATTGCCAAGATCTGTCAAGAAAAAGGTGTAGACTGGTTAGTTGCCCTGCCAGTTGCTCTATTTTATATGCGCATGGTCGCACACTCCAGATCAGGTCTGTCCCCTTATGAGGTCGTATTCGGCCGACCCCCGAACATGTGGGGTACACCTAGACCCCGAAGTATTACAGATGTTTCTAGTAATATGCTGACAGATTACCTAGCTTCCTTGATGTCTGCCCTACACTCTTGTCGTTCACAGGTTGCCGCTGCATTTCCAGACAATACTGAAGTCAAACCGCACGAGGTCCTTCCCGGCACCCTGATCTTAATCAGGAATTTTGATCGTTCAAGTCCGCTGGAGCCTCGCTGGAAGGAGCCGAAGTTAGTCCTTCTGACCACCCGCACGGCCGTGAAGTTGGAAGGCAGAAAAGGCTGGGTGCACCTGTCTCACGTCAAGAAATTTCATGGACTAAGAACTAAAACGTTCAATGATACTTCTACAGACACTTCCGAGTCTAAAAATACCCCTATTCTCAAGGACTGTCCCGCTATTGACTTTGACTCAAAGCCCTCCCTGTTAGAGAAAACTCCGCAGCAGGAGTATAAACAGAAACTCCGGTCTAGTAAAATAAGTCAGCCAGTTTAATTGTCTAAGTCCCCCTCGGGTGAAACGGTTAGACAGGTTTCTGACATGTATAAGATAGACCCCCATAGTGAGAGAGTTAGTCAAAACTCCATCAGATGTATTGTTATTTTATGTTTTCTTCTATTTTTGAGTTTGATGGTTACCTGCACAAGTTATGCATTGCATTTATGTTTTTCAATTTCTCATGTAAATAAGTTTTCTAATGCTACAGTAGAGCACACATTTAGTGATCTGCCTCCTCACGAGCTATCCTATCGTCTTGCTATGCGCAATAACACATTTATCCGTATGTTACACTATTCACACCAGACCAGCAATGCCACTAATTGTTGGGTGTGTGGTCGACTCCCCCCTTTCCAGACACCGAAGGGAGTTCTGCCACTCTTTCCTTATCCGTTTTCACATAATGGTTCGTGTGGAGCGTGGTCCACGTTAACGTCATCCTCAACTGATATGTCCCTTCTGAATAGTACATGTTTTCCAGACAAGCAAGGTCTCACCCATAGAACCGGGTTAGACCTAGAAAATGAAGTTTATAATTTAGGTAATTATTCTTCGAATTTTATGGTCCTGAATGTTCAGTCTGATACTACTCCAGATTTACCTGCTATTTCAGTACTACCAGTCAAAGGCGAATTATGTGTCCGAAAAAATGGTTCCGCACATGTAGGACATAGTGATTGTACTACTATTGTCAAGTATAGTGACAGTGGGAAATCTTTTTTCAAAGCCTCACGTCATTCTTATTTTGTTTGTGGTCAGACCGCATATGTTCGTCTGCCCCTCGATTGGGATGGAACATGTTACATTGCCTTCCTACTGCCACCAGTTTTCCTAGCCCCATCCGATTATCATAGAAACACACATCTAGTACACATTAGACATAGAAGGGAGATTGAGTCCCCGATTGTCGATCAAACTGAAACTGCTCTAGAACAGTATACAGACTTCAATAGAGGTTTCTTCTTCTTTATAGGACCTATCCAGAATAGTAAGTTAATCCGTAGGTTAACCAGAACCCTTGAAGCAGTAGTGAATGAGACTACTTCTGCTCTAGGTAACTTAACCGAAGAGCAATCTGCTATGAGATTTGTCGTGCTCCAAAATCGTCTCGTTCTTGACGTCATACTGGCCGATAGAGGAGGAGCATGTAGAGTCATCGGATCTAGTTGCTGCATTTTCATTCCTAATAACGCGCCGTCTGTTTATTCAGCTATAACCAGACTTCATAAAATTGCCCATCAGTTACACCAGAATCCAGGCACCTGGACATGGTCCGGTTGGCTCTGGAGTATAATCTCTGCCTGGGGATGGAAAGTATTGTCATTCCTAGGTATGGCAGTAATGATCATTTTCAGTTGCTGCCTCTGTTTACAATGTGGCCCTGCGATTTGCGGCATTTGTGCTACATCCTGTATTCCAAGTCCTAGTCCTAAGTCCCGTTCCAAGACAATTCGAGACGAGCAAATGATACTGTATGAAATGATAGATGGTATCATGAATATTGATGTTTCCTGATGGAAACGTAGGGCACAAGGAGGGAATGTGGAAAAGTAAATTTTGCCATGTTCTGTGTCCCTACGTGTTCCCCATCTTATGTTATATGTGCATGATTAATATGCATATGTATTCCCTTATGATCGATTAAAGACGCAATTTTAGTTGTGTCCATCTCTAGTATGCCAGTTTTCAGTTCTCGTTAAAGCTACGAGTATTAGGCCTATGTAAAGTTATGTTGCCACGTTTTACAGTGTGCACGTTAATTCATTGAAAAGTCTCCGTTTCTAGGCCTCAAAAGGGCCCGGACACCAGATTCAGCTCCTGTCTCCTGAACCCTCGCTGAGGAGCGATACAGCCCCCACCTGTATCCCTGACCCTTCACTTACTTCCTGCCTCACAGTGCCCGGCTTGGCCTGGCTCTGCCTGCCAGTCTGCCAAGAGTATGTTATGATTCTAGTTATCAGTCCAGCCCTCCTTCTCTGCATTCCTAAAGCTACTGAATCGCATCAATAGTTTCAGTCATCGTCTAGCCTTTACGTCTCCATGTAAGAGAAATACTGTATTAATGGTCATTTAATATTCCTCAACACGCACTACATATAGAATGATGCATGCACCAGTCTTAGAGTCTGTTAGCCTTTACCCTGATAACTTTTGGATTCTATCAAGATGTTCTCTAAACATCAGATACTAGATAGTGTTTAGGTACATGTCGCTCTGACACTCCAGACTTTCGTCTCCTCTTCTAGCGCAGAAGTCATAGCCCCCAGTTCCTCCTAGTAACACGTCATTGCCAGCTTGCGCGCACCACTAGGTTAGAGGTCCCGGCTCCTTAGGTAGCCCCCTCCATGTTTCCGCCCCGTTTATGACATATTCTGTTACGTTTACATCACATGTCTATGTATACGCCTCTTGTTCCACCCACTTTATGCCTTATCTTTCGCGACTGCTATGAACTCCACCCACTGCTACGCCTACTATACTGAATGTAATGCAATTGTTTAACTATAAATATTGTGAACTGTTATTAAAAGTTACCCCTTATGCTCCCAGATCCTGCCCCCCGGCAGCTGCCATCCCATTCCCGTGCAGGTTGTCCTGTTCCTGTCCTTTATGCTGTATTAAAACCTGCAAACTCCAGCTACCTCGAATCTTGACTCTTATTTATTGAGCTATCTGTTAATTAATTATTCCGAAAAATAGATCAGGTATTTAATTATTTATTTACCACAGGGCAATGGGCTAAAGAAGGAATATTGGATGATGAGGGATGTTGGCGCAACAAAGACATGGATAAATGGAAACTACCTGCAGCCTATTTACAACCTATGGTTAAAATGGCACATGGGATGGCACATGTTGGAGCTCTAGCAGTAACAAAATTGCTTACGCGAGTTTGGGAGCATCCTGAAATTGCCAGGACAGCTAAGAGAGTAGTACAGCCCTGTTTGATATGTTTGCAGTATAATCCTCGTAAAGGGACACAAACTCCTACAGGATGGTTTCCTACACCGAATGCACCTTTTGAAGTTTTGCAGATGGATTACATCCAACTTGAACGCTGCAATAACTTAGAATATGTCCTAGTGGTGGTATGTGTCTTCAGTAAATGGATAGAGGCATACCCTACAAAGGATAATACAGCTTTCACTACAGCTAAGGTGCTTCTAAAGGAGTTTTTGCCAAGATATGGTGTTTGTAAACATTTGTGGAGTGACAACAGACCTCATTTTATTGAGCAAGTTGTTGAGCATGTCCTGAAAGGATTAGGGATCAAGCAGAAATTCCATGCAGTCTTCCACCCGCAATCAGCAGGATTAGTGGAAAGGTACAACGCTACTTTGAAACTAAAGTTGGCGAAAATACTGGCTTCCATGTCTTTGAAGTGGTCAGATGTACTACCCTTGGCATTGTTGTCCATAAGATCGGTGCCAGATTCACGATCTGGACTTACACCTTACGAGGTGGTATTTGGGAGACCAATTAACTTTTGGGGAGTTCCTAAGCCATGCCCCATACATGATGTACCTTGTGTTCTGATGAATGATTATTTGGCACAGTTAACCGACAGTTAAATCTCTATTCATCAACAGGTTCGAGTAGCTCTTCCTGACAGATCTACAGGTGAGGCTCACGATCGCTGACCTGGAGACCAGGTGATGGTGAAAATCTTCGAGAGGTCGAACAGCTTGGAACCGAGGTGGCGAGGACCAGGGCAAGTGCTCCTAGCAACGAGGACAGCAGTTCGAGTGACAAACAGAAAGAATTAGATCCATAGCATACACTGCAAGCGTGTGTCGCCTATCTAGGTGGAACCTGCTGTGCTGACCGACCTTTGAGAGATCCTGGTTACGGAGAAAAACTAAGCCATCCCACCTGACTAATCTGAGGAAGTCTTCCCAGACCACACGATTTCTGGAGCATCATGATACCAACTGATACCATGGAAAGAGCCAGCGTTGTTGAAGAGGACTGGTTGAGCTATCGCCCTAGGTTAGTGAAACGGAGTGCCGATGTGGCAGGGGGGGGATAAGTCCTGCAAAGTGACACCAGTCTTGACCCTCGGTGAAGAAACCAATGGCTGCCCAGGGCTAAGCGCTCCAATGATTGTTTCAACGACGAGCTGATCATGTCTGCAGAAAGTTCGACTATTGCTGTTACTAAACTTAGTGCTAAGAAGAATATTTGTGCTGTACGGTTTATTGTTGCTATGCTGGTTAAGGCAATAATCACTTGGTTTGTTGAGAAAATGGCTGCTGCTCGACAGCTGTTGATCGCCACTACTCCAGTGCCAGCTGAGCTCCATTATTTTACGCTTCCATACCACGAGCAGAAGCATCGACAATCCTACCCAAACAACACGTTCATTCATATGCTGCATCACACTCATAATGCCACAAATAATACCAACTGTTGGGTGTGTTGGATGATACCTGCTCACCAGAAAAAGGGAGGAACACCTTTCATTCCTCTTCCATTCTCGCACAATGGTTCTTGTCAAGCTTGGTTAGCGCTTTTGTTTGCTTCTGGAAAACCTTCAGTAAGTGGGATTAACTTTCACCTCAATAAAGTATGCTATCAATATAAAGATGGTTATCCTCAAGCTAAAGGGACTAAATGGGAATGGGAAGAGTATCAACCTGACAATATTTCAACACCATATGTCTTCACGAATATGAGAACTATTAAGAACGATGGACCTTTTGTAATTTCTGTGACAAGAGCGAAAGCAGATTTATGTATTAGTAGTACTGGGAGAATTCCAGTGGGGAGAAGTGAATGTACTGACCATTGAAGGTGCTAATAACAGCAGTTTTACGTCTTCACATAATACTTATTTTGTGTGCGGAAATAATGGATACTATCAACTATCTGTTGGGTGGTCAGGGATCTGGTATGTGTCCTTTCTGTTGCCCCCTGTGTTTTTGGCACCTGCGTCATATAACCTCGACTTCAAATTGTACAATGACATTTCCAAGTACAGAAATAAGAGGACAATAAGTATCGATGAAGTTGACCAAACTGACACTGCTCTACAACATTATGTCGACTTTAATTTAGGGTTATTCTTCTTTGTGGGTGCTGCATTGAATAGCAGAAAGATCAGGCGATTGACTCATGTTGTGGAAGCTGTTACCAATCAGACAGCAATGGCACTTGGGAACATTACAGAGGAGCTGCAAGTTGTGAGGATTGTAGCACTCCAGAATCGTATGGTGCTTGATGTGATTTTGGCTGATCGTGGTGGTGCATGTTGCATCATTAGCAGCAGCTGTTTTGTTTTCATTCCAGATCACTCGCCTTCAGTATTTGATGCAATCTCTAAACCACATAAGATTGCTGCAGAGATTCACCCAGAGACTGTTACTTGGACATTTTCAAATTGGAAATGGACACTCTTTATTACTTAGGGCTGGAAGCTACTGACTATCTTCTGTATACTATTTGTGATACTATTTACATGCTGTATATGTATACATTGTGGTCCTATGCTTTGCTCTATTTGCATCACTGCTTGTACACCTGCCAAGAGAAATGTTGCAGAAATGAAAGCCCAACTAATGCTAAATAAAGAGGTCACTGAACTGATGAGTATCGATATACAGGATGCATATCTAGGTTACCCCAGATGAACGAATGTCTTCAGCTAATGCTAAAAGGGACGTCTGTTGTAATTTGGCAGCGATTAGGTTAGCATTAGCAGAAGCCATCCTGTATATTGAGGCTATCTTGTCCGTTTTGTGGAATCCATTTTGTATTTCTGGCAGCCATCTTGTTTGCCATGTGCTACCACATGCATGCCATGTGCTCTGTCCTACCTTGCTGTTGTCTGCCCTTGAAATCTGCCTAGAGACAGGTTATATTTAGCCTCTTCTGCTTTGCACATGCTCAGTTGAGCTTGCAGTTGTCCTTGCAGCTGTCCCTAGTCTGTAACTGTCAGGATGTGTTCACCAGAATTAGCAACTGTTTGCTCCTTCCACTTGTTGATTGTGCATTTTCTGTATGACCTTATATGTACCTAACACCTTCTTCTTGTACTTGTACCGCCTTCTTTTGAGCCCCTCTGTGGGTATAAAAGGACCAAGCTCCTTCCATTCAGTGTGCTACTTCATACATTACCGAAGGGTGTTGTGTGAATGTAGTTCCACCTCATGAGGTTTAATCATTTCTGCATTTTCTATTCCAGTTTCTGTGCCAACTTCTATCCTATTAGTCTGAGGATTTGTGCAGAGAAGGGCGAACCCCTAGCACTGGTAGGCCTTACTGAGGCCCACCTCTACATGTAGGACAGTCTGTGGTTAATACCTGTCCGACGGTCTCTTAGTAGTCTTTGGACTGCTTGATTTTGGTATCTGTTGGTCTGGAATCTGGATTGATTAGTTCTCCATGAACGGGAGTCGACGGGCTCCGTTCTTTTGTTTGGAAAAAGGACATGTTGTGTTGAACATTTTTTTTCTGTATATATGTAAGTAAAGTTTGTCTGTGTTTAATTCTGAGAATACGTGACAATGGTGAGAATGTGTGAACATGGCCATTTTTGAGTGCCTGTTTCCTGAATGAGGCTTAATTGTCAATAACCATTAGGCTGTGTTTTAGTAAATTATGTCTTGGATGTTGTTGTCGCCGAAAAGGCACACGTTTCGATGGGAGTCAACCTGCCCCACCAGAGGGCAGTCCAAGTTATGATATGTATTTTAAACATGGTATTTCACCCATTTTGTTTAATACGTTATGACATAAATATACTAAAGACAATGTGGAACTGCAATGGACCTTAACCCGGTCTTTTGATGAGAAGAAGGTACATTTCTTGCAGGACCAGTTGTTTTCTAAACAAAGCCGGCAAGCAATGTTTGATTCTTTAAATATGTGGCAGATGGAAGCAAAGCGTAGACGAATCAGGGAGGAAAAGTTATGTAAAATGAAAGGAGGCCAGACTATTACACAGAAAGCCATAGCTTATGATAAAGCTCAAATAGAGAAAGGAATTGATTGTGCAGATAGACAGTTTAGATTACAGGTGGATAAAAGCTATGTAACTTGGACTGAGCCAGAGGACGAGATAGAGGATTTACTGGCTGTGCGTCCCCCTCCCCCTTATGCTCCACAGCGCATATATCCTGCGGTCCCTTTAACTCCAGCTTCGGCTCCAACGGCTTCAGCGCCTGTCGTTTCCTCTCTCCCGTTACCAGGAACGTCCTCTATTTTATCTTCTTCAGCAGTTGGATTGGCTACTCTATGGTCTGATACGTTGCCGTATCCCACTATGTCCACAGTTGTTTTGTCTCCCCCAACTTCCGCTTGGGCTTCTCAGTCTTCGAGCATGACCCCAACCCTAGCTGATCCTACTCCCTCTCGTGCCCTGGGGGATCTTGTCGCACGAAGGTTGTTTACTCGTTCAGCGGCAGTAGAAGAAGAAAAACAGACGTTTGCGAATCAGTCATCCCTGTGGATGCAAAATCCTATTTATACTTTGGCAGATATATGGGGTACACTTCGAGATTATGTGCCCGTTATGCAACAACAGCCCTTAGAGCATATGGCCATTCGTCTTATTTCTCTATGGGAACAATGTTTCCCGGGAGGGCAGGCCCCGCAAGTGATGTATGATATTCGGGACAGGACTCATAAGTTCGAACTGGAACTGCAGGAGGTATACAGGAATGTTGAGGCTTTATTGAAATATAGAGGGCGAATGCACTCGAAATGTCAGACTTGGGACTCTCAGCACCCTATGCGGGAAGTCCATCCTATTTACCATCCTGAAAGACCGGAATTAAGAAATGATCAGAATGTAGTAACTAGACCTCATGTGGAAGCACAATTTCAAGAACAATGGGTTTATACCCCTTGGAAAGGAAGTGAAGTCCTTTTGCTAAAGTCACAACTCCCCAACCCCCGTAAAAACCCTACGGCTTTCTTTAAAGAGCTTACTGAAGCAGCCTCCTCAGATGTTATGACCTTAGCTGACATAGAGCTATTTTTTAAGTTACTGATCCCCTTTGATGTATGACATCAGGTGCATGACCAGGACCATGCTACAGAGTCGGGCGGCACTTGGGATCAGATTAAAGGTTGGGATAAGGATTGAAAGACCGGTGATAAACCGAACCCCAAACTATTGGCTTTACCGGGTCGGATTATTACCTACGTGCACTCCTTATTTCCCCCTCGTAAGGTGGATTGGGACAAACTGACAGTGTGTAAGCAGAAGAAGGACGAAAGTGTTTCAGATTTCTTCACTAGATTTGAGGGTGTGTTCATTGGATTTGTCACAGGAGGGTGGTATATTGTTATTTGTTAACCGTTTTGTGACAAATCTGTTACCAGAAGTCTCCGCACTGCTACAAACCGCTGAGAGTACTTGGACCACATCTACACCTTCAGTTTTATTGAGTATCACTCAATATTACGAACATAGGGAGAATGAGAGTAAGGAAAAGTCAGAGACGAAAACAAAGGATCTTAAAACCCGAGTGTTATTACAGCAAGTCATCAGGGACGAGGCAAAGAGAGAGGCGGTAGAGGTTTTATCCCAAGGGGGCCAGGAACTGGATGAGGTAGAGGGCCAGCTGTTGGTCTGGGAATAAACCAGTGTGCCTACTGTAAACAGGAAGGCCATTGGCGATCTCAGTGTCTACCGTTGTTGGCTCAGAATGGGGTAGTAAGAGGGAGAGGAAGAGGTTGAGGTGGTGTGGATCGGAGTTATATGCTCAGAGAAGAAGTAACACACGGCAAATCTGAAAATAATTATTTTCATAATCCGAGAGGTAGGCAGTACTACAATGAAGATTGTGTGATGGATGGGACTGAAGGGTATGCTTACACATAGTACAGCCAAGGACAGAGTCGAGGCCATGTGTCAGTACCCGTTGATCAGCAAGGTCCTTATGTACAAGGGCGTTTGATGGGAACATCGGAAAACTTTTTAGTAGAATAGTTCCATTTCTCGTTCACTGGTCCCAGGGGCTGCTCTGTCCGGGCAGAATAATGTTTGGTGGGATTTTCTGGAATTCCGGTGGTGAGCCCCATTTCAAAACCTATCCCATTTACAATTGGTCCGGTCACAGTGGATTCTCCATTTCTGTTGACTTCACATTGTGGAGAGAATCTATTAGGATTGGATTTGTTGAAGAAGTTGCATGCAAAGATTCACTGTTCTCCTGATGGTGTCTATCTGACTATACAATCTCCTGGTAAACATACTTTGCAGTGTTTCACTAAAAATGAACCCCTCCCTCCAGAGTTTGCAGCTATCCCAGCGACACTGTGGGCCACTGGAGACACAGATGTAGGATTGTTAAAAATCCCACCTGTTTCCATTACTCTGAAACCAAATGCTCGTTTACCATGTATACCCCAGTACAATATTTCTCCGGTGGCTGAGAAAGCTTTACTCTCCATTATACAAGATCTGATTGACAGTGGTGTGGTGGAAGAAACGGCTGCCAATGTATGTAACTGCCCCATTTTACCGATTTTGAAAAAGGCCCCTGTCGGGAGCGACCCTGACCATGCTGATACTTTTCATTTTGTAATTGAGTTGCGAAAAATCAATAAGATAGTAGTGCCACAATACCCCGTGGTTTCTTATATCACTACTCTTCTCACTATGATTCCTCCCACCGCTAAATATTTTTCCGTTATTGATTTGAAGAATGCTTTATTTAGCATTCCGATCCACCCTGATAGCCGTCATATTTTTGGCTTATCCTTATCTGGTCGCAGCTTCCGGTTTTGCCGTGCTCCCCAGGGGTACACTGAGAGTCCTAGTATTTATAGTGAGGCTCTGAAAGCATTATTGCATGATTTGACCCTGCCCCCCGGTAATGTATTCTTACAATAAGTTGATGATCTGCTGGTGGCTTCTGACACTGAAGAAGGTTGTAAAGAAGCCACTGTTAAATTATTGTCTCACCTGGCGGCCAATGGTAACAAGGTATCTCTTTCCAAATTTCAATATTGTCGACAGGAGGTGACCTACCTTGGTCATCTACTGTCGAAAGAGGGGAGGAGATTAACCCCTGAACGTGTGACTACCATTTCTAACATGTCTCTGCCTCATACTCAGCGTGATGTTCATGCATTTCTTAGCATAACTTCTTACTGTCGCCAATGGATTCCTAATTTCTCTCTTCTCACTAAACCTCTCCTATACTTAACCACTAAATATGTGCACAAACCTCTACCTTGGATGGATGAGTGTCAGAAAGCTTTTGATTCTTTGAAATCTGCTCTTTGCTCTGCACCAGTCTTGGGTACTCCTGACTACAGAAAACCTTTTGTGCTTTATGTACACAAGGTGGACGGTTGTTCGCTTTCTGTTTTAACACAAGGATTTGGAGGTAAGCAGAGACCTTGTGCGTATTTTTCGGTAGTGTTGGATAACGTTGCCAGAGCACTTCTTAGCAGTCTAAGGGCAACTGCTGCAGTGGCGGTGGATATTCGACAGTCGGAAGGGCTAGTTCTGAATACTGACCTCACAGTGAAGGTACCGCACACTGTGGATACATTACTGAATAAAACAAAGACCCAGCACCTTACAAGTGCACGTCTTACAGGCTATGAATTGACTTTGTTTGCTCCCCATATTACAATTAAACGCTGTGCCACTCTGAATCCCGCCACGTTACTACCCCTCCCTTCGGATGAAAAAAACAATGATGTACATGATTGTATATTTCTGACGGAGGAAGAGACGAAGTAACGGGTAGATCTCACAGACATTCCTCGATCTGACCCTCAAGGTGAATTGTATGTCAATAGTTCTTGTTTCAAATTACTAGATAGCACGACAACAGCTGCATATGCGATTACGACTCTTCACACTGTATTTGAGACTTCTCGAGAACCCTATCAGTCAGCAGAGGCAGCTGAGCTAGTGGCATTGCTTTGGGCCTGTGAGTTAAGTGAAGGACTAAGAGAAATTATATACACAGATAGCCAATACGCCTTCTGCGTGGCTCATAGCTTTGGTCGACTGTGGGCTGAAAGGGGTTTTCTTACTTCCCATGGTCAGAGAATACAACATGGCCCTTTGATTCTACGATTGCTGACAGCATTGACATTACCAAAAATGGTGGCTGTAGTCAAATACAGTGCACATAAGGCAGTGGTGGATTCAGTAGGTGAGGGTAATGCTTTTGCTGATCAGATAGCTAAAGAAACCGCAAAATCTAAAATGATCTCAATGTTTGTGACTACTTCCGCTAGGTGGGTGATAGAGATGGAAATGTTTGATAATACTATGGAGAGTGTCCAAGAAATTCAGAAAGAAGCTACCCCTGCTGAACTAGAGAAGGAGGTGGGGAGATTGGACGAAAACAATTGCTGGATTGATTTAACTGAGAAACAGCGATGGCTGTTGCCCAATGCATTAGTGAATGCTTTAGTGACCATGGCACATGGCACAGCACATACTGGGGTGAAGGGTATCTGTGCACTTTTAGACCCTGTGTGGAACAATCCTAACATCCCAAGAACTGCTGCTCATTTGGTGCAATATTGCACGGTTTGTTTACGACTTAATCCTGGAGGTAGGAAACCTATTCTGAGTGGCAATTTTGCACCACCATCTTTGCCTTTTCAGGTGCTCCAAATTGACTATATCCAGCGGGAGCGTGTGAACAATCTCAAGTATGTCTTGGTCGTGGTGTGTGCTTTCAGTAAATGGGTGGAGGCCTACCCGACCAAAGAAAATACTGCTCTGGCAACAGCAAAAGCTCTGATAAAGGAATACTTCCCACACTATGGATTGCCTCGGGTGATCTGGAGTGATAACGGGGGCACTTTAATGCAGATCTTATCAGCCATATTTGTAATGGGTTACAGATTAAGCATAAATTCCACGCAGCCCGGCACACTCAGTCAGCTAGGCTGGCCGAGAAGTATAATAGAATACTGAAGCTCGAATTGGCAAAGATTCAAGAAAGTACTGGGTTGAGGTGGCCAGATGCCCTACCACTAGCACTGATGTCAATAGAAGTCACCCCACATTCTCGTTTTGGCCTATCTCCCTACGAGGTGATCTTTGGGCGCCATGCCAATGTTTGGGGCGTCCCTAGACCCAGAACATTTCGTGATATTGAATACCCCATGATGACAGATTATCTGTATGCTTTGACTAGAGATCTTCGTTCCATTCATCAACAGGTATCAAAGGTATTGCAGCCCCTGCCGGAGGCTCTGGACATCGTTTGGAACCAGGACAGTGGGTTTTGGTCCGCAACTATCAGCGAAAGTCTAGCCTAGACCCTCGTTGGTCCGAGTCCCTTCAGATTCTACTGGCCACGCGGACGGCGGTGAAGGTGAATGGCAAGAGACATTGGATACATGTCTCCCACGTGAAGAAACTGCCCCTCCCCCTTCCTTATGATCAGTGGATCCAGGAAGGAGTTTTGACCCAGGAAAGTGAATGAGCTCCTCGCTTTGTCCCTTTCCAACACCCAGGAAGTTGGAGAAGGGCAAGGAGAAGGAGTGCTGTGCTCTGAAGGGGTTTTGTCACCTACGCATGTGATTGCCCCAGATTCTTTGGCTCTGTAGTTGAACAAGAGGCTTGTGATATTCCTGTGGCAATGGATCCATCATCCTCTGTTTTGTTCCCTGATCAGGAAACGCCTGGCCATGTTCGATACAATCTGCGGCCCAGAAAACGACACTGCACCTCAGGTGAAGATGGTAGGAGATAGGGAGAGACTTGAGCAATAGGGTTTATCAGATTCGCTTCTGGGGTACTGAGCGAGACACTGGACTGAACGTGCTGAGAGCCTTAAAAATTTGTTTGCACTGTTCAGAAAGAAATACAGAATTTTGTGCTTACAAGGTCCCAGATTGTGTGAGAACATAACTCCAAAGTGAAAAAGGAAAAGATTTTGTTTCGGTCTTATTTGTGATGAACGATAGGAGCCTGCCTGTGAGGCTCTAGACGGACACAGGAAAGAATCACCCTCTGGCAGGTTGGACTGCATTGCCTGAGTTTATTTTTGGACTTTTAGTTACCATGTACCCTTTTGCTCGTTTTGTCCCTGAAGAGGAACATCCTTTTGTACCAAGTCGTTTCCCTGTAAATATACCTGTCTTTTCTAGTTGGACACAAAGTGTTAAAATTGCATTCATGGTCATTATAGTGACCTTGTTAATAATATTAATGGGAGTGTTCATATATTTAGAATTTCATCACCCTATGCATTCTGTCTAAGGAACTACTGCCCCGCCTCCGGAACATGTGTTTTATACCTTGGCCCCACATAAGGAAAGACATCGTCAGACTTACACGAAAAATGTATTTGTTGAAATGCTTTATCAAACACACAGTGCTACTAATGCTACAAATTGTTGGGTGTGTGGCCTTCTGCCCTCAGTTATGCACAAGCATGATTTATTCATATTGTTACCCCTGTCTTATTTGGGAAGTTGTGAAGTTTGCTTCAAATTACTCTCTATGATGTATATGCATTATACAGTAGATACTCAAAGGTATTCGCAGAAGGATTATGAGATGATTTTAGCATATATAGAATTGCACCAAGTATTTGACCCTGAGGGAAATGATGGGGAGGGATCCTTAGATCCAAATGCATATATGAATATGTATACGACAGATGAAAACATCACCTTGTTACAGAATGAAATTTTGGTTTTGCAGAGTTTCATTTTACGCAGTATTTTCAGCAATTCAAAGAAAGAAATGTTACAGATGATAGGGCTATTCCAATACTGAGTAAGGTACGTCCCGGTAGGGGAAAGCCAATGCAATTACACCTATCGATTACGTACCTTTATTAGCCCACCTTTGTTGACCCCCATAATATATATTTCATCTGTGGAGAACATGCCTATAATTGGCTTCCCTGCGGTTGGGCCAGCCGCTGTTCCTTGTCTTTCTAGTATCCTCCAGTTCATATAGCCCCTTCTAATTATCACAAGGATCATCATTTAGATGACCAAAGCCTGCTACTTACTAGGAATAAAAGAGAGATAGTTACTACAGATATAGACCGAACTGACACTCCCGAACAGCATTTTACTGATATTGTAAAGGGAGTATTCCCTATTTGGGGCCCCATAATCACCAGCAAGGAAGTGCGGAGTTCGTCAAGAGTAGTTGAAAGGGTAATTAACACCACTGCAGACATCTTAACCAATTTAACTGTTGAGCTTCAAGCAACGAGACTCGTTTCGCTTTCAGAACCGTATGGTTTTAGATGTTATCTTGGCTGATCGAGGAGGAGCATGACGAGTGATCGGCAGTTCCTGTTGTGTATATATCCCTGACTCTGTCCCCTCTGCTCATCTGGCCATTCAAAAGTTACATCGTTTGGCGTCTGAAGTGCATGCGGGAATGGGTACCTGGTCCCTTTCTGGTTGGTTCTGGGGTCTGTTGTCCTCTTGGGGATTGAAGATTCTGATGGTACTGGCCGGTATAGCCGTTAACATATTTACCTGTTGCCTTTGCATGCAATGTGGGCCTGCATGTTGCTCTTATTGCGCTACTAATATTGCGGTCCTTCCCCAGCGGCGGTGAAAAAACAATTAGTTAAGCAAGAAATAAAAGAGATGATGCAGATTGATGAGGGGATATTTGAAGACTGAACTATTTTTAGTTACCTACATCATTCCAAACGGGCCATTCTGAGGGATAAAAATTAGATTTCCCATATATAAGGAGTATCGGATATATATATATATTGTGTCAGTATGATGTATCTATATATCCTCTCTGCTTAATATGCACATAACATAATCCATATATGTTTTAGTTAGTAGGAAAAGGTTTATTTTAGTTTGTGCTGTACTATATAGAGTAGGCCCGGAACCATACAGACGCCATTTTCTTTCTTTGTGTCAAACACAAGCTATAATCACGTGTTACTCTCTCGCAGTTGTCAGGTCCCAGTTTATTTGAGTTCCCTAGAGCAGCTGAAGGTAAGCTGTCTTTCCCCTCTCCTGAAACTCAAGTCGTATCTGGCTTTGGGTGCGATAAGCGCATTCCAGGAGGCGCCGTGTCTACCCTCCCGGGTACCAGGACGAAAGGGAGTCAACCCTCCTGACCTTCCCAGTAATGAATAATGGAGCTTTGAACAATCATGTGTGTCTTATTAGGTCCTTCCTTGAGACCCGAGGGCCAAGGGTTGTTTTTCCATTTACGGTGACTTCATGTGATGAATTGAAAGTATATATGTTCGATTTGACTGTTAGCCAGCAGTCTTTTCTGCGCACCTGATGGGTGAAGGTTGGAGAGGCTCCTCTATAGAGTACTTTTTGCTTAATAAATGATTGACCCTTCTTCACTGCCAACTGACTAGTTATTTGGTAAGGATATTGGGGCTATGTGGTAGGTATAGCCCTTATGTTATTTTTTACTGTACATCAAGTGTATCAGGTACAATACCAGGAAGACTTGTAGAGCTGAATCCATTGCAGTCTGGACCAGGTGGAGGGGACCGGGTGTCTGGTTTGGCGCTCCACTGTTGTGCTTCCACTGTATCTGGTTGGGTGGTTTCTCTGCAGCGGTGCTATGGGCTGTTTGGGACATCCTGATTTGTGTGGCGGTTGGGACATCATTCTGCACGGCGGTGGGTCTCTATTGGTGCCCACCGCTGCAGTGGCTGGCGCATTTATATAGCGGTTCACATCGCACCGTGGCGGATTGTGAAAGGGCTATATTGTGCCCATTGTAATATGGCAGGCGTGAGGACCACTGCTGGCGTGTGGAAAATGACATTTTCCGCCAGCACCGCGGTGGTGCCTCCACCCACCATCCTAATGGGCCCCTTATTGCTCAGTTCTGGGTCTAACAGAACTTAAAAGCCTCAGGAGGCAGAGATAAAAGACTTGATCCAATATGAGACTATTTACACCTGATTGCTCCAAGAATCCAACGAGAAAATCCGACATTTGCAAATTTGCTCGATCTTTTGGCAATATGCATAGTTACCTTATGAAGGTGGTTGGGCACATTACCCCAGGAAGTTTGAAAGAGAATACATCCACAATAATGATCCTTTGTCACAGGTGTTCTTCAGTGGAGCTAGCGTAAGTGCTGATATCTAACACACAGTAGTGCCCCTAAACTAAATAAAGTGGGTAACTGTGGGTTTGGCACAAAGGGAACTCCATCATGTTTTCCGTGTCCAGTCAGTCCAACTCAATATAAGGCCATCATTTAAATTGTAAAATTGTGTTCCCTGTGCAGGTTCTCATGCACACATGTGCCTACTCTGCACTTTGGACTGGCTGTTGCTGGCCTTGCTGTTTATTACTGTGTTTGCCCATTCCCTGTGCAGGTCCTCATGTATCTACTCTGCACTTTGGACTGGCCACTGGCCTTGCTGTTTAATACTGTCTTTGCCCATTCTCTCTGCAGGTTCTCATGTACCTACTCTGCACTTTGGCCTGGCCACTGGCCTTGCTGTTTATTACTGTGTTTGCCCATTCCCTGTGCAGGTTCTCATGTACCTCCTATGCACTTTGGACTGTCCACTGGCCTTGCTGTTTATGACTGTGTTTGTCTATTCCCTGTGCAGGTCCTCATGTACCTACTCTGCACTTTGGACTGGCCACTGGCCTTGCTGTTTATTACTGTGTTTGCACATTCCCTGTCCTGGTCCTCATGTACCTACTCTGCACTTTAGACTGGCCACTGGCCTTGCTGTTTATTACTGTGTTTGTCCATTCTCTGTACAGGTTCATATGTACCTACTCTGCACTTTAGACTGGCCACTGGCTTTGCTGTTCATTTCTGTGTTTGCCAATTCCCTATGCACGTTCTCATATACCTACTTTGCACTGTGTACTGGCTACTGGTCTTGGTCTTGTCTACTTTTGATGCCTATCTGTGTAATATGTGAATAAAGACAGTTACTCCTGTTGTCTTCTTTGTCAGTGTGCTTGCTAAGTAAAGGGTTTTATGTCTGGGTATACTTTAATGTGACACATGCTCTGTATGCCAATTTAACATTGACAATGGCAGATTTCACTTTTTCAGGGTTTTGCAGAGGTGGCAGGCACTTCAGTTCTTCTTGACACCGAGGCTTGGGGTGTAATGTTTGTGATGAACTACTGTTCTCATAATCAATCTATGGTGATGTTAGCTAAATTGTACACATGTCATGTTTGGATGCGCCGCCAGCACAGAGTGGGATTCTATCCACAGGATTTCAGGCAGACTCTCCAAGGTCCATCATGTCTGTATGATCTTTCTTGATGTGTGAACAGCAGTGTTGGTGTATACTTATCTTGTAATGGCCGGTTCCTAGTCACATGGGTACATTTTAATGTGTGTACTTGGGAGTTCATGAAGTGTGCAGTGTGAAGGGGTGACTTTATCAGTAGTGTTGATGTGTGTGTGCCCCTGCGATGGCAACTGCACACATGTCAAACTGGATTTGAGTACCTGTTAGTTGGATTGGTCTGCCCTGTGCTTGTGATTGTGTGCCCATGTGGGAGTTGTAGGTTGTGCACTGTGCAGTGTGTTGGGGTGTCCTTGCACTTCTGGGGACACCTACTTGTTGTTGGAGCCAATTGTGAGTATGCAGAATGTGTGACTGGCAGGTCAGTGTTGTGTTTTGTTGATCAGCCATGTGTCTTGATACTATTTGTGCTACCTGAGTTGACCGGCTCAGCCTCACTGACATTGGGGGGTGTTTTTTCATGCATTGCTGTCACTTGAGCCATTTTTCTGTTCCAGTATGGCATGTGGGATATGGAGTTGTACCATACTCTATCTGTTTTTATGATACCTACCCATTGTGAGTAAGAATTCCATCTGTTTGTGTATGGTGCACTCCTACCATGCCCAGTACTGACGTACACACCACTTCACTCTCATGTCAGCTATCCCCTTGGGTTGGCAGTGTGTGTCCCTCCCCACCACTGCATTTGTTACACTATGCTTTGTGGTGCTGATCTGTGCACAGGACCAATGTGCCACTCAGTACAGTTTCCCAATTGGTTATGTGTGATTTGTTTGCACTGGTTTACAGTCATGGTTGCAACTGTTTGTGCTGCACAGTCCTCTGGTAATGTTGTTTGCACCTGGGTGTCCCAGACTTGTGCATCTGTGGCTGATGGGTAAGCTGTATGTGTGTTTGCTGAGGTACTGCTACCCTTCCTGAGTGTGATGTTGTCTGTGTGCTATGGTGGTTTGTGTTGTGGGGATTCATGTTGTGGCACTCAGATATGTGTGCTACTGGTTTGGTTGGTGTGCGCACACTGCTTGGTGTGCTTGCAGTACTGTGGGTCTATGTTGCCTTGTAATTGCCTGGTGTGCATCCCTTGATGTACAGCTGGGTTTACAATGTGAAGGATTGGCATGTGCACCTGTTGTGTGTTTGCTGTGGATGTGTGCAGTGTTTGGCCTGTGTTGTCTCTTTCGGTTGACAGTTGCTCTGTGTGTGATGTTTCTTTGCATGTCATTGTTTGTGAGTTGTTTGTGCATTGTGATACATTCAGATTTGTGTTGCAAGTGTAGTGTGCATTACTTGTGTGTCTGTCACATGCATGTAGGAGTATTATTGTTCCTGAGCTTGTTTTGAGTGCACCTAGGTGATTTCTCCTGTCATGTTTGACCTATCCATTGTCAGAAATGTGCATGTGCATGCATGTGGTACCCTATTGCACCATGTTGACTTGATGGGTGGTGTGGTATGTCTGTCTGTGTTTTCCTATCGGACCATTGCTCCCAGTTTGTGTCCATGATTGTTTTGAGATGATGCACTTCTTGTCTGTGTTGGAGTATGGTGTCTGTGCATTGGTCCTAAGTGATGGTGTTGTGTAATCCTGTTCTTTCTGTGATCCCATTGCATTTCCACTGTTTGTCTGCACATGTCTGGGCTTGTTGTACTGCTGTGTTTGTTGTTTGTGTAGTTGTGTTTAGCTATTGTATTTTTGCCAGCATTGGTTCAGTCATCCATGAGTGTGTGTTGTTTGTGGATGCACCCCAGGGAGTGTGATTCTTTGCAATCGTATTCACAGGACATTATTTGCACCATTCAGTGTGTTTGACACTAGTGTTGAGTGGTGCAGGTGTGAGGTGGGTGGAGGAGGGATATGTGTGAAGGGTCCAAGTTGTGTTTGAAGGTCATGGAGTGTGTCAATAGGCCCTGTGTGTTGTGTTGATGACATACACATGTCAAGTGAGGAGGTACAGACATGTGGCGGATCACTATTTGACTTTAGACACTTCCTATCAGCCCTGTGCCTCTGCATGGCTTTCAATGCTGTTTCCCTGAGTTGTTGCACAAAGATCACTGTGGTTTGATTTCACTCACTGTGCCAGCCATGTGTTATTGGTTGGCCTAAGGGTGTTGTGATCTGTTCCTTCTCTTGCATGTGATGTACAGATGCTTTATGGCTTACTCCTTGTGTTCCCATCTCTGTACACCTCACTTTTGTCTTGCCCATTTCTTGTCCTCCATTGCTGCTGCCATCTGGTTTGTGTATGTGGCTTTGTGTTAGTGTGGGGTGTGTCTGGGTGGCTTGACAGGCATTGTGTACAGTTAGGGTATTGTTCATATTCAATGTGAGTGTTCATTTTGTGATTGGACTCAGTTTTCTTGACATGAGAGGAGTGTGGGTGTGGGGAGGAGGGTTGCCCTAGCCCTGAACTTCTGTGCTGTGTGTTCCTCTGCGGCCCAACCTGCTGAGACTGGCTCCCTGGTTGTTTGGTGTGTGTGGTTCAGGGTCTGGGTTCATCTGGCTGGTTAATTGTGTGGTGGGAGCACAGGAGGGGCACACAGCATATCCCCTGATGGATGTGGGGGGCCTAGTGTGTGAAGGGTGCAGTTGTGGGCCTGTGAATGTTTGGGGACTGCCCATGCCTGGGACTGGCCCTGCCTGCAGCATTGTGCGCATGTTTTCCCACGTCTTCACTGCTGCAGTGACATGAAAGGGATATTGCTGTAATTTAACAGTAAACTGGTGACCTGAATGCGGAGGGGTGATTTTGTGACAGGTCGGACATATGTGAGTACACTTGTGGATGTGTTCCTGTCCCCGCCAGAATGTCTGGCGTTGACAGGAACAGTATATAAGGCCAGGAGTTGTGTGTTGTGGTTGTGTGCAGGGTTGTGTGATTGCGTAACTGCGGCGTTGTTCTTGACCGTGCATTACTTGCTGGTAGTGTATCAGGTACAGCACCAGGAAGACACGTAGAGTTGGATCCATTGTGGTCTGGACCGGGTGGAGGGGCACCGGGAGTCTGGTTTGGCGCTCCACTGTTGTGCTTCCGCTTTATCTGTTAGGGTGGTTTCTCCGCAGCGGTGCAATGGGCTGTGTGGGGCATTCTGTTTTGTACGGCAGTCGGGACGTCATCCTGCACAGCAGTGGGGCTCTATAGGCTCCCACCGCCGTGGTGGCAGGCGCATTTATATGGCGTTTCACGTCGCACTGCGGCAGACGGGAAAAGGACCTTCGCTGGCGTGTGGAAAATTACAGTTTCTGCCACCGCCAGCACCATGGTGGTACCTCTGCCTGCCATTCTAATGGGCCCCTTAGTGCTCAGTTGTGGCTCTAACAGAAATTAAAAGCCTCAGGAGGCAGAGATAAAAGACTTGATCCAATATGAGCCCATTTACACCTGATTGCTCGCCTGAAGAAAATCCGACATTTGCAAATGTGCTCGATCTTTGGGCAATGTGCATTGTTACCTTATGAAGGTGGTTGGGCCCATATCCCCCAGGAAATTTGAAAAAAAATACATCCGCAATAATAATTCTTTACAAGTTTATACGCTGGAGACACACAAGCCTTGTCAAACAGCGCAATGTAGGTTAGGCCCTTTTGTCACAGGTGTCCTTTAATGGAGCTAGCGTAAGTGCTGATATCTAACATATGCAAAAAGGAACTATTGATGGAAAGAATGCAGAACAATGTCATAAATTCACCCCAGTACAGAGATCTGGGCCTAAATCCATTGTTTTTTGCTCATCATGCCATTCCAGTTTGGACCAAACCATATGCAAATCAGTCTTGACCCTGTGCCCAATAGGAAGAGTCCAGCCCAAACTGCCTGGCCATTTCCTCCCTGGACTGGAATCAAGCATCCTAGGAGCGGTTTCGGGGATTCACTCCTATTCAGCCTGGACAGCTTGATTCTAGTAGCATGGAGAGCACAGGACCCACGTCTGAGCATACCCGTCCCACGCGGGGTGACAAATGCAAAAAGAACTATTAATGGACAGGATGCAGAACCATGTCATACATTCACCCCAGTACAGAGATCCGGGCCTAAATACATAATTTTTTGCTCACCATGCCATTCCAGTTTGGACTCAGCCATATGCAAATCAGTCTTGACCCTGTGCCCAATTGGAACAGTCCAGCCTGAACTGCAGGCCAGGTCCTCCCTGGACTGGAAACAAGCATCCTAGGACCGGTTTCGGGGTTTCATGCCTCTTCAGCCAGGATAGCTTGATTCCAGTGGCATAGAGAGCACGGGACCCACGTCTGAGCATACCCGTCCCACTCGGGGTGACAAATGTAGAAAGAACTATTGATGGACAGAATGTGGAACAAGGTCATACATTCACCCCAGTACAGAGATCTGGGCCTAAATCCATCGTTTTTTGCTCACCATGCCATTCCAGTTTGGACCCAGCCATATGCAAATCTGTCTTGAGCCTGTGCCCAATAGGAACAGTCCAACCTGAACTGCCAGGCCAGGTCCTCCCTGGACTGACAACAAGCATCCTAGGACCGGTTTGGGGGTTTCACACCTCTTCAGCCAGGATAGATTGATTAAATTGGCATGGGGAGCACGTGACCCACGTTTGAGCATACCCGTCTCACTTGGGTTGACAAATGCAAATATAACTATTGATGGACAGAATACGGAACAATGTCATACATTCACCCCAGTAAAGAGATCTGGGCCTAAATCCAGTTTTTTGCTCACCATGCCATTCCAGTTTGGACCCAGCCATATGCAAATCAGTCTTGGCCCTGTTCCCAATAGGAACAGTCCAGCCCGAACTGCCAGGCCAGGTCCTCCCTGGAATGGAAAGAAGCATCCTAGGACCGGTTTCGGGGTTTCACCCCTCTTCAGCCAGGATAGCTTTATTGCAGGGGCATGGAGAGCACAAAACCCAAGTCTGAACATACCCGTCCCACTCGGGGTGACAAATGCAAAAAGAACTCTTGATGGACGGAATGCAGAACAATGTCATACATTTAGCCCAGTACAGAGATCTGGGACTAAATCCATCGTTTTTTGCTGACCATGCCATTCCAGTTTGGACGCAGCCATATGTAAATCAGTCTTGACCCTGTGCTCAATGGGAACTGTCCAGCCCGAACTGCCAGGCCAGGTCCTCCCTGGAATGGAAAGAAGCATCCTAGGACCGGTTTCGGGGTTTTACCGTTCTTCAGCCAGGACTGCTTGATTCCAGTGGTATGGAGAGCACGGGACCCACGTTTGACCATACCCGTCCCACTCGGGGTGTCAAATGCAAAAAGAACAAACTAACTGGGGTGGCGTAGTGGGCAAAAGAATGATGGATTTAAACCAGATCTTTTGACTGGTGGAGAATGTTTGCATTGTCAGCATTCAGTCCACCATTTGTTTGCTGTAACACTTTTCGCCCTAGGTGGGATGGGTATGCCCAGACGTGGGTCCTTTGCTCACTGTGCCACTGGATTCAAGCTAGCCTGGCTGAAGAAGGGTGACATACCCTGAAACCGGTCCCAGGATGCTTGTTTTCCGTCCAGGGAGGACCTAGTCTGGCAGTTCCGTCTGGACTGTTCCCATGGGGCACAGGGTCAAGACCGATTTCAATATGGCTGGGTCCAAACTGGGGTGGAATAGTGGGCAAAAGAACAATGGATTTAACCCAGATCTTTTGACTGGGGAAGAATGTTTGCATTGTCAGCATTCCGTTCCTCATTTGTTTGCTATTACACGATATCTAACATATGGCAGTGCCCCCAATCTAAATACATTTGGGAACTGTGGATTTGGCACAAAGGGAACTCCATCGTGTTTTTTGTCTCCAGTCAGTCCAACTCAATATAAGGCCAACAGTTACATTGTAACATTTTGTTTAGCAAATCTCTTGCCAGAGCAGTTTTGAAATTCTTGTTCATAAAATATTTTGTTATTTGTAACGGGTATGACTTATGTATGCCATGCAAAACACATCTATGAAACTCTCATCAGTCACTTTACATTCATCTATTCACCCATCTGTCCTCCACTTTTTGACAAACTTTCATCCACCAATACACTCATCAGTTGAACCTAACATCCATATCTATCCACCCAGCCATGCACATCTAACTACAGTGATACACCCATCAAACCATCCCATGTTTTTATCATCCACCCTCATCTCTCGCCCCCAATAAAAGCATTTATTCATCAACCAACAACCAAGCATTCACACATCTACTCACACTTTAATTCATGCTGCAGTGCCTAACCACTCATCCATCTAGTCAGCCATCCCCAATTTTATGATTCAATATCCATCAAAACATTGGTACACAACCAAAACCATATATCCATACTCTCATCTGACCGAAAAATATCTTTGCCTGCATGTGTCTGTGTGTGGGTTCCCTGACTGCAAGCACGTGCCTATTCACTTGAATCTGTGTATTACCTGTGTTGCCTGTATGTACTTTCTGTTTATGCATCTAGATGTAACACAACACATACCATTCAACAGAGATTCCATTCGCCTAAAACGTGCTAGAGCTATTGTGGATGTTAATGCCTATTTTATGCTGACTTGGGACCAGATCGTGCGGAATTCGTAAACCAGTGGTTGCACAGTTTGCACCCAGTTATGTGGGAATCTGGATTCTCATCAAAACATGTAATGCTATTCATCACTACTGCAAATGCAAACACAGCTTTTGCGCAATTTGAACACGCAATATGTGGCCTGATTGCAATCTCGTTTGGGTTCCAATGGAAATTCGCACTCAAACGGGGTTTAATAGGTCCATTTTAAACACACTCGTAGTGTTTTCTGACTTTCTGTACATGAAATAATGTGCTTTTTACATGTGAACGTTAAAGAAATCAAAACTGATAATGGTGTGCATAGAAAATTATGCTCACATTTATTTCGTGTTGATAGAAGACATGATGATTTTCATGAAGCCTACAATTTCAACGGACCCATTCATTTCTAATTATTTCAATGGACTGAACTCTAGCCTTCTCCAATATTTGAGGCAAAAGCGAAAACTGCAAAAGTGAATTCCTTTATAGTTGGGAATGTTGTGGAAATGCGCAATAATCAAAGACAGCAAAAACAGCATAAACATTATTAACAATTTTTCAATGGTTTTGTAAACATAAAAACAAAGCAGCAGATTTACAATAAACTAACGCAGCACGGTTCAGCAAGTCATATTGTGCGCAGTGCCGCGCTAGTTTGGTAAGCACAAAGATGCAACATATTTACAATATGATTAACCCCTTCGACGCTGATGACAAAGCCAGCTCGTCATGGGCGTTACCTGCGCTACGCGGATGACGAGCTGGCTTTGTCATAAACGGCGCGATTTTCAAAAATCAGCGCACAGCGGGAAAACGCGATAGCGCGGTAGCGGTTAATCTCTGTGCTTCCCCCTGCGCTGGCACACAAACTGCTGCCATGCGCCAACGTAGGCACCCTTGCACCATGGTGAAGGGTCACCTGTCTCGTCGGGGGATTGTTTTTGTGCAGGAAGGGTTCCCTTCCTGCACAAAAACAATCTGAAATGCCGTTTTTCAATTTCTGTGTGTGCTTCATCAGCACACATTGAAGTTGAAAAGCAGCATTCTTTCAATGATTGTTTATGTGCAGGAAGGGACACCTTCCTGTACATACACAATCATTAGAGGTGATTTCCTCTTTCTGTAAGTGCTGCAGAAAGCAGCATGCATAGAAACAGGAAACAAAAACGAGGAGAAATGAATACATTTCTCCTCGTTGTGCCTCCCAACGCCTCCCCTGGGGAGGCGTAGCATTTACATGCATTTCAAGATTCATGATTCCTCATGAATCTGGAAATGTGTCTCGTTCCATGGGTGTTGCGTGGGAACACCCACAGCAACACCCATGGAATGCCCCTTTCATGCAAAGTGCTGCATGTTAAGGGGCCATATTTACAAAGACAGGAACAGCCATGCAGTGTGGCTTTTCCTGTACTTGTAAATATGGGGCAGTGTATTGCGCTGCCAGTTCGTCACAGCGCAAGGGGCTTGTAAATCTGCCCCGGAATACTTTGCAAGATATAAATCGATGTATTCAGGAAGCATACGCTTACCTTCCATCAAGGTTCGTTGCTCTAACTGCTGCATATATTTTGGTTTTCAAAGGCAATCCTGCAGTTGGTACTAGCAGCTGATGACTATATGTTGAATCCTGGAACAAATGCATGAATATTTTTAGGTTAAGAACAACAGACATAAATGTTCACTATAGCATATAGTACAAGAACATAGTTTGTCATTAACATTCTCAGGAACTCATTTACATTAAAGCTGTAGTGCACCATAAGGAAAGTGCAATGATGTGTCATATTTACAGCAATAAAACGCATCCCTGTCCTTTGCTCTTGTGCCTTTCAGGAACCCTTTTGCAAATACAGACACCCTAACACCATAGTGCAAGGCTGCCTGCATTGAAATCCTGTTTTTTTGTAGGAAGGGACACCTTCCTTCATAAAACAATTGTTGCACCTGCCCTGAGGAGGCACACATCTTTGACACTTTGCCAGATTTACGTTTTGTTGAAAATCTGGGAATGTGGCAAATACCATGGGCTTTGAGTGGGAACACCATGCAAAGCCCATGACATGCCTCTTTGACGCAGTGTGAGGAAATGCAGCGTCTTACGCTGAGTTGCCTCAGACTATATCGACAAGGCCATGAAAAGCCACCTCGTAGCTATGGGCCTGTACTGTGCGCCTCAAGAGCATCACAAAAATTACGCTCTGGTAGCAGATATGTGCTGCTAGGGGCCTTTTAAATAAGCCCCTAAGTTGTTCATGTCTTCCTCTCTCCCTTTATCCTGTCATTAGCTCTTCCGTTTCTCATTTTAAATTATCCTCACTTTCCTCTCTTGCTTGTGATTTTCCTTAATCATTCCATGCTCTTTCTCAAGCTTCTCTTCATCTCTCCCTCTATTGTTCCATTTTGCTTGTGCCTAGTTTATTTCTTCCTACAAATTGCTCTTCATCTTCATTGGTCCTTACTGCTCTACAATCGTTTCTCTCCAGCCTTTCTTCCAAATCCACAATTGAAGTTTTTCAAAACACACACTGGAAAACACAAATAATAATTAGCAAAGGAGTACAAGTTGAGTTTCAAACCCAGGTTTTCAGTGCTGTTGTCTGAGACTCACTACACTACGGCCCTGATTAACAAAGATTTTGGCGTTGGGTTTATGTTACACTTTTTAACACAAACCTGTCACAAAGTGTTAGGTTTGGTTTCACAATCCAATGGAAATCATGATTTGCATTGGATAGTAGCCAAAAGTAACACAAAGATGCTCAATGCACAGACTTGTATTACTTTGCGTCAAGGTGGAGTTCCATGGGTGGTGCATGGGCATTACCATGCAAGCACCTATAGTTTTTGACACAAATTCCTCTCGACAAAGAATTGTAAACAGGGATTTGTGTAGAAGTCTGTGCCTCATAAAGGAAGTTGTGACTAGAAGAAATCTTTCCAATTCTCGTTTTCCCTCAGAACACATACAAAGAGGGAAATGGATTTAATTTAGGAAACTTTCTTTCCCATTTGTAAGGGAGAGACAATTCTGTTTGAAGGTACACTTGCCTATGACACTCAACACTTGTTTATTGGTTAGAACATGAGTTTTTCAGATGACAGGAACATGTAATTTCTCCTGAATGGTACCTTAAAAGTCAGGAGGCTTGAGAATATGAGACGAGTCATAGGTGTTAGGAAACCCCAACCCAGATCTGCTTAATTTAGGGCATTTAATGCAGGGAAGCATGTTGCACATGAGAAGGAACACTAAAAATGACAACACAGATTAAATACACTATTAGTAATTGGTTGGATGTGAGATGGAATTTGATTCAGCACATATTGAGTGAAAGTATGATTGGAGGTGTAGGTGTTTAACCTGCAAGTGTAAGAGAGAAAAAGTAAGAAAGGGACGCAGGGTCTGATGATGATGAAGGGGATGGGTTTTTAGATTATTTATTGGATTCAAGACCACTTCCATGTCGGGTGAGACTACCTCCTGTAGGTTCAAAACCACAGGGATAGTGGGGGAGAACCGAGGGGCTGTACAACTGGAGAACAAATCTATCTACGGTACCAATTGCGAGAGATAGGATATACCCCATCATACAGGTACCTTCACAGATTAATCTAGAACAGTTACTTTTATTACTGTTATAGTAGCTTAATCACAGCCACATTGTAGGAGGACCAGTGTCCAAATAAGTTAACATATTACAATTAAAGACACTACTCAATTAGATGTTGACGAGTACTATTGGAAGAGACATATGATGAGCCAGACTTGGAATATATGAGTAAAAAAGCTGCTACGCATCCAGCGAGGCATGTGAGAAATTTGAAAGTTTGGCTGTATGAGATTGTCTTAAAACAGAAGAGACATTTTTTAATGTCTTTGTGACGAAGTAATGAGAGAGATGCGGTTTCCAAGCTTGGGAATGCAAATTAATGAATTAGTAGTAGAAATTGGGGAGAACAAAATCATTTTAAAGATAGATAGGCAAATAAAGAAGGGGCAAGGTGAAAAAGAAAAAGCCAACAAGTTAATTTGAGAGAGGAACAAGTGCAAGTGAGCCTGGATTACCAAATACCCTGTCAGAGATGAGCATGGACGAATGTATGTTCATGTACCTTGGAGCTGATCTGATCGTTAATTCGCATACATATTCCCAAAGCTCAGGAAAGTGGCATATGGAGGTAGAAAGACTTGTAATCGTTTCAAAGCTACTTTGGGCAGATTTGAATACATTGTTTGTGGTTACCAAAAGCCTTAGATGGAAAGTAAAGAACCAGTGACTCACCAACAGAAAAACCAGCAAGAGTTACCTAAACTAATAGTCCCCTTCAAAAGTGATGAACAGCTGCAGAGCAGTCATTGGGCATCTGAAATTGAAGGGGGCAGAGAGGGAGGTGAGCTAGTCTAAAATCACAGGGACTATGCAAGAGCCAGAGAAGCCAGTGCAGGATTATTATTAGAGGCTAATACAGAACTATAGACATTGCAGTGGAGTTGAAGATAGAGCTTGCAAAAGCCTTAATGGCTTTGTTTCGCTCTGCTTGGCTTACACCAGCAACCTAATGCTCAAACACAACAGATTTCTATGCACATAAAAAAAGGCAACAGCCAGATGCAAATAATGAACATGAATGCAGACAAAAAAAAAATAACCACAATCCCTAGATGAGATATTCAAATGCACAAGATATTGTAGAGAATCTCACGTTACAAAACTAAGAAAGATTAGGGATACGTACATGTCAGCACAGACGAGGCTGGCTGGCATGGTAATTTTTCCATGTCATACTTGGGTTTTGATTCTCTTTGAACTATGAGTGTAGTAGTTCAAGGAGTTGGTGCTCAAGGTGGTGTTCAGTATGTGACAACAAGGAATGTTGTTCCTCAAGGAGGAAGAGGTCTTGTAGTCAATTCTAATGTGAAAGAGACCATTAGAGCCCTGAAAAAGTAACACACCATGCTATTATTGTAAGAAGACAGGACATTGGAAAAAAGAGTATGGACTTAATTGAAAACAAAGTACTGGGTGATGCCCAGATGAATTCTCCATTTCAGAACATGGGTGTGATGTCTCTGAATGGGATGATGCATTCAGCAACCCTTGCCTGATTGAGCTGTGTGCAAAACATGCTAAATCAGAGACCATTCAATGCAAAACTGCCAAAAGCACTAATAATGCAGCAAAACTTGCAACATAAAGGGTTTAGTTTTCAACAAAATCTTAGATTTAAGAAGAACGCTTTAATATGTAATCACATTTTTCCCCAGTTTTAGCAACTTCTGAAAGGCCCACTGGACTTAGAGTCAGATGTACAAACATTAGGAATACTAATTTTCTAATTGCAATACTCTTAAAATCGCAATTAGTAAATTGGTATTCCTAATGTATGAATATCATTGAGTCTCATTTAGGGATTCCTTGTGGGTCTCAAATGAATATAAATGAGGTAGGTTGCAGTATGCAGACCATTAGGAAGGATGTATGTCACTACAACGCATGCTATTACAACACATGCCATTACAACGCAATTTTTACAACGCAAGTACCATTACAACGCACAATTTTACAACGCCTACCATTACTACGCGAAACAATAATAGTAATAGAAAAGTATCTTTACAACGAAAACAAATACAACGCATACCATTACAACGCAAAAAATATTATTAATAAATATATTTAAAATTTTATAAAAATAGCCCCTAGAACGGGATGCAGGGAAATCAGGGGTTTTGGGTGGGGAAGTGTATTAAAATGTAGAAAGAAACTTAACATAAAGTATGAAAAATAGCCTAGTATATTTACAAATTAATACTCAAGTATTTAAAAAGTACTCAAGTATTAAAATAAGTACTCGAGTATTACAAAAACATTTTTACATTTAGAATCTTTTAAAAAAACACAAAAAGCATTTTAAAAAACATATTAATAATTGAACAATAATTATAAAATAGCAAAACGAAAGAATTATTAATATTAAGCGTGGAACAAACACATAGACGCCATTTTAGCAAACTAAGCCAAAAAGAGTCCTACAACTCTTTCAATGAAAGAAACACCAAGGCACTGTATTCAAAATGGAGGTCAAAACACAGTACGAAACTCAAAACACACATTTTTAAACTCAAAATTTAAATGACAAGTTTTTGCAGCAAATGAAACGTTTAAAAAAACAAATTTAAACAATGCTTTTCTATAAAATTAAGATGCCACTCTCAAAAAATTATAAATACGAGTAAGGCACCATTTTGAAACACTATGGGGGTCATTAGGATAGCGTGCGGAAAACCACCCCGACCACCATGGAGGCGGAAAGCAACCGCCCGCCTGCACCGCGGAAACACCAGCGGGCACATTAGGATCAACCGCCACAAAAGACCGACCGCGGCGGTAGCGGGCCAAGCAAAACCGTCCGACGCAGTCGGTGACGGCTAAAAAACGACAAGCAGTGGAAAAGCAACAAGCCGCCGCAAGGACAGCGGACGCACCGCACGGGAAATTAAGATAACCCAGACGGTGTCGCGGTCGGAACCACTGTTACTGACCGCCGCGGTTGCAAAACAGGAGTGAATGTGAAAAATAGTGGAAGAGCTGCAGCATAGACATCGCAGCGGATGGGACGTGAAAACCATGGCGGACGATGCCAAAACACCGCAGTGATGCCAAACATTGCACAAATAAAATCAGCCCTGCCCCCCAAATACATACCACACATACAAATAAAATAAATAAATAAAAAAAAAGAAAAAAAACAGGACAACTCCCACGACACACCTGGCACCCAAAATCCACTTGGACTCACCTACACGGCTGAGTATAAAGCCACCCCCATCACCAACCACAATCCTTTACAACACTCCAGAATAGAAGGCCATAGCCCATATCTAACAGGAGAGGCAAAAGAGCACAGCACACACACACACATCCACCACCACCATTACACCAGCACAAACTATACCCCAGCACACAACACACCTCACACCTCAACAGCATACCCCTGCACCCACACCCCTGCACGCACAAACACCTCAACCACCACACACCATGACAGCACAAAAAAAGACCAAATTCACCCAGAGTGAGTTGACAGTCATGGTCAATGAGATTGTGAGAGTAGAGCCACAACAGTTTGGTAGCCTGGTCCAACAGACACCATTAGCCACGAGGTCAAAAATGTGGGAAAGGATAGTCCAAAGGGTGAATGCAGTAGGGACCACCCCAAGATCCAAGAAGGAGATCATAAAGCGGTGGCATGATCTCAAGAGGGTTGTCAAGGAGAGGAGGTGTAAGAACTGGACGCTGGCGAACGTGACTGGCAGTGGCCCTTCCATCCCACAGAAAACATTCACACCATGGGAGGAGAAGGTGCTTGCCATACTGCTACCTGAGAGTCTCACAGGAGTAGCCGGGGGAGCGGAGGCTGGTAAGTACAAACAAATGCCAAACAACACACTGAGAAGTACCTCCTTACAATACCTAAACACCATTACACTATCCACCCTCACACAACAGGTAGCTAGCCACCTTGCTTAGGAGGCCTGTATGTGGGAGGGAGGCCTGCACTACCACTCCCACCATGCCCCCTGTCCCACAGCTGAGCAGGATAGGGGCCTCCCCCACCCAGGAGCATGTGTCAGCCATAGCACTGTTCAACAAACAAACTTACAGGTAGGTAGCCATCTTCACTTGGAGGGTGTTTGGGGGAGGGAGGCCTGTATCACTACTCCCAGCATGCCCCCTGGCACACACTCCAGCAGCATGGAGTCCTCCCCCACCCAGGAGCAAGTGTCAACCATTGTACAGTTCAACAAGCAGACTAACAGGTAGGTTGCCATCTTCACTTGGAGGGTGTTTGTGGGAGGGAGGCCTGTATCACTACTCCCAGCATGCCCCTGGCCCACACTCCAGCAGCATGGATGCCTCCCCCACCCAGGAGCATGTGTCAGCCATTGGACTCTTCACCCTCACCTAACAGGTAGGTACCTATGTTGTTTGTGATGTCTGTCTGTTGGAGGGAGGCCTGCACTACCACTCCCACCATGCCCCCTCGCCCACAGCTGAGCAGGATACAGGCCTCCCCCACCCAGGAGCATGTATCAGCCATTGAACTCTTCACCCTCACCTAACAGGTAGGTAGCTATCTTAACTCTTCCTGGTGTGTGTGTGTGGGAGACCTGCATTCCTAAACGCAGCAACAATTGCATGTAATTCATTGAGATCCTACATGTATGAGTAAATGATGTTCAACTGCACTATGAAATTACACACAGTGTTTCCATTAATTGTACTACAGGTTACTTCATATTTGTGTACTGTACAGACAGTCGATTATACGCAGCTGACACAATACTTGCACAGTGCCCAACACTGACCATTCCCCATCTACTCCACAGGTGATGAAGAACTCACTGCTGAGGACCACACCAACGACCAGCAGAGCCAGTCTCCACCCCCGGCACAGGGACTTTCAGATGTGAACTCCCAGGACAGTTTGGACGATGAGCTCCAGCCCGGCCCATCTGGTGTGCCACAGATCCAAAGGCCCCAGGCGCTCATCCTCCCCACCACCACGTCTGTTGCAACAACAGCGCAGCGGACCCCTGATGTCAAGGCCTCTGCCTCCACCGCAGCCACCACCACCGCCTCTGCCACTACCACTAGTACCACCAGTAACACCTGCAGCACCCTCCCTGTCCCAGGGGAGAACCAGCCCACAGCAACAACTGTGGAGGGCAGGGAGAGAGTGCGTGGACCCACAGTGGTGAGGCAAGAGGTCCGTGGCAGCAGAGCAGGTGTGAGGGTCAGGGACACCACCAGACTTCATGAGGAGTGAACACCATCCCTGGATCACTTCACCAGAGTAGTGGAGGCATACCAAGAGGACCAGGGACAAAGTGGCCGGTCGGATGAACTTTTAAGGGAGCTCATCCTGCTGATGAGGTCCATCGACAACCGCCTTGGACGGATGGTGGACCTCATGGGCCAGCAAGTGGCGTTGCAGAGGGACAGGCCTGTGTACCAACCACCACCCCGTCCCCTCCTGTTGTGCCGCAGGATGACAGTGCACCATTCTCCCCTACGCCAACAGAGAGGGGCGAGTCCAAAAAGATCTAGGGGGCATCCAAAGAAGAGCCTGGGAGTCTCCGGAGGCAAACCACCTGCCACACGCCAGTCACGGAGCCAGCCGTGATGAACACCCTCTTCCCTACTGCATTGACTGTTTGGACTGTCTTTCCCCACATTTCCTTGGCAATGGCACCTGTCTGTTGGACTAGGTCACCACATCCATGTGGACTCTACTCTTGCATCTCATCGAACAGGACTGTCAACTCACTGCTCATTCCCCACTGTCTGGTAAATATTCCCGCACAAATCACATGTCCACTGTCAAAATAAAATACCTGACGCACCAGATTTTGTGCAGTTTCGTTTTTAGTGCAATATTTGCAATGTTGACAAGGTCCATGCTGTGTCCAAATGATGTACAGTATGTAGAGCATGATTCGTCTGTAGCACCTAGGAAGACACAACAGAACAGCATTCACTGGTCTCATTGTGGCATCACAGGCAGAACACTACACAAAACATAAACAAGACACTACAGGCATACTAGACAATGGGCTGCAGGAGGCTATAAGTTTCTGGGAGTGAGCCTCACATTTCCACTGCTCACAGAGCCTGCTGCCTGGGACCCTCTCCTGCCGCTGCCTCCTGAGCCTGCTGCCTGGGACCCTCTCCTGCTGCTGCCTCCTGAGCCTGCTGCCTGGGACCCTCTCCTGCTGCTGCCTCCTGAGCCTGCTGCTTGGGACCCCTCACCACTCACTTCCCCCACAGGTGTTCCATGTCCGTAGGGATAGCAAGGACAGAGAAGATCCGTTCCAGTCCATTCACCAGCGAGGAGCTAGAGGTCCTTGTGAACGAGGTGCTGGCACAGTACCCAAAGCTGTTTGGTGGTCCCAATGTCGTGGTAAGTCACCATGAAGGTAGCAGTCGGGCAGGGGGGTGTCAGACATGTAGTTGTGCTGTTGCAGTATATGCCTGAGGGTGTGGGGTTGTGTCAAACGCTGACAGACGAGCTGTCTCCAGGGCGAGGGAGTGTGTGTGTCACAATGTCACTCTTTTCCATGCCTGCCCCTATATGTGTGAGTGGGGACTGTTACATTGTCAGCCATACAGAGCCACCGAATGTTTGCCATGTAGGTGCCAGGACAGTAATTGCTTGTGTGAATATTTCTGTGTGCCCCTGTTGTCTGACTCAGTGTGACCCAGAGACTGGGACCAGTGGCTGCCCACCCAAACGAAAAACACCACCAGACATACATGGTCCTTGCACCAAATCAATTTTTTTATTAATATATGATTTGGAGCTCGATTGAGATCCACATATAAGCAAAACATAAAAGACAACCGAAATTTCAAGACATAAAATCCTTAAAATACATTCTATAAACACAGAAACTGGAATATGGAAATCATATCCATTAATATAATTCTAAAAAACATTTAAAAAAGTTAAAAATTCTGTAACAAAACATTTCATTGGGGGGTTATAGATAGCATCGATTAGAGATTTGGCAGATAAAATGCTTAATTGTAAACAAATTGGTCTCACCCACTTTCGGCGATGAGCCATTAGGGCAGGGCATACGAAGAGAATATGGGCGGTATCCTATTGTTGTTACATAGGTTACATTTGTCGGAGGAACCATACCATCTAGCTAGTAATTTATTTAAAGGGAGGAGATCTTGCCTCAAGAGGAACCAGAAACGGCGTAGGCCGTGAGGAAGGTTCCAAGAGGCATAAGGTTGTATGTGTTTAAATAAGTAAGAATTAACAACCTGCGTAGCACCTTTCTTTGTAATAAGGGCATCTCTGTCCCTCCTAAAACTTAGCTCCCATGTAGCCAGTCTTAGGGTGGACTTTAGCTGATGTGAAGATAGCAAAAAAAGAGTTGATTCCTCCAATTCCAGTAATGTAACAGCCCTTCTGAAATTCTTTATAAGTAAGGAATATTCTTTTAGCGAACCCAATAATTATTTTTTAATAAGAAATCTTAAAGTGGCCGGTTTACCCTTGGCTAATCAAGAGACCCAACGTATTACTCCCGCCAGGGCCTGAACCCAACTACTTTGTATGCCAAATTCAAGTCTGAAAGATGCCACTGTACCAGCATTTTTAACCGTAGTTAGATGTCGCAAAAGTCGTCCCTCGATGGTATCTAAAAAACCTCATTGCCCCAAATCAATAAGCTCGATGCCATAGAGCAGAGAAGATGGAATTTTTGCTCGGAAGGCCTCTAGCAAATGGACAAAATGTCTTTTGCCAGTGGCTTTATAAAGAGCGCTCAGTTCATTACTGTTGGACCTGCAATGGGCAAGCCCAGCACAAAGGGGGTAGCTTGGCACAAGTGACAAGGCAAGTGAAGGCTGTAGTGTTAAGCCGGCTTTGACCCAATAATAACCCCCTGTGCAGCCACACCAAAAAGAAGGACACCACACCACTGCTGTAGAAAAATACGATTCCTTTATGTAAAAATTCTCTGTAAATAGGGATGATTGGGATTGCACATATACATTTCTTCTAATCACACAATTCTGGGCTTCAATTCTGTAATGAGTAATACCATAAATAATATCAGGAATAAATAGCATCAATAAATAGAATAAATATCAGGAATAAATAACATCAATAGATAGAATAAATGTTTTCAGTAATCAAGATCACAGATAAATAGTTTAAATATCACTTTCGCCTAGCAGAATAAATACTGGTTCATTTAAATAAATAAACACATGTTCATTCTGGTATCGCTGCCATCAATTAAATAGTTCAGGAACATTACATTTGCATCACGTTTCAATTTGGAAAGATAACTCTTACAGTTTGTGTTGGTTTCAATAACAAGGCATACAGGCTTCTCTGGGCACAGAATACGTTTGGGACTCTTTAAGGCTCATTCAAGTAGTACGCGCGTGTATCTAAAAAGGCAAGGAAACACAGTGAACATCTCATTTGCACGCGGCTGTCACCGGGATAGGGTCTCTGCTTGCCGGTGAAGTCTCTATGCGCTTACGGGCTTTGTCAACACTAGCATTTAGGCGGCACCAGTTCAAAGTCTTTAGACTGACAAACAGGCTGCCGGCGAGGTCACGCAACCTTCGCGCTCAGTGAAAACAATGCCGGTTCACGGTTCCTTCACAACGCTGCACTTTACTGGAAGAAACGGGCCCACCTCACATTGGCTGTGATAGGAAAGCGATTCAGTCAGGGCACAGCACTCCTCGACGGGGTTCTCAGGGGCTCCCTGGACTTCCCTCTGACTTCCCCATACAGGGCGGTTCCCGCCCACAGCTACAGCTTCTGGGTCACTGGGGAGTGGCAGGGTCGCTAGTCCCGCCCAACAAAGACTGGCGCTCCCCGCCCCGGCGCACCACCTCACCTTCAGTCCACGCAGGAAGCGCTCTACGCTGGTGGGGCTCGGAGACGTCCGAGCTCCCCTCTAGAGGCGCCTGTCGCGAAGGGGGCACAGTTGACGATCGCGGTCGCCACGAACTTGCTCTCGCCACGCGACTCGTGAAATCTGTCGCAATTCACCACCGGGGGGGCGGGGAGCCCACGCAACTGGTCACAGTCTTTTGGGGGCAAATGAGGCACTCGCTGGGTAGGCGCTGTAGGCGCAAGGTCACCGCTAATGCAGATAACTGGAACGCCAGTCAGGGTCAATGCCAATGACCTTTGCCACTCTACTGTCCGCGCTACCAGCCACCTCAGGGGTCAACAGGGCAGGTGTCAATCTGGTGTCAAGTCTGGAATCTAAAATGAATCTGAAATGGATCTAAAATGGCCGCCAGGGACTGAGCCTTATATAGCCAGTGCCCTGGGGTGCTGGCACGAGCCAGAAGGTTCTAGAACCTTCTCTGGCTGTGACAATGACATGGCCCTTTGGAGGTGTATTTAGGCCACTCAGAGCCACCGTACTGTGGTTCTAGAGCAGCCATTTTGTGTACCTGAGAGAAAATAAGGAAATTCCTGTCAGAAAAGCGCGCTAAACAAAGGGCGCCAAAACCTCTAAAGGTCAAAGTTCATGAAGGCTCCAATGGGAGTCACTCACATGAGGGAAAAGGGTGTCCACCATTTTAGGGCCATATCTATGGGTTGACAACCCCAGTTTGTAATGCCACCGGTTTCACCATGTCTTGTAAATAGGTGCCACAAACCTGGTGAGCAACTGGGCGTCAAGGAACATCTAACCCCATGAAACAGCACATAAAAAGTCCTGGCAGACAAAGAAAAGCGACAAATTTTAGGAGGTACAGGGGAACAAAAGAAATCATATTGGTGAGGGGACTCTCAGAAGCAGACAGGTCTAACACGCTTCCCCCCCAGCTGAAAGTGGGGAGAACTACCCAACCCCTTGGGAGTCCTCAACACTAAGGCGGAAATACCTGGAGATACCGTGTGCATTGGCGTGGTCAACTCTGGGCCGGTGTTCCACCCGAAAGTCCATTCCCTGTAGGGAGATAGACCACCTCAACAGTTTGGGGTTTTCCCCCTTCATTTGCATGAGCCAACGAAGGGGTCGGTGGTCTGTCTGAACAAGGAAGTGTGAACCAAACACGTATGGTCGCAGCTTCTTCAGTGCCCAGACCACCGCAAAGGCTTCCCGCTCGATGGTACTCCACCTCTGTTCCCGGGGAAGCAGTCTCCGTGACAGAAAGACCACAGGTTGATCCAGACCCTCTTCATTGAGTTGCGATAACACCGCCCCAATGCCAATGTCAGATGCATTTGTCTGGACAATGAATTCCTTCGTGAAGTCCGGAGTCTTCAGGACTGGAGCTTTACACAATGCTTGTTTCAGAGTGTTGAAGGCTCGCTGACAAGCCTCCGTCCAGATGACTCTCCTGGGTTGCTTCTTGGCTGTGAGTTCTGTAAGGGGTGCCACGATAGTGCCATACCCCTTTACGAATTGTCTGTAGTAACCTGTGAGGCCCAGGAAGGCTCTGACCTCAGTCTGGGTCTTGGGGGGTTTCCAGGCCATGATTGCCTCAATTTTCGCCTGAAGGGGCCGCACCGTTCCCCTGCCCACCAAGTGACCTAAGTACACTACCGACCCCTGTCCGATCTGACATTTGCTGGCCTTGATCGTCAAGCCAGCCCGTTCCAGGGCCTGGAGAACGGCTTGCAAATGCTGCAAGTGATCCTCCCAACTGTTACTGAAGACCGCGATGTCATCCAAGTAAGCAGTAGCGAATGACTCCATCCCGGTGAGGATCGTGTTCACCAGCCGCTGAAAAGTGGCAGGAGCGTTCTTGAGCCCAAAGGGCATGACGCAGAACTGGTAGTGTCCATCAGGTGTGGAGAAGGCTGACCTTTCCTTGGCTCCATCAGTCATGGGAATCTGCCAGTACCCTGCAGTTGGGTCAATGGTACTGAGATATTGGGCAGCTCCCAACCGGTCAATTAGTTCATCCGCCCGAGGGATGGGATGAGCATCTGTCTTTGTTACTGAATTTAGTCCTCGGTAGTCCACACAGAATCGCAATTCTGGTGTGGCGCCAGGTGGGGCAGCTTAGGGATCTAACACCACCGGGCTAGACCAAGGGCTACTTGAAGGTTCGATGACTCCTAGCTCCAGCATCTTAGCTACTTCGCTTTGGATACAGGCCTTCACCTTGTCAGACAGCCGGTAAGACTTCGACTTCACAGGTGGGCTGTCTCCAGTGTCCACGTCATGGGTACACAGGTGGGTCTTGCCCGGGACAAGGGAGAACAGAGGAGCGAATGACCCCAAGACCTGGCGACATTCCTCCTGCTGCTCAGGAGTCAGGGATGGTGAGAGTTTCACTCCCTCCACTGACCCATCCTTTTATTGAGACGCAAGAAGGTCGGGGAGAGGCTCAGTGTCCTCTTCCTCTGAACCGTCAGTCACCATTACCAACATGACTTCGGGCCTCTCATAGTGGGGTTTGAGGCGATTGGCATGTAAGACCCGATGCGGGTGCCGAGGGGTTTTCATGTCCACCAGATAGGTAGTCTTGCCCATCTTTTCCAACACCTCGTAAGGGCCTGTCCATCGGTCCTGGAGGGGGCTCAGCTCTCCAGGCTCCATCACCCACACCTTCTGTCCAGGCTCCAACTCCACTGGGTGAGCATTGTGGTCATACCACGCTTTCATGACTGCCTGGCTGGCTTCCAAGTTGTCAGAAGCTTGCTTCCACAACTTAGCCATTTGGCTTCGGAAGGCCAGCATATAGCTCACCACATCCTGGGGAACTTTCCGGGGAGATTTTTCCCAGGAGTCCCTCACCAGGCTGAGAGGTCCACGTACAGGGTGCCCGTACAAAAGCTCGAAGGGGCTGAAGCCCACTCCCTTCTGTGGCACTTCCCTGTAGGAAAAGAGCAAACAGGGTAGGAGGATGACCCATTTCCTCCGCAGGCTTTCGGGTAGACTTCTGATCATACCCTTCAAGGTTTGGTTGAACCTTTCCACGAGACCATTGGTCTGTGGGTGATAAGGAGTGGTGAACCGGTAGGTCACTCCACACTCCTTCCACATGGCCCGCATATACGCTGACATGAAGTTGGTCCCCCTGTCAGACACAACTTCTTTGGGGAATCCCACTCGGGTAAAGATCCCCATCAGGGCCTTCGCCACTACCGGTGCAGTAATGGTTCTCAGAGGAATTGCCTCTGGATACCTTGTGGCGTGATCCACCAGTACCAGGATAAACCTGTGACCGGATGATGTCGGTGGATCTAGGGGCCCAGCAATGTCGATGCCCACCCTTTCAAAGGGGGTGCCAACGACAGGAAGGGGTTCCAGGGGAGCTTTCAGCTTCATCCCTGTTTTCCCACTGGCTTGGCATGACACGCACGACTGACAGTATGCGTCAGACGCCACCCTCATTCGAGGCCAATAAAAGTGGGGGACAAGCCGGGCAAAGGTCTTGTCCTGACCCAAGTGTCTTGCCAAGGGAATCTCGTGAGCCAACTCTAATAGGAAGGCTCGGTAACACTGTGGGACTACCAGGGCCCATGACAATCCGTGCACTGGTGCCCTGGGTTCACTGTAGAGGAGACCATCCTCCCAGTAGACACGATAGTTCCCAGACTCGTTACCTGCTGCCTGGGCTTCAGCCTGTTGCCTAAGACCCTCGAGGGTGGGACATTCCCTCTGTCCCTTGCTTAGTTCCTCCCTGGATGGTCCTCCTTCCACTCGCCACTCAGCGGGGATAGGCAAGTCCTCTAACGGAACCATGTCCTCCTCCGCGGACTCCGGGTCCACCTCCACAGGTGGCCTATCCGTCTCACGGGGCCCGGACATCGAGGCAGGCTCCTCCTGTCCTCGAGATGCTCCCTCATCAGCAGCTGGGTGGGCCATTGTTCCAGGCTCCAACCCACGCGACTTCTCCTCCCGAGCAGCCGCAGACCTGGTACTCACACAGGCCCAATCAGGTGTACCCAGCATCTCAGTATGAGTCCGGTATTCCACCTCCTTCCAAGCATTGTGCTCCATATCATTACCCATCAGACAATCGACTGGCACGGCGGGGCTTACGGCAACTCGAAGTGAACCTGCAACCCCTCCCCACTCAAAGGGAACCTCGGCCACGGGATAGTGGCCCATTCTGCCGTCAGCCATCGCGGCTGGATGAAGTACGCCTGGAATCACCTGCTCCGAGGACACCAGATGACTCCTTACCATAGTCATACTGGCTCCTGTATCTCTCAGAGCTTCCCCTCTATGGCCGTTGATGGTGACCCACTGCCCATACTTGGTAGTATTTGAGGGCACCTGGATCTTTGGAACCATCTCCCGATCTCCCAGGGACACTAAGGTGACACCCACCCTCTCCCTTCCCTTATCTAAGGGCATCTCCTCCCCGAGCGCTACACTAACGACTCCCAGGGTCTTTCCTCCAGTGGGAGGGGGTGGCCTCTTTGGGCATTTCACGTCTCCCTTATAATGTCCAATACCACCGCACTCAAAGCAATGGATAACCCTTGGCTGCTGACTCTGGCCAGGATTAGGGTTCTTCTGCGGGATAGCCTTAGAATTGGAAAAGTGACTTTTCCCCTTAAAGTTATTTCGGGGGCCTTTGGAGAACTCCTGTTTCTTGTTATCTTCTCCCCCTTTCATCTGAGGAGCGCCCTGTCCGGACTTCTGAGAATCTCCTCCCATCCCCCTCGTAGACACTCGGGTACTTACCCAAATATCTGCCTCCTCAGCAAGCTTACGGGGGCAAGTAAGTTTGCTGTCTACCAGGTGTTGCCTCAGCTCGGGAAGACATTTCTCGAGTAGATGTTCCTTGAGTATTAGGTCGTACAACCCTCGATAGTCTCCCACCTTATTACCTTGGACCCACCCATCCAGGGCTTTCTTGGCATAATCCAGGAAGTCAACCCAATTCTGTGAGCTCAGTTTGTGGCTGCCCCTGAACCTTTGCCGGTATTTCTCTGGGGTCAACCCAAACTTTCTGATGAGCGCCACCTTCATGGCGGGGTAGTCTACCTGCTCCTCCCGGTCTAGGGCCAATAGGGCATCCCTACCTGTCGGAGGCATGTACCGGTATAATCCACCACCCCAATGCTTCTCATGGATCCCATGGGCTCTTAAGGAGACCTCATAGGCTGTCAACCACTTGGCTATGTCGTCTCCAGCGGTGTAACTGGCGCCTACATCCTTGGGTAAATGAGGCCTGGGCTCCCTGGCAAATTCCTTTGACTGGACACCCTGCGGAGTGATGTTGTGGGCCTGGAGGTCGAGTTCTCGTAACTTGAACTCGTGTTCCATTCTCCTCCCTGCCATTCTCTCTTCCATCTCCATCTTGGCCAATTCCCATCTTAACTGTCTTTCCTCTCTTCTGTCGGCTAACTCGGTCTCTGACAACCCTCTTGAGGATACACTGCTGCCCTCCCGTGAGGCTACCTTGGGGCTGATTGACATCTCACCCACCCCCAGGGGACATTCCGCAGTTCCCTCAATGACAGTACCTCTGTCTGACTCCTCCTCCTCCACCGTTCCCTCCGTGTGCGCTTCCACCCAGGCTCGCAGACTAGTACGGAGCTCCTCTCTTTTGGCCCCTCGCCTAACAAACACTCCCCTTTCCTGACAGAAATCCTTGAGCTGTGTCACAGTATAGGTCTCCAGCTCTGACATTTCAAATTCCATCTTGTCAGTGAAAAGTGTGGACAACCACCCCGAAATAGGTTACAAGGATAGGAACTCTGAGGGTCACCTCCACCCACCTCCAGGAAGAATTTAGAAAAAGCAAAAGATTGAATTAGAGGGCCGCTAGGAGAAAACTCCGGGTGTGTACCTGTGGTGCAAACTGAATTATTATGGGGTACAAAAAAAGCACGGCTCGTGATCCCACCCGCTGAAAACCAATTTTATGTTGGACCTGCAATGGGCAAGCCCAGCACAAAGGGGGTAGCTTGGCACAAGTGACAAGGCAAGTGAAGGCTGTAGTGTTTAGCCGGCTTTGACCCAATAATAACCCCCTGTGCAGCCACACCAAAAAGAAGGACACCACACCACTGCTGTGGAAAAATATGATTCCTTTATGTAAAAATTCTCTGTAAATAGGTATGATTGGGATAGCACATATACATTTCTTCTAATCACACAATTCTGGGCTTCAATTCTGTAATGAGTAATACCATAAATAATATCAGGAATAAATAGCATCAATAAATAGAATAAATATCAGGAATAAATAACATCAATAGATAGAATAAATGTTTTCAGTAATCAAGATCACAGATAAATAGTTTAAATATCACTTTCGCCTAGCAGAATAAATACTGGTTCATTTAAATAAATAAACACATGTTCATTCTGGTATCGCTGCCACCAATTAAATAGTTCAGGAACATTACATTTGCATCACGTTTCAATTTGGAAAGATAACTCTTACAGTTTGTGTTGGTTTCAATAACAAGGCATACAGGCTTCTCTGGGCACAGAATACGTTTGAGACTCTTTAAGGCTCATTCAAGTAGTACGCGCGTGTATCTAAAAAGGCAAGGAAACACAGTGAACATCTCATTTGCACGCGGCTGTCACCGGGATAGGGTCTCTGCTAGCCGGTGAAGTCTCTACGCGCTTACGGGCTTTGTCAACGCTAGCGTTTAGGCGGCACCAGTTCAAAGTCTTTAGACTGACGAACAGGCTGCTGGCGAGGTCACGCAACCTTCGCGCTCAGTGAAAACAATGCCGGTTCACAGTTCCTTCACAATGCTGCACTTTACTGGAAGAAACGGGCCTACCTCACATTGGCTGTGATTGGAAAGCGATTCAGTCAGGGCACAGCACTCCTCGACGGGGTTATCAGGGGCTCACTGGACTTCCCTCTGACTTCCGCATACAGGGTGGTTCCCGCCCACAGCTACAGCTTCTGGGTCACTGGGGAGTGGCAGGGTCGCTAGTCCCGCCCAACAAAGACTGGCGCTCCCTGCCCCGGCGCACCACCCCACCTTCAGTCCGCGCAGGAAGCGCTCTATGCTGGTGGGGCTCGGAGACGTCCGAGCTCCCCTCTAGAGGCGCCTGTCGCGAAGGGGGCACAGTCGACAATCGCGGTCGCGACGAACTTGCTCTCGCCACACGACTCGTGAAATCTGTCGCAATTCACCACCGGGGGGGCGGGGAGCCCACGCAACTGGCCACAGTCTTTTGGGGGCAAATGAGGCACTCGCTGGGTAGGCACTGTAGGCGCAAGGTCATCGCTAATGCAGATAACTGGAACGCCAGTCAGGGTCAATGCCAATGACCTTTGCCACTCTACTGTCCGCGCTACCAGCCACCTCAGGGGTCAACAGGGCAGGTGTCAATCTGGTGTCAAGTCTGGAAACTAAAATGAATCTGAAATGGATCTAAAATGGCCGCCAGGGACTGAGCCTTATATAGCCTGTGCCCTGGGGTGCTGGCACGAGCCAGAAGGTTCTAGAACCTTCTCTGGCTGTGACAATGACATGGCCCTTTGGAGGTGTATTTAGGCCACTCAGAGCCACCGTACTGTGGTTCTAGAGCAGCCATTTTGTGTACCTGAGAGAAAATAAGGAAATTCCTGTCAGAAAAGCGCGCTAAACAAAGGGCGCCAAAACCTCTAAAGGTCAAAGTTCATGAAGGCTCCAATGGGAGTCACTCACATGAGGGAAAAGGGTGTCTACCATTTTAGGGCCATATCTATGGGTTGACAACCCCAGTTTGTAATGCCACCGGTTTCACCATGTCTTGTAAATAGGTGCCACAAACCTGGTGAGCAACTGGGCGTCAAGGAACATCTAACCCCATGAAACAGCACATAAAAAGTCCTGGCAGACAAAGAAAAGCGACAAATTTTAGGAGGTACAGGGGAACAAAAGAAATCATATTGGTGAGGGGACTCTCAGAAGCAGACAGGTCTAACACGCGTCCCCCCCAGCTGAAAGTGGGGAGAACTACCCAACCCCTTGGGAGTCCTCAACACTAAGGCGGAAATACCTGGAGATACCGTGTGCATTGGCGTGGTCAACTCTGGGCCGGTGTTCCACCCGAAAGTCCATTCCCTGTAGGGAGATAGACCACCTCAACAGTTTGGGGTTTTCCCACTTCATTTGCATGAGCCAACGAAGGGGTCGGTGGTCTGTCTAAACAAGGAAGTGTGAACCAAACAAGTATGGTCGCAGCTTCTTCAGTGCCCAGACCACCGCAAAGGCTTCCCGCTCGATGGTACTCCACCTCTGTTCCCGGGGAAGCAGTCTCCGTGACAGAAAGACCACAGGTTGATCCAGACCCTCTTCATTGAGTTGCGATAACACCGCCCCAATGCCAATGTCAGATGCATTTGTCTGGACAATGAATTCCTTCGTGAAGTCCGGAGCCTTCAGGACTGGAGCTTTACACAATGCTTGTTTCAGAGTGTTGAAGGCTCGCTGACAAGCCTCCGTCCAGATGACTCTCCTGGGTTGCTTCTTGGCTGTGAGTTCTGTAAGGGGTGCCACGATAGTGCCATACCCCTTTACGAATCGTCTGTAGTAACCTGTGAGGCCCAGGAAGGCTCCGACCTCAGTCTGGGTCTTGGGGGGTTTCCAGGCCATGATTGCCTCAATTTTCGCCTGAAGGGGCCGCACCGTTCCCCTGCCCACCAAGTGACCTAAGTACACTACCGACCCCTGTCCGATCTGACATTTGCTGGCCTTGATCGTCAAGCCAGCCCGTTCCAGGGCCTGGAGAACGGCTTGCAAATGCTGCTGTGATCCTCCCAACTGTTACTGAAGACCGCGATGTCATCCAAGTAAGCAGTAGAGATTGACTCCATCCCGGTGAGGATCGTGTTCACCAGCCGCTGAAAAGTGGCAGGAGCGTTCTTGAGCCCAAAGGGCATGACGCAGAACTGGTAGTGTCCATCAGGTGTGGAGAAGGCTGACCTTTCCCTGGCTCCATCAGTCATGGGAATCTGCCAGTACCCTGCAGTTAGGTCAATGGTACTGAGATATTGGGCAGCTCCCAACCGGTCAATTAGTTCATCCGCCCGAGGGATGGGATGAGCATCTGTCTTTGTTACTGAATTTAGTCCTCGGTAGTCCACACAGAATCGCAATTCTGGTGTGGCGCCAGGTGGGGCAGCTTAGGGAACTAACACCACCGGGCTAGACCAAGGGCTACTTGAAGGTTCGATGACTCCTAGCTCCAGCATCTTAGCTACTTCGCTTTGGATACAGGCCTTCACCTTGTCAGACAGCCGGTAAGACTTCGACTTCACAGGTGGGCTGTCTCCAGTGTCCACGTCATGGGTACACAGGTGGGTCTTGCCCGGGACAAGGGAGAACAGAGGAGCGAATGACCCCAAGACCTGGCGACATTCCTCCTGCTGCTCAGGAGTCAGGGATGGTGAGAGTTTCACTCCCTCCACTGACCCATCCTTTTATTGAGACGCAAGAAGGTCGGGGAGAGGCTCAGTGTCCTCTTCCTCTGAACCCTCAGTCACCATTACCAACATGACTTCGGGCCTCTCATAGTGGGGTTTGAGGCGATTGGCATGTAAGACCCGATGCGGGTGCCGAGGGGTTTTCATGTCCACCAGATAGGTAGTCTTGCCCATCTTTTCCAACACCTCGTAAGGGCCTGTCCATCGGTCCTGGAGGGGGCTCAGCTCTCCAGGCTCCATCACCCACACCTTCTGTCCAGGCTCCAACTCCACTGGGTGAGCATTGTGGTCATACCACGCTTTCATGACTGCCTGGCTGGCTTCCAAGTTGTCAGAAGCTTGCTTCCACAACTTAGCCATTTGGCTTCGGAAGGCCAGCATGTAGCTCACCACATCCTGGGGAACTTTCCGGGGAGATTTTTCCCAGGAGTCCCTCACCAGGCTGAGAGGTCTACGTACAGGGTGCCCGTACAAAAGCTCGAAGGGGCTGAAGCCCACTCCCTTCTGTGGCACTTCCCTGTAGGAAAAGAGCAAACAGGGTAGGAGGACGTCCCATTTCCTCCGCAGGCTTTCGGGTAGACTTCTGATCATACCCTTCAAGGTTTGGTTGAACCTTTCCACGAGACCATTGGTCTGTGGGTGATAAGGAGTGGTGAACCGGTAGGTCACTCCACACTCCTTCCACATGGCCCGCATATACGCTGACATGAAGTTGGTCCCCCTGTCAGACACAACTTCTTTGGGGAATCCCACTCGGGTAAAGATCCCCATCAGGGCCTTCGCCACTACTGGTGCAGTAATGGTTCTCAGAGGAATTGCCTCTGGATACCTTGTGGCGTGATCCACCAGTACCAGGATAAACCTGTGACCGGATGATGTCGGTGGATCTAGGGGCCCAGCAATGTCGATGCCCACCCTTTCAAAGGGGGTGCCAACGACGGGAAGGGGTTCCAGGGGAGCTTTCAGCTTCATCCCTGTTTTCCCACTGGCTTGGCATGACACGCACGACCGACAGTATGCGTCAGACGCCACCCTCTTTCGAGGCCAATAAAAGTGGGGGACAAGCCGGGCAAAGGTCTTGTCCTGACCCAAGTGTCTTGCCAAGGGAATCTCGTGAGCCAACTCTAATAGGAAGGCTCGGTAACACTGTGGGACTACCAGGGCCCGTGACAATCCGTGCACTGGTGCCCTGGGTTCACTGTAGAGGAGACCATCCTCCCAGTAGACACGATAGTTCCCAGACTCGTTACCTGCTTCCTGGGCTTCAGCCTGTTGCCTAAGACCCTCGAGGGTGGGACATTCCCTCTGTCCCTTGCTTAGTTCCTCCCTGGATGGTCCTCCTTCCACTCGCCACTCAGCGGGGATAGGCAAGTCCTCCAACGAAACCATGTCCTCCTCCGTGGACTCCGGGTCCACCTCCACAGGTGGCCTATCCGTCTCACGGGGCCCGGACATCGAGGCAGGCTCCTCCTGTCCTCGAGATGCTCCCTCATCAGCAGCTGGGTGGGCCATTGTTCCAGGCTCCAACCCACGAGACTTCTCCTCCCGAGCAGCCGCAGACCTGGTACTCACACAGGCCCAATCAGGTGTACCCAGCATCTCAGTATGAGTCCGGTATTCCACCTCCTTCCAAGCATTGTGCTCCATATCATTACCCATCAGACAATCGACTGGCACGGCGGGGCTTACGGCAACTCGAAGTGAACCTGCAACCCCTCCCCACTCAAAGGGAACCTCGGCCACGGGATAGTGGCCCATTCTGCCGTCAGCCATCGCGGCTGGATGAAGTACGCCTGGAATCACCTGCTCCGAGGACACCAGATGACTCCTTACCATAGTCATACTGACTCCTGTATCTCTCAGAGCTTCCCCTCTATGGCCGTTGATGGTGACCCACTGCCCATACTTGGTAGTATTTGAGGGCACCTGGATCTTTGGAACCATCTCCCGATCTCCCAGGGACACTAAGGTGACACCCACCCTCTCCCTTCCCTTATCTAAGGGCATCTCCTCCCCGAGCGCTACACTAACGACTCCCAGGGTCTTTTCTCCAGTGGGAGGGGGTGGCCTCTTTGGGCATTTCACGTCTCCCTTATAATGTCCAATACCACCGCACTCAAAGCAATGGATAACCCTTGGCTGCTGACTCTGGCCAGGATTAGGGTTCTTCTGCGGGATAGCCTTAGAATTGGAAAAGTGACTTTTCCCCTTAAAGTTATTTCGGGGGCCTTTGGAGAACTCCTGTTTCTTGTTATCTTCTCCCCCTTTCATCTGAGGAGCGCCCTGTCCGGACTTCTGAGAATCTCCTCCCATCCCCCTCGTAGACACTCGGGTACTTACCCAAATATCTGCCTCCTCAGCAAGCTTACGGGGGCAAGTAAGTTTGCTGTCTACCAGGTGTTGCCTCAGCTCGGGAAGACATTTCTCGAGTAGATGTTCCTTGAGTATTAGGTCGTACAACCCTCGATAGTCTCCCACCTTATTACCTTGGACCCACCCATCCAGGGCTTTCTTGGCATAATCCAGGAAGTCAACCCAATTCTGTGAGCTCAGTTTGTGGCTGCCCCTGAACCTTTGCCGGTATTTCTCTGGGGTCAACCCAAACTTTCTGATGAGCGCCACCTTCATGGCGGGGTAGTCTACCTGCTCCTCCCGGTCTAGGGCCAATAGGGCATCCCTACCTGTCGGAGGCATGTACCGGTATAATCCACCACCCCAATGCTTCTCATGGATCCCATGGGCTCTTAAGGAGACCTCATAGGCTGTCAACCACTTGGCTATGTCGTCTCCAGCGGTGTAACTGGCGCCTACATCCTTGGGTAAATGAGGCCTGGGCTCCCTGGCAAATTCCTTTGACTGGACACCCTGCGGAGTGATGTTGTGGGCCTGGAGGTCGAGTTCTCGTAACTTGAACTCGTGTTCCATTCTCCTCCCTGCCATTCTCTCTTCCATCTCCATCTTGGCCAATTCCCATCTTAACTGTCTTTCCTCTCTTCTGTCGGCTAACTCGGTCTCTGACAACCCTCTTGAGGATACACTGCTGCCCTCCCGTGAGGCTACCTTGGGGCTGATTGACATCTCACCCACCCCCAGGGGACATTCCGCAGTTCCCTCAATGACAGTACCTCTGTCTGACTCCTCCTCCTCCACCGTTCCCTCCGTGTGCGCTTCCACCCAGGCTCGCAGACTAGTACGGAGCTCCTCTCTTTTGGCCCCTCGCCTAACAAACACTTCCCTTTCCTGACAGAAATCCTTGAGCTGTGTCACAGTATAGGTCTCCAGCTCTGACATTTCAAATTCCATCTTGTCAGTGAAAAGTGTGGACAACCACCCCGAAATAGGTTACAAGGATAGGAACTCTGAGGGTCACCTCCACCCACCTCCAGGAAGAATTTAGAAAAAGCAAAAGATTGAATTAGAGGGCCGCTAGGAGAAAACTCCGGGTGTGTACCTGTGGTGCAAACTGAATTATTATGGGGTACAAAAAAAGCACGGCTCGTGATCCCACCCGCTGAAAACCAATTTTATGTTGGACCTGCAATGGGCAAGCCCAGCACAAAGGGGGTAGCTTGGCACAAGTGACAAGGCAAGTGAAGGCTGTAGTGTTTAGCCGGCTTTGACCCAATAATAACCCCCTGTGCAGCCACACCAAAAAGAAGGACACCACACCACTGCTGTGGAAAAATATGATTCCTTTATGTAAAAATTCTCTGTAAATAGGTATGATTGGGATAGCACATATACATTTCTTCTAATCACACAATTCTGGGCTTCAATTCTGTAATGAGTAATACCATAAATAATATCAGGAATAAATAGCATCAATAAATAGAATAAATATCAGGAATAAATAACATCAATAGATAGAATAAATGTTTTCAGTAATCAAGATCACAGATAAATAGTTTAAATATCACTTTCGCCTAGCAGAATAAATACTGGTTCATTTAAATAAATAAACACATGTTCATTCTGGTATCGCTGCCACCAATTAAATAGTTCAGGAACATTACATTTGCATCACGTTTCAATTTGGAAAGATAACTCTTACAGTTTGTGTTGGTTTCAATAACAAGGCATACAGGCTTCTCTGGGCACAGAATACGTTTGAGACTCTTTAAGGCTCATTCAAGTAGTACGCGCGTGTATCTAAAAAGGCAAGGAAACACAGTGAACATCTCATTTGCACGCGGCTGTCACCGGGATAGGGTCTCTGCTAGCCGGTGAAGTCTCTACGCGCTTACGGGCTTTGTCAACGCTAGCGTTTAGGCGGCACCAGTTCAAAGTCTTTAGACTGACGAACAGGCTGCTGGCGAGGTCACGCAACCTTCGCGCTCAGTGAAAACAATGCCGGTTCACAGTTCCTTCACAATGCTGCACTTTACTGGAAGAAACGGGCCTACCTCACATTGGCTGTGATTGGAAAGCGATTCAGTCAGGGCACAGCACTCCTCGACGGGGTTATCAGGGGCTCACTGGACTTCCCTCTGACTTCCGCATACAGGGTGGTTCCCGCCCACAGCTACAGCTTCTGGGTCACTGGGGAGTGGCAGGGTCGCTAGTCCCGCCCAACAAAGACTGGCGCTCCCTGCCCCGGCGCACCACCCCACCTTCAGTCCGCGCAGGAAGCGCTCTATGCTGGTGGGGCTCGGAGACGTCCGAGCTCCCCTCTAGAGGCGCCTGTCGCGAAGGGGGCACAGTCGACAATCGCGGTCGCGACGAACTTGCTCTCGCCACACGACTCGTGAAATCTGTCGCAATTCACCACCGGGGGGGCGGGGAGCCCACGCAACTGGCCACAGTCTTTTGGGGGCAAATGAGGCACTCGCTGGGTAGGCACTGTAGGCGCAAGGTCATCGCTAATGCAGATAACTGGAACGCCAGTCAGGGTCAATGCCAATGACCTTTGCCACTCTACTGTCCGCGCTACCAGCCACCTCAGGGGTCAACAGGGCAGGTGTCAATCTGGTGTCAAGTCTGGAAACTAAAATGAATCTGAAATGGATCTAAAATGGCCGCCAGGGACTGAGCCTTATATAGCCTGTGCCCTGGGGTGCTGGCACGAGCCAGAAGGTTCTAGAACCTTCTCTGGCTGTGACAATGACATGGCCCTTTGGAGGTGTATTTAGGCCACTCAGAGCCACCGTACTGTGGTTCTAGAGCAGCCATTTTGTGTACCTGAGAGAAAATAAGGAAATTCCTGTCAGAAAAGCGCGCTAAACAAAGGGCGCCAAAACCTCTAAAGGTCAAAGTTCATGAAGGCTCCAATGGGAGTCACTCACATGAGGGAAAAGGGTGTCTACCATTTTAGGGCCATATCTATGGGTTGACAACCCCAGTTTGTAATGCCACCGGTTTCACCATGTCTTGTAAATAGGTGCCACAAACCTGGTGAGCAACTGGGCGTCAAGGAACATCTAACCCCATGAAACAGCACATAAAAAGTCCTGGCAGACAAAGAAAAGCGACAAATTTTAGGAGGTACAGGGGAACAAAAGAAATCATATTGGTGAGGGGACTCTCAGAAGCAGACAGGTCTAACACGCGTCCCCCCCAGCTGAAAGTGGGGAGAACTACCCAACCCCTTGGGAGTCCTCAACACTAAGGCGGAAATACCTGGAGATACCGTGTGCATTGGCGTGGTCAACTCTGGGCCGGTGTTCCACCCGAAAGTCCATTCCCTGTAGGGAGATAGACCACCTCAACAGTTTGGGGTTTTCCCACTTCATTTGCATGAGCCAACGAAGGGGTCGGTGGTCTGTCTAAACAAGGAAGTGTGAACCAAACAAGTATGGTCGCAGCTTCTTCAGTGCCCAGACCACCGCAAAGGCTTCCCGCTCGATGGTACTCCACCTCTGTTCCCGGGGAAGCAGTCTCCGTGACAGAAAGACCACAGGTTGATCCAGACCCTCTTCATTGAGTTGCGATAACACCGCCCCAATGCCAATGTCAGATGCATTTGTCTGGACAATGAATTCCTTCGTGAAGTCCGGAGCCTTCAGGACTGGAGCTTTACACAATGCTTGTTTCAGAGTGTTGAAGGCTCGCTGACAAGCCTCCGTCCAGATGACTCTCCTGGGTTGCTTCTTGGCTGTGAGTTCTGTAAGGGGTGCCACGATAGTGCCATACCCCTTTACGAATCGTCTGTAGTAACCTGTGAGGCCCAGGAAGGCTCCGACCTCAGTCTGGGTCTTGGGGGGTTTCCAGGCCATGATTGCCTCAATTTTCGCCTGAAGGGGCCGCACCGTTCCCCTGCCCACCAAGTGACCTAAGTACACTACCGACCCCTGTCCGATCTGACATTTGCTGGCCTTGATCGTCAAGCCAGCCCGTTCCAGGGCCTGGAGAACGGCTTGCAAATGCTGCTGTGATCCTCCCAACTGTTACTGAAGACCGCGATGTCATCCAAGTAAGCAGTAGAGATTGACTCCATCCCGGTGAGGATCGTGTTCACCAGCCGCTGAAAAGTGGCAGGAGCGTTCTTGAGCCCAAAGGGCATGACGCAGAACTGGTAGTGTCCATCAGGTGTGGAGAAGGCTGACCTTTCCCTGGCTCCATCAGTCATGGGAATCTGCCAGTACCCTGCAGTTAGGTCAATGGTACTGAGATATTGGGCAGCTCCCAACCGGTCAATTAGTTCATCCGCCCGAGGGATGGGATGAGCATCTGTCTTTGTTACTGAATTTAGTCCTCGGTAGTCCACACAGAATCGCAATTCTGGTGTGGCGCCAGGTGGGGCAGCTTAGGGAACTAACACCACCGGGCTAGACCAAGGGCTACTTGAAGGTTCGATGACTCCTAGCTCCAGCATCTTAGCTACTTCGCTTTGGATACAGGCCTTCACCTTGTCAGACAGCCGGTAAGACTTCGACTTCACAGGTGGGCTGTCTCCAGTGTCCACGTCATGGGTACACAGGTGGGTCTTGCCCGGGACAAGGGAGAACAGAGGAGCGAATGACCCCAAGACCTGGCGACATTCCTCCTGCTGCTCAGGAGTCAGGGATGGTGAGAGTTTCACTCCCTCCACTGACCCATCCTTTTATTGAGACGCAAGAAGGTCGGGGAGAGGCTCAGTGTCCTCTTCCTCTGAACCCTCAGTCACCATTACCAACATGACTTCGGGCCTCTCATAGTGGGGTTTGAGGCGATTGGCATGTAAGACCCGATGCGGGTGCCGAGGGGTTTTCATGTCCACCAGATAGGTAGTCTTGCCCATCTTTTCCAACACCTCGTAAGGGCCTGTCCATCGGTCCTGGAGGGGGCTCAGCTCTCCAGGCTCCATCACCCACACCTTCTGTCCAGGCTCCAACTCCACTGGGTGAGCATTGTGGTCATACCACGCTTTCATGACTGCCTGGCTGGCTTCCAAGTTGTCAGAAGCTTGCTTCCACAACTTAGCCATTTGGCTTCGGAAGGCCAGCATGTAGCTCACCACATCCTGGGGAACTTTCCGGGGAGATTTTTCCCAGGAGTCCCTCACCAGGCTGAGAGGTCTACGTACAGGGTGCCCGTACAAAAGCTCGAAGGGGCTGAAGCCCACTCCCTTCTGTGGCACTTCCCTGTAGGAAAAGAGCAAACAGGGTAGGAGGACGTCCCATTTCCTCCGCAGGCTTTCGGGTAGACTTCTGATCATACCCTTCAAGGTTTGGTTGAACCTTTCCACGAGACCATTGGTCTGTGGGTGATAAGGAGTGGTGAACCGGTAGGTCACTCCACACTCCTTCCACATGGCCCGCATATACGCTGACATGAAGTTGGTCCCCCTGTCAGACACAACTTCTTTGGGGAATCCCACTCGGGTAAAGATCCCCATCAGGGCCTTCGCCACTACTGGTGCAGTAATGGTTCTCAGAGGAATTGCCTCTGGATACCTTGTGGCGTGATCCACCAGTACCAGGATAAACCTGTGACCGGATGATGTCGGTGGATCTAGGGGCCCAGCAATGTCGATGCCCACCCTTTCAAAGGGGGTGCCAACGACGGGAAGGGGTTCCAGGGGAGCTTTCAGCTTCATCCCTGTTTTCCCACTGGCTTGGCATGACACGCACGACCGACAGTATGCGTCAGACGCCACCCTCTTTCGAGGCCAATAAAAGTGGGGGACAAGCCGGGCAAAGGTCTTGTCCTGACCCAAGTGTCTTGCCAAGGGAATCTCGTGAGCCAACTCTAATAGGAAGGCTCGGTAACACTGTGGGACTACCAGGGCCCGTGACAATCCGTGCACTGGTGCCCTGGGTTCACTGTAGAGGAGACCATCCTCCCAGTAGACACGATAGTTCCCAGACTCGTTACCTGCTTCCTGGGCTTCAGCCTGTTGCCTAAGACCCTCGAGGGTGGGACATTCCCTCTGTCCCTTGCTTAGTTCCTCCCTGGATGGTCCTCCTTCCACTCGCCACTCAGCGGGGATAGGCAAGTCCTCCAACGAAACCATGTCCTCCTCCGTGGACTCCGGGTCCACCTCCACAGGTGGCCTATCCGTCTCACGGGGCCCGGACATCGAGGCAGGCTCCTCCTGTCCTCGAGATGCTCCCTCATCAGCAGCTGGGTGGGCCATTGTTCCAGGCTCCAACCCACGAGACTTCTCCTCCCGAGCAGCCGCAGACCTGGTACTCACACAGGCCCAATCAGGTGTACCCAGCATCTCAGTATGAGTCCGGTATTCCACCTCCTTCCAAGCATTGTGCTCCATATCATTACCCATCAGACAATCGACTGGCACGGCGGGGCTTACGGCAACTCGAAGTGAACCTGCAACCCCTCCCCACTCAAAGGGAACCTCGGCCACGGGATAGTGGCCCATTCTGCCGTCAGCCATCGCGGCTGGATGAAGTACGCCTGGAATCACCTGCTCCGAGGACACCAGATGACTCCTTACCATAGTCATACTGGCTCCTGTATCTTTCAGAGCTTCCCCTCTATGGCCGTTGATGGTGACCCACTGCCCATACTTGGTAGTATTTGAGGGCACCTGGATCTTTGGAACCATCTCCCGATCTCCCAGGGACACTAAGGTGACACCCACCCTCTCCCTTCCCTTATCTAAGGGCATCTCCTCCCCGAGCGCTACACTAACGACTCCCAGGGTCTTTTCTCCAGTGGGAGGGGGTGGCCTCTTTGGGCATTTCACGTCTCCCTTATAATGTCCAATACCACCGCATTCAAAGCAATGGATAACCCTTGGCTGCTGACTCTGGCCAGGATTAGGGTTCTTCTGCGGGATAGCCTTAGAATTGGAAAAGTGACTTTTCCCCTTAAAGTTATTTCGGGGGCCTTTGGAGAACTCCTGTTTCTTGTTATCTTCTCCCCCTTTCTTCTGAGGAGCGCCCTGTCCGGACTTCTGAGAATCTCCTCCCGTCCCCCTCGTAGACACTCGGGTACTTACCCAAATATCTGCCTCCTCAGCAAGCTTACGGGGGCAAGTAAGTTTGCTGTCTACCAGGTGTTGCCTCAGCTCGGGAAGACATTTCTCGAGTAGATGTTCCTTGAGTATTAGTTCGTACAACCCTCGATAGTCTCCCACCTTATTACCTTGGACCCACCCATCCAGGGCTTTCTTGGCATAATCCAGGAAGTCAACCCAATTCTGTGAGCTCAGTTTGTGGCTGCCCCTGAACCTTTGCCGGTATTTCTCTGGGGTCAACCCAAACTTTTTGATGAGCGCCACCTTCATGGCGGGGTAGTCTACCTTCTCCTCCCGGTCTAGGGCCAATAGGGAATCACTACCTGTCGGAGGCATGTACCGGTATAATCCACCACCCCAATGCTTCTCATGGATCCCATGGGCTCTTAAGGAGACCTCATAGGCTGTCAACCACTTGGCTATGTCGTCTCCAGCGGTGTAACTGGCGACTACATCCTTGGGTAAATGAGGCCTGGGCTCCCTGGCAAATTCCTTTGACTGGACACCCTGCGGAGTGATGTTGTGGGCCTGGAGGTCGAGTTCTCGTAACTTGAACTCGTTTTCCATTCTCCTCCCTGCCATTCTCTCTTCCATCTCCATCTTGGCCAATTCCCATCTTAACTGTCTTTCCTCTCTTCTGTCGGCTAACTCGGTCTCTGACAACCCTCTTGAGGATACACTGCTGCCCTCCCGTGAGGCTACCTTGGGGCTGATTGACATCTCACCCACCCCCAGGGGACATTCCGCAGTTCCCTCAATGACAGTACCTCTGTCTGACTCCTCCTCCTCCACCGTTCCCTCCGTGTGCGCTTCCACCCAGGCTCGCAGACTAGTACGGAGCTCCTCTCTTTTGGCCCCTCGCCTAACAAACACTCCCCTTTCCTGACAGAAATCCTTGAGCTGTGCCACAGTATAGGTCTCCAGCTCTGACATTTCGAATTCCATCTTGTCAGTGAAAAGTGTGGACAACCACCCCGAAATAGGTTACAAGGATAGGAACTCTGAGGGTCACCTCCACCCACCTCCAGGAAGAATTTAGAAAAAGCAAAAGATTGAATTAGAGGGCCGCTAGGAGAAAACTCCGGGTGTGTACCTGTGGTGCAAACTGAATTATTATGGGGTACAAAACAAGCACGGCTCGTGATCCCACCCGCTGAAAACCAATTTTATGTTGGACCTGCAATGGGCAAGCCCAGCACAAAGGGGGTAGCTTGGCACAAGTGACAAGGCAAGTGAAGGCTGTAGTGTTTAGCCGGCTTTGACCCAATAATAACCCCCTGTGCAGCCACACCAAAAAGAAGGACACCACACCACTGCTGTAGAAAAATACGATTCCTTTATGTAAAAATTCTCTGTAAATAGGGATGATTGGGATAGCACATATACATTTCTTCTAATCACACAATTCTGGGCTTCAATTCTGTAATGAGTAATACCATAAATAATATCAGGAATAAATAGCATCAATAAATAGAATAAATATCAGGAATAAATAACATCAATAGATAGAATAAATGTTTTCAGTAATCAAGATCACAGATAAATAGTTTAAATATCACTTTCGCCTAGCAGAATAAATACTGGTTCATTTAAATAAATAAACACATGTTCATTCTGGTATCGCTGCCACCAATTAAATAGTTCAGGAACATTACATTTGCATCACGTTTCAATTTGGAAAGATAACTCTTACAGTTTGTGTTGGTTTCAATAACAAGGCATACAGGCTTCTCTGGGCACAGAATACGTTTGGGACTCTTTAAGGCTCATTCAAGTAGTACGCGCGTGTATCCAAAAAGGCAAGGAAACACAGTGAACATCTCATTTGCACGCGGCTGTCACCGGGATAGGGTCTCTGCTTGCCGGTGAAGTCTCTACGCGCTTACGGGCTTTGTCAATGCTAGCATTTAGGCGGCACCAGTTCAAGGTCTTTAGACTGACGAACAGGCTGCCGGCGAGGTCACGCAACCTTCGCGCTCAGTGAAAACAATGCCAGTTCACAGTTCCTTCACAATGCTGCACTTTACTGGAAGAAACGGGCCTACCTCACATTGGCTGTGATCGGAAAGCGATTCAGTCAGGGCACAGCACTCCTCGACGGGGTTCTCAGGGGCTCACTGGACTTCCCTCTGACTTCCGCATACAAGGTGGTTCCCGCCCACAGCTACAGCTTCTGGGTCACTGGGGAGTGGCAGGGTCGCTAGTCCCGCCCAACAAAGACTGGCGCTCCCCGCCCCGGCGCACCACCTCACCTTCAGTCCGCGCAGGAAGCGCTCTATGCTGGTGGGGCTCGGAGACGTCCGAGCTCTCCTCTAGAGGCACCTGTCGCGAAGGGGGCACAGTCGACAATCGCGGTCGCGACGAACTTGCTCTCGCCACACGACTCGTGAAATCTGTCGCAATTCACCACCGGGGGGGGGGCGGGGAGCCCACGCAACTGGCCACAGTCTTTTGGGGGCAAATGAGGCACTCGCTGGGTAGGCACTGTAGGCGCAAGGTCATCGCTAATGCAGATAACTGGAACGCCAGTCAGGGTCAATGCCAATGACCTTTGCCACTCTACTGTCCGCGCTACCAGCCACCTCAGGGGTCAACAGGGCAGGTGTCAATCTGGTGTCAAGTCTGGAAACTAAAATGAATCTGAAATGGATCTAAAATGGCCGCCAGGGACTGAGCCTTATAAAGCCTGTGCCCTGGGGTGCTGGCACGAGCCAGAAGGTTCTAGAACCTTCTCTGGCTGTGACAATGACATGGCCCTTTGGAAGTGTATTTAGGCCACTCAGAGCCACCGTACTGTGGTTCTAGATCAGCCATTTTGTGTACCTGAGAGAAAATAAGGAAATTCCTGTCAGAAAAGCGCTCTAAACAAAGGGAGCCAAAACCTCTAAAGGTCAAAGTTCATGAAGGCTCCAATGGGAGTCACTCACATGAGGGAAAAGGGTGTCTACCATTTTAGGGCCATATCTATGGGTTGACAACCCCAGTTTGTAATGCCACCGGTTTCACCATGTCTTGTAAATAGGTGCCACAAACCTGGTGAGCAACTGGGCGTCAAGGAACATCTAACCCCATGAAACAGCACATAAAAAGTCCTGGCAGACAAAGAAAAGCGACAAATTTTAGGAGGTACAAGGGAACAAAAGAAATCATATTGGTGAGGGGACTCTCAGAAGCAGACAGGCCTAACAATTACCCTGTGTCTTGGCCTTCCAAATGTTCTTATCTATGTGAGCCTTATCGCTCAAGTTACCGCATACTATTTTCCCTAAAAAAACGTAGGATTTTACAATTTCCAGCTTATCACCGCCTAGAGACCAACTAAAATTCCCAGATTTCGATTTTTTCTTTCCCATCATACACATTACCTTGCTTTTAGAGATATTGATCTTCAAATGATGGGACTCGGCAAATACATGTAATGCATGCAGACGATTATTAAGTCCTTTCGGAGTAAGGTTTAAAAGTAATATATCATCTGCATACATCAAACATGCAACTGGTTTGTCCCCTAAGATAGGGGCAATTCCTTCGCTTAAGGATAAGGTCTGGGGGAGGTCACAAACATAAAGGGAAAACAATAGTGGAGCTAATAAACAACCCTGTTTAAGACCATTGGCTGAGGGGATTGCTTGGGATAGGCCTATCTCTCCTCTCAACAATACTCTGCACCAGGTATCAGAGTGGAGGTCCTTGCACCAGTTCCTTCCGCCGGAATAGTAGACATGCCCCATCTGTGCCCTGTGTAATTGCAGACTTACACACTTCTGTCGATGCACATTATGTTCATGCATCCTGCATTTGTGAGATTATCCTGGACCCTCTACGCCCCAATGTGTGCTTGCAATAACATCTGTGTGGGCCATGCAAAGTGCCCTTGTGAGGGGTCCCCTAGTTTTGGAGGGAGGGAGGTGTCGGGCTCTACATGGTCATTCATCGTTGGGATGGTGTGGGTAGTCTATTATGGGGTGAACAGCAGTGTCCGCATGCTGAGTGTGAATTAATGTATACCTACTTTGCCTGCACCATGATAGTTGTTGCCCCAACATCTGCAACTAATGTGCCCCAGATTACCACATGGTGCTTGCTATGGCCTACGTGGCATTGGGGACTGTGATGTCCTACTAGGTGTGTGTGTTGTCCCCTCCTGTTCCCTGAAGCTCTGTCAGTGGTAATAAGTGTTGTACCCTCATCATGTCCCAAGATGTGGGCAGGCCAAGTTGTGTGTGTGGTACACTCCATCTACGGGCAGGGTGTAGTGCTGTGTGGCATCAACATGGCTCACTCGTGGCAAATATTCAGTGTTACAGGCACTGTTGTGTCTATGTTGTGTGGAGCTGCACAGTGATAGCAGGGTGTGGTGGTTACCATGTAGATTTGGCCCTCTCCTGTGGTGCATTGTCTTGAATTTGTGTCACCAGATGATGACACTTACACAATCCTGTATCTCTCTCTCATGCAGATTCGCAAGAGACCACAGAGGAACATGAGCCCAAACCCAGTGGTGGCGAGAGCAGCACTACAGCTGCAGTGGAGGCCAGTGACACAGAGCCCACCAGCGCATCTGAGGACTGAAGTATGTAGGAGGAATCCGTGGCTAAGACACAGAGTACCACATCATCTGATGCCAGCGGGGATGCAGCCATGTTGGCAGGCACATGGGATGGGGAGTCTGCATCATCATCTACCACCCAGCGGCCAGTGCCCAGCCTCCCATCCACTTCCTGTGGTGCTGCCCGTATCCGTGTCACTAAGAGGGGATGAGTCACATTCACACCTGGCACCACTGCCCCTGCACCTGTTCCCCCTGTCCCCCCTGCTGCCCTCAGTGCAGAGTGTGTAGAGCTCCTGCGCCAGCTCTGTATGGGCCAGACCACCCTGCTCAATGCCTTCAGTGACCATGACAATAAATTAGGCCAGGTGGTTGCATACATGCAGGGAATACACACTGACGTGGGTGGGCTACACCGTACAGTCCAGGCCTTGTCATCCACAGTGACGTCAGCCCTTCAACAGGCATATGTCCCATTGCAGCTCAGGTGCCTTTGTCCACCCCCCAGTCAGTGACCACATCAGGTGACAGTGACCACGGTTCGCCTGCGCCACCAAAAAGATACAGCACAAGGAGCACACAAGACACAACCCAGGAACTCCCGCCCACAGACACCATCCCCCTTGAAGAACAGGGCCACCCCACAATACACAGACAAGAGCCAGTCAGGGAAGATCAAGGCCAGGCAATCAATGAGGCAGACATCAGGCTCACATGCCGCAGAGGCATCAGCAGCAAAAGACTCACCTGTCACTGACACTTCACACAGACCTACCCATGCAGTGTCTGTGTCCACTGAGGAGGTGTTGCATATCAGGGGTACACCTAGGAAGAGCACAGGGACACATCCACCACCACATCTACCCCAATTTAGAGTCCATTGAAGCAGGTGGAGGAGGGCACTGTAGAGACCACCCCTGGCAAGAAGGCAAAGGAGGGCACTGTAGAGACCACCCCTAGCAAGAAGGCAAAGGAAGGCACTGTGGACACCACCCCTGGCAGGAAGGCGAAGGATGGCACTGTAGACACCACCCCTGGCAAAAAGGCAAAGCAGGGCACTGTACACACCACCCCTGGCAAGAAGGCAAAGGAGGTCACTGTAGACACCACCCCTGGCAAAAAGGCAAAGGAGGTCACTGTAGACACCTCCCCCTGGAAAAAAGGCAAAGCAGGGCACTGTAGGGGGTACACCAGAACCAGAAGAGGCGAAGGAGGTCCAGAGGTGTATCTAAACCAAGAGTTCCGCAGGATCCAGCACATCACCAGAGGTAGGGCCAGGGCCTGAACCTGATATGGGACAGTTGGTGTGTGTGCCTGTTGTGTCATCAACACTTCCCATAAACCCCAAGACAGGGAAGCCAATTCTTATTCCCAAAAAGTGGAAGGGCACCCTTCCAACCTCTCCCACCCACACTGTGTCAGAAGCCTGCATGACTCCACCTCCACGTGCCACTATGCCACCTGGTCCACACAGCCCTCCAGCTTGCCAAGCCACTGTTAGCCCCACAGCACCTGGGGCTCTGTCACCACAGTCAAGTGGTCCTGCTGTCCCTGACACACAGCCAGGTACAAGTCCGCTTGACAGCCAGGAGTGAGTTGACATCACCCTCATACGCCTGTGCATCATACAGGTGTGCTAGTCCTGACCATTGTTTACAAGCATGGACACTGGCCCTGTTGCTATGCTGTGTCGTGCTCTCACCTGTTCCTTGGGCACTGGCCCTGTTGCTCTGCTGTGTCATGCTCTCACCTGTGCCTTGGACACTGGCCCTGTTGCTCTGCTGTGTTGCCTCTTCCCTGCCATGGACACTGGCCCTGTTGCTCTACTGTGTCGTGCTCTCACCTGTGCATTGGACACTGGCCCTGTTGCTCTGCTGTGTTGGCCTCTCCCCTGCCATGGACACTGGCCCTGTTGCTCTGCTATGTCGTGCTCTCACATGTGCCTTGGACACTGACCCTGTTGCTCTGCTGTCTTGGCCTCTCCCCTGCCATGGACACTGGCCCTGTTGCTCTGCTGTGTTGTGCTCTCACCTGTGCCTTGGACACTGGCCCTGTTGCTCTGCTGTGTCGTGCTCTCACCTGTGCCTTCGACACTGGCCCTGTTGCTATGCTGTGTCGTGCTCTCACCTGTGCCTTGGACACTGGCCCTGTTGCTCTGCTGTGCTGTACTCTCCCCTCTGCCATGGCCACTGGCCTTCCTGTTTGTGTTTCACCTGTGCATGGTATATAGCATGTTTGCATCATTTTGAGCCTTGCTGTTGTCTACTATTGTTGTTCTGCTGCATCTGTGCAATATGTGAATAAATACAGTTAGTTCTGGTGTGTGTTTTGTCGGTGTCCTTGCTGATCAAAGTTCTATTTCTGTTCGCATTTCATTGCCTGTGCACCATGCTCCATGTATCACTTAAACATTGCAAGGCACTTTGCTGCCATCATCATTTTGGGCAGGGGTGACAGGGTCTTAAGTCCGTTCTGAGCCTGCAAATTGTTTGAACTGTGATGGCTATTTTACCTGGCATGCAGTCATCTTGTTAGTGATTTGCTGTTGTTGCATACACTGTTCACATGTCTGGTTGGGGGACACTGCCATTACAGGGTGTGATGCTGTGCAAATGTTTCAAAGCTGGCTGGGATATGTAATGAAGTATGTGTGTCCAGCCTTGTATGTGTATGGTCATCTTGTGTTGGCCCTTGGTCCTGGTGCCATGGCCTACATGAGATACGTGGTGTTGGGTGTAGCAGAGGTGTGCAGTGTGAAGGGTGTCAGTTTGTTGTGGATGTGTGTGTGCCCCTGTATTGTGTGAGACACACATGTGTCAGCCAGGAGTTGTATGCCTGTTGTTTGTTTTGTCTTACCCTGGGTAGAGGATTGTATGCACTTGTGTGAGCTGTTTGTAGTGCACTGTGCTGTGTGTCGGTGTGTCAATGGTATTGTGTGTGACTCCTCCTTGTTGTGTTAGTAAGTTTGAAGTGTACAAATTGTGTGAGTTCACATCAGTGTTGTGTTTGATTGATCCTCAATGTGTCTTGGGTGTTTTTGTGTGCACTGTGTGGCCCTGATGCTCCACACTGGCATTGTGTTTGTGTTTGTGATGCATTGCAGGCACATGGTGGTTTTTCCACTCCTGCATGGTGTGTGAGGTTTTAGGCCATCCCCTATGTGTGCCACTTGTGCCTGGCCATTGTGGGTGTTCCGTCCCTCTATTTGGGTGTGGTACACCCCTTACATGTCTGCTACTGACATGCAGGGTGTTTACCTTTGATGTCAGCTTTGCCCTTGGTTTCCATGTGGGTGTGCCTCCCCATCACTTCATATGTGGGCTTGTGCTTTGTGGTGCAGTTCTTGGGCCTTAAGTGTTGTTCCACTCTGGACATTGCCCCAATGGTTTATGTGTGCTGTCCTTGTGCTATTGGTCATTCTGTAGTGGTCATGTGCACTTCAGCTGTGTGTGCTGGTCAGTGCTCTGGTGGAGGTGGCTGTGCTCTTGTATCCCAGAGTGGTGCATGTGTAGATGTTGTGTTGGATGTATGGATGTAAGGTGTGGTATTGCTTCAGTTCCTGGGTGTGGTGTTGTATTTGTGCAGTGCTGATTTGTGGTGTGTGATGCGGTTGTGTCAATCATGCCTGTTATGCAGACACTGCTTGTCGTGCATGCGGTGCTGTGTGTAAGTGACCTTGGCATTGCCTGATGTGCATTCCCTGATGTCTTGTGGTGTTTGTTGATTGAGGTTTCATATGCATCTGTGATGGGTTTGATGTGGCTGTGTGTGTTGGTCCAGATGCACTTCTTGTGTGATTTGTGTTATGGTGTGTGTGTTTTGTTCCTGAGTGATGTTGTTGTGTACTCTTGCTGTGTCTGTTCTCACATTGATTTTCCCCAGTTTGGCTGACGGTATGTATTTTTCTGTTGGAGTTCAGTATGTGTTCCTGTAGTGTTTGTGTGTTGTTCTTGTGCAGGCATCGGTTGAGGCATCCCTGTGTGTGTGATGTGTTTGTGGCTACACCCAGGGTATGTGTTTGTTTGTGTGTGTGTATGTGCTGGCAAGGATTGTGAGCCTTGAGTGTGTGTGGCAGTGGTGTTGTGTGTTCCTTGTCAGCCACTCCTGCAGTGGCTGTCTCCCTGGTTGTGTGTTGTGTGATGCAGAGAGTGTGTATTGTGCTTGTTGTTGCAGTGCTTGTTGGTGAGCATGGGGTTGCACGGGATGGGCACCTGGCCTGTGGGTTGATGGAGTGTGTTGCTGTGTGGTTGGGGGCTGTGTATCCCTGTGGTGTTTGTGCCCTGCCCATGCCTTGGAGTGGCCCTGCCTTCTGCATAGTGCGCATGTGTTGACCGCGGCGGTGACGTGACCGGGAACGGGACGTTGCGGCTGGATGGCGGTCGAGGTGTGTCCCGGATGCTGAGGGGTGCATTGTTGTGAGGTGGGTGATATGTGTGTGCCTGTGTGGATGTGTTGTGTCCCCCAGCAGGGTATCTGTGTGGTGATTAGACCCTGTGTCGGCCTGTGTGTTGTGTGTTGCATATGTATATTTGCGTACCTGGTGCGGCTTCAGCGGGGGTCCATCTGACGAAAGTGTTGTAGGAGGAACATCACCGGATGCATATGGAGTGCTGGGTTCATGGCGTTTGGGACCGGGTCTCGGCTATCTTGCTCCGCTGTCGACTTTCCGCCTGCTCAGGCTGGCGGTGTCTCCGCTGCGGTGCGTCTGCTTATTTGGGCCATCCTAATTTGTCGAGCGGGGCAGACGTCATTCGGCATGGCGGAGAGTCTCGATTGGCTCATGCCGCCGCGGTGGCGGGCGCACTTTGATTCCGGTGCGCGGCACTCCGCTGCAGACGGGAAATGACCTATGTTTACCTTTCCTAATGTGGCGGATGTGAGTTCCGCTGCTCGCGGGCAGAGAAAGCTGTTTTTTCGCCCCGCCACCACCGCGGTGGTGCCACAGCCCGCCATCCTAATGGACCCCTATATTTTAAAACTAAAACTGTAATGTCGAAATGTGTAATAGAAATGGGTATTAAATTACTATTGTAAAACCACGTAGGTGTAACAGTAATGAAAGATGTGAGAAGTTGGCCTGATATGCAGTGCTCACTATTCTAGTGATCACTATGTATCAGTCCAAACAACCCTTATTGATGATTGGTTGTAAGTCAACCTTATAGACCAGCTATCCTAGTAGCATGGATACGAGCAGTCTAAGGCTAAGACTCTAGAAGGCGTGTTAAGCCAGCTGTTTTACCATCACATTACCCCTTGAACACCCAGTGAAAGGACACCACACAAGTTGTTATGAAAATAAACAGTGTATTTATTTATAACAAGACTACCCTGGCTCTTTATGAGACAGGGAGCTAAGCACACAACAAAACTCTTATAAAAATACTTCAAGTCGCACAATTTACACAAATGCCCGAGGGGCACGAAAAACCATATACTACAAAAGTGGAATGCGAATTACTAGCATCGAAGTAACGATTCTCAGAGGCTTTGGGATCGCTAGGGCTGGACTACTGAACCTTTGGATTACTAGCAGGAGGCCTAGGGAACTCGGGTGCAGAGTGTGCACTCTCACGCGGGATGCGGGACAAAGTCTATGGAAACTAGAATTTACAAAGTTAGTGTTCTCGGGCGAACCCGACTAGGTAGGTCAAAAACGAAAGTGGATCTGGACCCTTGGATAGTGAGGCTATGCTGAGGCACCGAAATGCCGAAGTTACCTAGCCCAGGGGCTGCAGCTGCATAGGTCTGAAAAGACGTCGGGATTCTCCGTTGACGAACCAGGAGCCTGAAGGAAAGGAGTTGCTGGCAGGCGACCAGTGAAGATTGTTCGGGTGATCCAAGCCTGGATCGAAGATAGATGACACTTGAAAGCAGAGGGGACCAAGTTCGTGACTACTAGCCAGTAGTCAGGTGGCACCAGGAGGGCACCGGATGGTAGTCACCTCGACTAGGTGAGTGGGCGACGCTGGGCTCTGTAGTCTCACGGACCAGGAGGCGTTGTCGGCGACCAGGATGGAGGTACGAGCTGTTCCACGATGGATGATGCTCTCGACGTCGCTGGACCCAGGATTGGGGCAACAAGTCTTGGCAAATTCAAGCCCACGCGGTGACCTAAAATGGCGTCTGGAGTGGACCAGGAGGGTCCGGGGTGCTCCTCTCTTGGAAGGGAGCAAGGGCCAGTCTGGAGCAACCAGACCAGCAACAGTGATGTCGTCGGGCGTCGTTAAGAAGGCCACAAGCCAGCGGGCTAGTAGCCAAACAACGCGGTGAGCAGCAAAAAGCAGAAGGGCCCCACGCAGATCGTGGAGATGCTGGGAGGCTGAACTTCGGTGCTGGGGCTGCTCAGGGTCGGGGCTTCTCGGACCCCAAAGCACTCACCAGAGGATCCCTTGGCAGTCGTGCTGGAAAGAAGTCGTGTAGTCTTGAAGATGGCCGGTCCCTCGAGGTCTCGTCGCACCCACGGTTCTCAGCTTAGCTGTAGAGGTGGGTAAAGGTCAGAGGTGCCAGGGAAGCCGGTTCTCGTCGAGCTGGGCAGTCAGATTCCGGAGGAAGGACTTGCAGCAGACCGCAGTGTTCTTTTAAGATGGTGCCTGCGGATGCAGGGTGACTACTCCTTAGTCACAAGGGAGAATCTTGAAGAAGAAATCTTGATGTCCTTTCGTAGAGAGTCGTGTCTTGATTCCAAAGATGATCTAATTTGGAAGGGGGCCTGCTCCTACCTTTATCTTGGAAAAGGGGGCTGGCACGCGACTAAGTCCTGCCCTATGGGTGGGACCAGGAGGGGGGTGTCTCACACGATTCCAAGCACTCTGTCTTCAGGATTATTAAGGCCTGCCATAGGAGTGACTGATAGGAGATCTGTGTGTCCATTTAGGTTTAGATATAGGAATACTATATCTAAAGCAAAGGGTGTTTACACCTCCTTGCCCCAGCTGTCGTGCAGCCAGTTGTGTCAGATTTAGTTAGTCAGTCCAGGGGTGGCATAATACATGCTGCAGCCCCTGGGAGACTTCTGGGTGCACCTCAGCCCTGGTTACAGGGACTTGAGAGGGCCCAGTGCCAATTCAGTACCTGGGTACAATTTGGATTAGAGAGAACAGCTAGGCTGTGGGTCTGATTAGCAGGCCCACAGCCAGGGAAAGTCGTAAACCAGTGAAGCAAAAAGCAAAAATCTGGGTGATCATAGGATTGCAGACCCTACTCTCCTACATGACCCCCCCCCCAACTTTGGGACAATAAACTAACCTTGACCAGGTGAGTCTTCTTGCTCTAAGTGGAAATACCTGGAGAGCCCATCAGCATTGCTGTGATCAGTACCAGGTCTATGCTCCACTGTAAAATCCATCCCCTGTAGGGAAATGGACCACCTAAGCAGTTTGGGGTTTTCACCCTTCATCTGATTTAGCCACAAGAGGGGCTTATGGTCGGTCTGAATGGTGAAGTGAGTGCCAAACAAGTAGGCCCTCAGCTTCTTCAGGGCCCAAACCACAGCAAAGGCCTCCCTCTCAATAGCTGACCAATTTTTCTCTCTGGGGGTCAGCCTCCTGCTAATGAAAGCAATAGGCTGGTCATTACCATCAAAATTCAGCTGAGACAGAACAGCTCCCACACCCAACTCAGAAGCATCTGTTTGGACAATGAATGGCTTGGAGTAATCTGGACTCTTAAGGATAGGTGCTGTGCACATGGCCTGTTTTAGGTCATTGAATGCTTTCTGACAGCTGGCTGTCCACTGAACTTTCTGTGGCATCTTCTTGCTTGTCAGGTCATTAAGAGGGGTCACTATGGACCCATATTTTCTGACAAACTTCCTATAGTACCCAGTCAGGCCCAAGAAAGCTCGAACCTGAGTCTGGGCGTGGGTTCGGATCCCACCGCTGCCACCAATGTGAGAAGTTGGCCTGATATGCAGTGCTCACTATTCTAGTGATCACTATGTATCAGTCCAAACAACCCTTATTGATGATTGGTTGTAAGTCAACCTTATAGACCAGCTATCCTAGTAGCATGGATACGAGCAGTCTAAGGCTAAGACTCTAGAGGGCGTGTTAAGCCAGCTGTTTTACCATCACATTACCCTTTGAACACCCAGTGAAAGGACACCACACAAGTTGTTATGAAAATAAACAGTGTATTTATTTATAACAAGACTACCCTGGCTCTTTATGAGACAGGGAGCTAAGCACACAACAAAACTCTTATAAAAATACTTCAAGTCGCACAATTTACACAAATGCCCGAGGGGCACGAAAAACCATATACTACAAAAGTGGAATGCGAATTACTAGCATCTAAGTAACGATTCTCAGAGGCTTTGGGATCGCTAGGGCTGGACTACTGAACCTTTGGATTACTAGCAGGAGGCCTAGGGAACTCGGGTGCAGTGTGTGCACTCTCACGCGGGATGCGGGACAAAGTCTATGGAAACTAGAATTTACAAAGTTAGTGTTCTCGGGCGAACCCGACTAGGTAGGTCAAAAACGAAAGTGGATCTGGACCCTTGGATAGTGAGGCTATGCTGAGGCACCGAAATGCCGAAGTTACCTAGCCCAGGGGCTGCAGCTGCATAGGTCTGAAAAGACGTCGGGATTCTCAGTTGACGAACCAGGAGCCTGAAGGAAAGGAGTTGCTGGCAGGCGACCAGTGAAGATTGTTCGGGTGATCCAAGCCTGGATCGAAGATAGATGACACCTGAAAGCAGAGGGGACCAAGTTCGTGACTACTAGCCAGTAGTCAGGTGGCACCAGGAGGGCACCGGATGGTAGTCACCTCGACTAGGTGAGTGGGCGACGCTGGGCTCTGTAGTCTCACGGACCAGGAGGCGTTGTCGGCGACCAGGATGGAGGTACGAGCTGTCCCACGATGGATGATGCTCTCGACGTCGCTGGACCCAGGATTGGGGCAACAAGTCTTGGCAAATTCAAGCCCACGCGGTGGACCTAAAATGGCGTCTGGAGTGGACCAGGAGGGTCCGGGGTGCTCCTCTCTTGGAAGGGAGCAAGGGCCAGTCTGGAGCAACCAGACCAGCAACAGTGATGTCGTCGGGCGTCGTTAAGAAGGCCACAAGCCAGCGGGCTAGTAGCCAAACAACGCGGTGAGCAGCAAAAAGCAGAAGGGCCCCACGCAGATCGTGGAGATGCTGGGAGGCTGAACTTCGGTGCTGGGGCTGCTCAGGGTCGGGGCTTCTCGGACCCCAAAGCACTCACCAGAGGATCCCTCGGCGGTCGTGCTGGAAAGAAGTCGTGTAGTCTTGAAGATGGCCGGTCCCTCGAGGTCTCGTCGCACCCACGGTTCTCAGCTTAGCTGTAGAGGTGGGTAGAGGTCAGAGGTGCCAGGGAAGCCGGTTCTCGTCGAGCTGGGCAGTCAGATTCCGGAGGAAGGACTTGCAGCAGACCGCAGTGTTCTTAAGATGGTGCCTGCGGATGCAGGGTGACTACTCCTTAGTCACAAGGGAGAATCTTGAAGAAGAAATCTTGATGTCCTTTCGTAGAGAGTCGTGTCTTGATTCCAAAGATGATCTAATTTGGAAGGGGGCCTGCTCCTACCTTTATCTTGGAAAAGGGGGCTGGCACGCGACTAAGTCCTGCCCTATGGGTGGGACCAGGAGGGGGGTGGTTACACCCCTCTCCTTTGGCGGGCTTTCCCCAGCTCAGGGGCTGGTGTGCCCCTGGAACTGGTTCAAGCCGGCCTATGCACAGTGAGCACCGGGGTGCCACTTGCAGTCACCTTCCTCTGTAGCCCTGCCTACCTGGAATACACAAAACCCTGTCTGGGACGGTGCTGGCACCGCCCCTGGCAGGAAACCCTTTGTCCTTGCCTCCTGCTCTGGGAGGACTCCCAGCAGCAGGAGGGCAGACTTGTGTCTCGGTGGCAGCATCCATTTTGTGGATGCTAAGGCTCTGTCTGACTTTAACCGGGGTTACAGGTTACATCCATGTCGTGTCCCTCTAGAAGGGTGGAATGCTAACCCCGTCGCCAGAATTGGCGAGGGGTTAGTATTCCAATTCGTATGACACCTTACTCGACATGTTTTGATAAAGCGATACCAGAGTTGGCATATAACCGCGAGGATTATAATGCACTTAAGAGTATATGGTATGCGATATCATGGAAACGGCTAAGGGATAGATCCCGAAAGCCGCAGACAGGCTCAGCTCATGCCAGCGACTGTCTCACACGATTCCAAGCACTCTGCCTTCAGGATTGTTAAGGCCTGCCATAGGAGTGACTGATAGGAGATCTGTGTGTCCATTTAGGTTTAGATATAGGAATACTATATCTAAAGCAAAGGGTGTTTACACCTCCTTGCCCCAGCTGTCGTGCAGCCAGCTGTGTCAGATTTAGTTAGTCAGTCCAGGGGTGGCATAATACATGCTGCAGCCCCTGGGAGACTTCTGGGTGCACCTCAGCCCTGGTTACAGGGACTTGAGAGGGCCCAGTGCCAATTCAGTACCTGGGTACAATTTGGATTAGAGAGAACAGCTAGGCTGTGGGTCTGATTAGCAGGCCCACAGCCAGGGAAAGTCGTAAACCAGTGAAGCAAAAAGCAAAAATCTGGGTGATCATAGGATTGCAGACCCTACTCTCCTACAAAAGACATAGATAGAGTAGGGTATAATTTACTATTCTAACTTCAGGAAAGTGCAGCAGTAGGGAAAGTGATGGATAGTGTAGGGAAATAATTTACTATTCTTACTCTAGAAAAGTGCAGCAGTAGGGAAAGTGATGGATAGTGTAAGGGTATAATGTACTATTCTAACACCAGGAAGGTGCAGCAGTACAGAAAGTGATGGATAGTGTAGGGGTATAATTTACTATACCAACTCCAGGAAAGAGCAGCAGTAGGGAAAGTGATGGATAGTGTAAGGGTATAATTAACTATTCTAACTCCAGGAAAGTGCAGCAGTAGAGAAAGTGATGGATAGTGTAAGGGTATAATTTACTATTTTAACTTCAGGAAAGTGCAGCAGTAGGGAAAGAGATGGATAGTGTAGGGAAATAATTTACGATTCTTACTCCAGGAAAGTGCAGCAGTAGGGAAAGTGATGGATAGTGTAAGGGTATAATGTACTATTCTAACACCAGGAAGGTGCAGCATTACAGAAAGTGATGGATAGCGTAGGGGTATAATTTACTATTCTAACTCCAGGAAACTGCAACAGTAGGGAAAGTGATGGATAGTGTAAGGGTATAATTTACTATTCTAACACCAGGAAGGTGCAGCAGTAGGGTAAGTGATGGATAGTGTAAGGGTATAAATTACTATTCTAAGTCCATAAAAGTGCTGCAGTTGTAAAAGAGATGGATAGTGTAGTGGTATAATTAACTATTATAACTCCAGGAAGGTGCAGCAGAAGGGAAAGTGATGGATAGTGTAAGGGTATAATTTACTATTCTAACTCCAGGAAGGTGCAGCAGTAGAGAAAGTGATGGATAGTGTAAGGGTATAATTTACAATTCTAACTCCAGGAAAGTGCAGCAGTAGGGAAAGTGATGGATAGTGTAGGGGTATAATTTACTATTCTTACTCCAGGAAGGTGTACCAGTAGTCTTAGTGATGTAAAAAGAAGTGATTGTAAGTGATACATTTGAAAATTACATTTCAAAATCTTTTTCACTTTCTTTTCAGATAATGTCTACAGACAAAGCTGCAGCATACATAAAATCAAATCGTGGAAACCGACTATTAAAGCATGCAGGATATATATATTGTAAAGATAGAATAAGTGTACCACGAAGACATTGGAGATGTGTGCAATTTTACTCAAGCCATTGCAGAGGCAGAGCGGTTACTCTTGGTGAGACAGTCATTAAGACAACCGACCACAACCACTCTGCCTCTGTAATGGACATTCAGGTTAGAGAAACAATCAATGAAATGAAAGAAATTGCATGCACCTCCAATGAAACTTCTGATTCTATTTTAAGAGAGGTTGCACAGCATGTCCCCAGCCATGTAGCTAGCAGTATGCCTATAATTCCTAATCTGAGAAGAATTATCCAAAGAAAAAAAGCAGGCAAGTAACACTTATACCACCACTCCTCATACCTTTTCTGAAATTCGCATTCCTCCTGAACTCTCTATCTCTTTTTCCAATGAACCTTTCCTCCTGTATGACAATGAAAACCCTCAAAAACCAATTCTAATCTTTAGTACACCCCGCAACCTTGTTAAATTAGAGAATAGTGAAATTTGGATGATGGATGGGACGTTTAAAAGTTCGCCTCACCCATTAACACAAATTTACACTATTCATGCTAAAATAAATAACACTGTAATTTCCTTAGTCTACAGTTTGCTACCTGATAAACAATCTGCAACCTACATTGAACTTTTGTCTGTGATTAAAACCAAAACATCAAACAAAAGCTCTAGGAAATTAATTGTTGATTTTGAATTTGCAATGATTAATACAATCACCAAAACGTACACGGATACCCAAATTCGGGATGTTTTTTCCATTTTTCCCAGGCATTTTGGCGTAAATTACAAAAAACATCCCTGGTTGCAGATTATTCAACGGATAGCAAACTACAATTTGAACTAAAAAAACTAACAGCACTTTGCTTTGTTCCTCCTGAAAGTGTAGACGAGTACTAACCTGCAATTACAGAAACAGATTTTTTTATGAAAACGAGAAAAAATTTGCACCCCTACTAAATTACTTTGAAGACACATGGATTGGACATCTAAGTAGGTCGGGTCGCAGGAGGAAGCCACGTTTCCATGTGAAGTGGTGGAACTGCTACACGAGTTGCTTAGAAGGAGAAGCAAAGACAAACAATGCCATAGAGGGATGGCGTAACTCCTTCAACCATACAATTGGAAAACCACACCCCAACTTTTATCATTTTTTGGAAACTTTGAAGAAGGAGCAAAGTTTTCAAGAAATGACAATTTCCCAAACATTAGCAGGTAGTCTAACCCCACGCATCTCTAAAAAATCAAAGGAAATGTCTGAGAGACTATTGGGTGTTTTGCAACAGTTTTCGTTGTGCGTGGCTTTAGACTACCTTGATAATGTTGCTAACATACTACATTTTTAACTAATAATACATCTTTACTTTTCTACTTTGCCCTAAATTCACATTACTTCTAATTACAATTGGCAATTTTCGTAAACAATTTTCTAAATTTATAAGTAGGGTCACCTTACCTTTAGATGTCTTCAATCTTCCTGTGAATTCATTCTTGTAAATATATCCAACATGAAATCCTTTGGCTTGTTTAAAATAAAGGTATACATTTTTTTCTGAATGACAACATTTTCCAAAATGTTTTGTTTTCCCAAAAAAACCAAGTTCCAATTACCAAATTCCAAATGTGTAAGATCCAAACAGTAGAAGATCGATTCCAACATTTCTTTATTCGAACCACATCCCATGTATTCCACATCTTCTTTTCCAAAAACGATCACCAAACCAAAAAATTCTTCTGATCCAATAATGTCCTCCTTTTAATCCACAAGCGTTCTTCTTTCTTCTGTACACGATTTCCAAACTAAAAAAAATTTCGAACCCAATAATCCTTCTAGTATAAAACAATGGCCACAATCCGTCTCGAAAATCCCAAATTCCGAAAAAAACAACGCATTCCAAAATTCAAATCCAGGTACTCGATATTCTTCTTCGAATTTACACATTTAATTTATACATATACAGTACTTACACATTACTATTAGAAACATTTTGCAATCTTAACACATTTTAAATACTCTAAACAGGCGACCCGACAACGGCATACACTAGCTACATAACCGGAGACATGCTGAAATTCAAATAACAATGTTTACATTAACACTTGCAACCTCTCCTTATTCTCTCTTTACAATATATATAGACCTAAACATATTTTTTTACATTAAAATTAGTTTGTAAAGTTTCCTACCTGAGCGCAGATCGGCTTCCTGCTGCTTTGTCCAACGACGCTCTGCAAAATGGCCGTGATCTTCACGTTACGCGTCTACGTCATCTGGAGTAACAAACAACACAAAAGGACAATTTATTAATATTATACATTCTTGTACATTAAAAAAGTTAAAAAAGTGTACTTTTCAAAAGAAACAGACATTCATTAATTTTTCTAAAAATGTAGTAACATTTTTTAAATTATTCTTTATATTTTACACTGTCTTTGAATTAAATATATATTTTTTCAACTATGTATTCAGTGTCTTTTTATATCTATGAATGTTATAACTAGATTTATTATGTTTATACTACTATCTAAAATGTTATTTTAAATATCTTACCTCTATTCTTCTTCCAAAGTCCACTCCAGTATTCCGCATCCTGTTATTAATTAACTCTATAAGAGGTTCGCTTTTTCCATAGAGGTAGCTGTGGAAATAAATGAAGGACAATACGTCTCATTGAACTCAATGGAAAAGCGTAGGAAATGTTTATGAATACATACTTTTCTTTCTTTTTTAAAAGACTATTACTATCTCACTGGTTCACTAAACATTTATTAAATTAATTAATGTTTTTAAAAAAAAATAAAAAAAATTATACTATAGTATTTTTATACTTTTTTAAATAAAAAATGTAATACATTTTCAAATTAAATGTAGTTAATATAATTACTAATTTTAAATATTTAAATTCTAAAGTATAAAAATTTTCTTTTCTAAAATTATAAATAAATTACTATTTATTATTAGATTTACACTTTAGTTTTTTTATTCATACATTAAATTATAATACAGTAATGTACTTAATAAATATAAGGTAATAATTAAAATACTTTTCAAAACTTTTCTATTTTTTTAAAATAATGCTCATAATAAATCTAATAGTTTAATTAGTATTATTTAAAGTAATTAATACTAAAGTATTTAATACGTAATATTAATAATAGTTTTAATCATAACATAATTTTTAAATTATTAAAAAATTAAATAATATTAATACAAAGATATTATTTTATAAACTTTTGTATAAGTCTAATAATTTAATTAGTATTATTTTTAGTAATTAATAATAACGTTTTTTCATAAATAACAATAATATTACTAATAAATGAATAAAAATTTAATTATTATTTAATAAAATAATATTAATACTATAGTATTTTTTGTAATACTGTTCAAAACTTTTCTATATTTTAAAATTAAAGTACATTACAAATCTAACAGTTTAATTAGTATTATTTTAGCATTATTATTAGTTTTATTTTCAGTAATTAATTCTAAAGTATTTTTTAAATATTAATAATAATATTCATAATAATAAAATAATATTAAAAATATTTAAAAAAAAATATTAAACAAATTAAAATTAAAATTAAAATAATCATAATAATTAAAACATGAGTTGTAATAGCACCTGTGTTGTAATAGCACCTGCGTTGTAATAGCATGCGTTATAATAGCATGCGTTGTAAAGGCACCTGTGTTGTAATAGTTGCGTTGCAATAGCACTGCATTGTAATAGTTGCGTTGTAATGGATGTTCCTATTAGGAATCCCAGCCATCACAGGGAGGGTGGACTGCTGAATCAGCTGACCACCATGTCTGTGATTGCTTTTGAACAGAGCATTTTGTTTTACATTAAGCCTGTTTTCCTTAAACAAAACAGGATGTGTTTAAAAAGAAAAAGAAACGTGAAGATTAATTTTTTAAGAGTAGGCAGTGGCCACTGCCTGCTCTTAAAAATATTATTATTCACATTCTCAAAGGGGAGGTTGTCCCTTGGGGACCCCCTTCCCTTTGCGAAGGGGTTACTACTAATTTAATTGGTGGCAAAATATTACTGATCTACAACCAGAATTCAGTTGCAAAACAGTAATATATCCCATTCCAATTCGGCATTTCGAAGGGACGCCATAAATCCACCCCTTCCAAATAATGAATTGCATATGCAAAATGAGGTTCAGTAACAAGTCACCAAATCCCATTTTTCATTTTGTACATTTGAAAAAGGCATTTTTCCAGTCACAAATGTACTGGTTCTGCTAATTGGTCCATTTGTGACTAGAAAAATGCCTTGTACATCTGGCCCCTAATCACTTGGAATAGTGGTACCTGAGGGGGGAGGATGATTGTATGCCTAGTGCAGTTCCAGAGGTTGACCAGAGTGGCTCATATGTAGAAGGTGAAGTAAATGGCCACCCAGTATATTTGTTGATCGATATAGGTGCTTCCCACTCCACAATTTATCAAGTGGAGATTCCAAACCTAGTGGACACTTACGAGGATCGACGAGACGCACAGAAGCAGGGGGAAAGTTGCTGTTGTCACCTTCACTGTTGGGCCCCTCACGCTGTTTGTTCCTCCCGCCCCCGGTGCTCGCCATCTGCACGGCCGCTGTGGGGAGGAACTACAGCTCCCAGCAGGCTGAGCGACCCTCCGCCCAACCACTTCCTGCCACCACGCGCCCGGAGGCGCTGATAAGGAGGAGGCTCCCTCGCCTCTTATATCCACGGTCCAATATCATGGGTAAGCAAAAACTGCTCTCTCCTTCTGCTGGTGGGGCCCTAAAGGCCAAAGTCCCACGCAACTCTGAGAGTATCATTTCGTACCTGACTAATGCAGTGGGAGTGCTCAGCTCAGAAATTGCTAACACTGAAAGAGAACTTGGGTTGGAGGCCTCCAAAGATATCATTGAGGGCGATGCTTTAGCGAGGCAATCCGTAGCCCATATACCCCTGGAACCTAGGATTATAATTGAGCATCCTAATGCGCCCATTCCAGTTGATCCCTAAAGTCAAGATGTCCCGGGTCGGGAAAACAAAGAGCCCATAACTCTACCTACCTCCTCGACAGGGGCTGGGACAAATCCCAATACAAAACAAGGAAAGAGACAGTATAAAAGTGGGAAGTCTCAGAAATCTGAACAGGTGGCTAAAAGAACATTGTGCCCACTGGAGTCTTCGCTTAGGGACATGGTGGAGAACATTATCACAGAAAAAGTGGAATCCACATTGACATCAATCGCTAAAGACATAATTGACGTATTAAATGAATGTGTTGCTGGGATTTTAAAAAAATGTGAACGATTGAACACACACTTAGCCGCCAAAGAGGTACCCACTCCGGAGTCTAGAGACGATACCATGATATTCCAGGGGCTTGAGAAAAATTAATCTGGAAGTGGGAGGAAACGGAACTCTCAGCAATCGGCTAGTAAGGAAACAGAACTGACTAAACTTCCTAGTCGATTGGCTCATCAACAGGCTGATCCTAATATACATTATCGTGGGTTGGCATCCCCTCTTTTTGACCTAGATTTAGTGAATAGGAAGGACACTACAAAGGTTAAATTCATCCACCAGCCATTTATTAACCTTCCCCCAGAGGCATCTCCCTTCGTTGCTATTATAGCGAACGTCCCTCAGTTAAGGGTAGGTGAGAGGGAATCACCACAGATACTTTTAACTAACATTAAAACTTGGTGTAATGAAAATTGTACAGGGGAGAAAGATATAGCAACAAGAATCTTAACAGGTAGACGGGTGGGATGGCTGGGCCGAACAAAAAAATCTATGAAAGGGGATTGTGTGATAGTAAATTTCGATAACCCGAAGGAGGCTTCCCGACTCTTTTGGGATGCATCATGCTTGGATAGGGCAGACCAAGGAATGCGTGCATTCCCATTAGGATTCTTCTACCCTCCCTCTTATCCTCCTCTTCTGGAAGACAGGGGTACAACCTCTAGAAAAGATTCTAGCTGGAGGGACTCTATACGTACTTCATTACCCTATACAAAACAGGAGCTGTCTTACAGCTGGACCACGATTAACACAGCCTTACGCCCGAAACCATGCTCAGATCCGGGTACTAAAAAGAGGGAAGCTGTGTCCCTACAAAACAGGTTTTCGCCATTATCACAACTGGGTGAGACGGATTGACTCATAGACTCTCATGTGGAATCCCAAATATCTCCTCAAATTGTTGATCCTATTTCTGCTACACTAAACAAAAAGGTGAAATTCATGAGTTGGAATATTGCGGGGTTACGCTCTAAAAGAAATGATAATATTTGGTTAGATTACCTAAAGCAACACGACATCATAGCGCTCCAAGAATCCTCGGACAGAGGGTGTGATTTCTGGGTTACAGGTTATTCATCATTCTTCGTCCCAGCAAGCTGTACAATAGCAGGAAGAGCTAAAGGGGGCCTTATGCTTTTAGTATCTGTAAATATAGCGGGCCTTGCCAAAACAGATAGTCTCTCCCTCTTTAAACCTGCTACTGGTGGAGATCAGTTTGGCGAATTATACCAAATTATTAATCATTCATTTTTATAACTCCATGTTAGATGGCTCACATAACGAGCATCTATGCTCTCTTGAAAATGTACTCTTGACATACAAGGAGCAGCAATCCACTTTTGTACACTTCATTTTGATGGGGGATTTTAATATTCACTTATGTAACTTAAATTGTCAATATATAGTTAGGGACGGACCCGCTTATGCAGTTCAACAACACTTCGAACATAGCCCCAAAGGAGAAGCTTTGGAGGCCCTTCTCTCAAATGCTGATCTTTATGAACCTGGGTTCCAGGATAGAAATGACCGAGTTGTGACCTATTGTGCGAGGAACACGGAATCAATAATTGATTATATATTCATCTTGCCCGGCTTACTTGGTTTTGTGATCACCTATAATGCAGTGGTATCTGCCTATAGTGACCACAACCCGGTAATCCTTGATCTGGATAATTGCGTTAAATTCGTAAATATTCAGGCTAACCCAGAGGCAGAAACTGCTATATCAGCGAAAGATCAAAGGAGGAGGTTAAAATGGAGCAAAATAACCCCACCAGACTTTTTTAATACCGTAAACATAATAGCCAGTCAGGATCTAGACATTTGTATGAACTCCACCAAGACGGGGCGGAAATGATTATCTCATTTGAAAAAATCTGTACCCTCGTGGCTAAAGAGTTAACTGTTAATACTCGTAAAAAAAATCCACTAGTTAGGGGGTGGTTTGATAATAAGTGCTCTAGAGCACATAATAAGCTTGTGGGGGCTCTTAAAAAGTCCCCCAGGGATAAAAACGAAGTCATAACCCTTAGGAGGGTATATAAAGCTACACTGCAGGCACGTAAAGGTGCCCTAAAAAAGATGCTTGGTCAGCACTAATGGACAAGGCCACATTGAGGGATAGTTCAAGTTTCTGGGCTATTATTAACAACCCCCTGCTCAGGTATTGAGAATGACATCTTAGAAGTCAACATAAGCGAGAAAGATTGGTTGACCCATTTTAAAGATATATATGGGAGTAACTTGGTACTAGAACCCTTTGTACCACTAGAACTAGATCCTGGCTGCCCGGCACTTCTTTTTTCACTAGAAGAAGTTAGGAAGGCAATTGAAAATACAGCAGGGAAAAAAGCTCCAGGGCCCGACGGTGTCCCGGCAGATATGTACAAAGCCGACGCTAGTTTTTGGGCTAAACTACTCACAAATGTTTTTAATGCCTCCATAACATCAGGGCTCCCAGAATCATGGTCCCGTTCAACGATCATACCTGTATTTAAGAAAGGTCAAAGAGGAGACCCCAGGTGCTACAGGCCCATATCGCTCCTAGACTCATCTGTTAAAATACTAGGGAAGGTGATTTTAGCTAGAATAGACAAATGGGCTGGGAAAAATAAAATTCTTTCAAATGCCCAATATGGGTTTAGACAACGGAGTTAGGTCCTGGGACATACAGTGGGTTGGACCTTTAATATAATGTGAAATACAAAAATACCCCCTGTATCATTTCTTTTATGGCTCGACGTTTGAGCAACACAAATTAGTCTCAATATAGTTTGTGAGGTATTATTTATTTATACCTTTTTGTTTTGTTATTTATCAAATCTCTTTCAATTTCATTAATATCTGAGAAAACACAGTATAACAAACAGATACATCACAATTCAACATACATATTTACAAATACAAATTACATCTATATACAACCAGCAGATCAAATCAAATTATCTTTTCGACAGACATTCAATAAGGTTAGAGTTATTCAATAACGCTAGTGATAATGCCATGCAGCATTTACCTGGACAGTCCACTACTTATGAACCAATATCATTAAATAAAGAATACATGAAACCAAAACTTAATTTAAATTTTAGAAAAAAAGAACAAAAGCAGACATTTTTTCTGGAGACCACAAATTAATTTCCTGGTCAACTGGACATTCAAGGTGCATATTTTTCAAATGCCGACGCGTTTCAAACCCTGTCACTTCAGTTATTGGGTTCTCATCAGGGCTCTTTCCTTTCTAGTTGTCTGTGGGATATACGAAAAAAAGCTTCGTTTTAATTTTTGACTACCCTAGTAGGTTCCCCATTTGCTTTTACCTTTGTACTACTGAAATTTACCTGACTTCCAGCCTTTGCCGGTCCAAGGGCTCCCTTAGTAGGTAATCGTTCAGCTTACATGCCCTCTAGAACACAAGTGGTCAAAGTAAGCCCTCGTTGCTACAACAAATAGGTCAGTCATCCAAATGTTTAAGCTCATCTTAGACGTACCTGGGGGTGTCTTCGGATTAGTGTGGACACCTTGTGGTACTTGTTCTATGTGGAGACTGTTGTTGGTTGTCAACGTATTTGACGTTTTTTTTTAAACAACCTGCAAACCACAATACGAAATTTTAATCTCCTTGTCATACTTTAAATTTGCTGCGCTCGCAGGCAGGGAGGCATACCTGACTCTTCAAAGGAGTGAATACGTCGTTTTTCACCTTTACACTTTGTGGGCTGAAATTACTCTCGCGCGCCCTTCGGGGCCATCATTCTCGCTTGCCTGTAAGAGGAAAGACGGGCGTTTGTTTAAAGTGTCCCGTATTTCGAGCAACTATCGCACTTTCACCTGCGACTCCGTCTCGGCGTCTTACCTGTTTGTTTGGAGCTTCAAGTTCCACTGGATCAATCGCTAGGTGTAGCGGCCATCTTTCAGTGTGTTTTTATGCACAATGATTTCTTGGGAAAAGACGGCGGCCATCTTACAGTGTAGTTTGCCATATTTTAAGCGACACAATTTCTATAATCTTGATATTTCAGATAGAGTATTTAGCCCAGTCATGGCGCTATCGAATTTTAAAATTAGATAGGCTTCTTTTTTCAACAATATTTTTTCGACATCAGTGCTTCTTTGTCGGTGATCGGTTGTGAACAACACAGACCATCTAAAGTCATTTTCTCCGTGTTGTTTATCAATAAAGTGATCGACCATTGGGGCGGATGTGACTTTATTTTTGATTCTTGATCGGTGCTGAGTTATTTGCACATTAACTTGCTGGGTAGTTTTGCCTATGTATAACTTTAGGCAAGGACATACAATGCTGTATACAACATTGCGTGTTCGACAGTTGGAGAACCCTACATGTTTCCATTTAACATTTTTGTGCTGGAACTCTTTGCCCTCTATTGTACTGACACATGACACGCAATTTCCACACTTATGATGGCCTTCGGTGGGTTTCAACCCCCATTGTGACAATAGGTCACTTCTCAATTTGGGTAAGGCTATGTCTGCCCGAATCACTTGTTGGCCAATACTTCTGTTTCTCTTATACGCGAAAAGCGGACGAGGGAAAGGGCACTCTAGGTTTTCCAACAGGTGCCAATTTCGTAGTACCATCTGTCTCAACTTATTGGTGTCAGGGCCAAAGGTGGTTACACACACGAGTCTATTAAGTGCCTCCTTCTCTTTTTTCTCTAATAGGCACTCTCGGGGTGTGTATCTTGCCCTCTTATAAGAGTGCTTGAGCAGTTGTTTTGGGTAACCTCTATGCTTCATTTCCTCACAGAATTTTTCCGCATGTTGGTCAAAGTCCGTTATTTCTGTGCAATTTCTCCTTATTCGGAGTAATTGGCCATAAGGCAAATTAGCCTTCAAGTTTCTCGGGTGAGCACTCTGATGGTGCAAAATTGTATTGCGGTCAGTCATTTTCTTAAATAGGGAAGATTTTAGGGCCCCTTCTAGACATGTGATTTCAATGTCCAAAAACGTCATTCTGGCACTACTCGAATCAAGGGAGAATTTAATATCCTGGTGTTTTGCATTTAGCCAAGTGTGGAACTCCATCAATTCGGTGTGGCTCCCCTGCCACAGGAGCCACACGTCATCGATGTAGCGGTACCACTGTTTGATATGTGCCTTGTATGGGTTATTGTTGTCCACAAACCTTCTTTCGTATTCCGCCATAAAGAGGACAGCCATCTCAGGGGCATAAGGGCAACCCATCGCGGTCCCCTTAATTTGCATAAAAAACTGGCCATTAAATTTGAAGTAGTTTTTTTTAAGTGCCACTTCCGCCAGTTTTAAAATGAATGAAGTTGGGACCCTATGTGGTCGCTCTCTAGCTTCTAGGTAGAGCTCCATCACCTCTAGTGCTTCCTCCTGAGGTATCTGGGTATACAATGACGTTACGTCCATTGTTACCATAAGTTCAGACTCAGGGTCAAACTCGGTTTTCTCGACTTTTAACAGAAAGTCGGTGGTGTCTCTTAAGTACGATTTTACTGTACTGATAAATGGTTTTAGAAAGAAGTCCACATACTTCGCAATGGGCTCCAAGCATGAGTCACACCCAGAGACGATTGGGCGTCCTGGGGGATCTCTTTCATTTTTGTGGATCTTTGGGAGAAAGTATAATATGGGAGTTCTTGGAAATTTCTTCACCAAAAACTCACTTTCTTTAAGTCCCACAAACCCTTCTTCTCTTCCTTGCCTGATGATTTCGGCACCAGGGTTTGAAACGCGTCGGCATTTGAAAAATATGCACCTTGAATGTCCAGTTGACCAGGAAATTAATTTGTGGTCTCCAGAAAAAATTTCTGCTTTTGTTCTTTTTTCTAAAATTTAAATTAAGTTTTGGTTTCATGTATTCTTTATTTAATGATATTGGTTCATAAGTAGTGGACTGTCCAGGTAAATGCTGCATGGCATTATCACTAGCGTTTTTGAATAACTCTAACCTTATTGAATGTCTGTCGAAAAGATAATTTGATTTGATCTGCTGGTTGTATATAGATGTAATTTGTATTTGTAAATATGTATGTTGAATTGTGATGTATCTGTTTGTTATACTGTGTTTTCTCAGATATTAATGAAATTGAAAGAGATTTGATAAATAACAAAACAAAAAGGTATAAATAAATAATACCTCACAAACTATATTGAGACTAGTTTGTGTTGCTCAAACGTCGAGCCATAAAAGAAATGATACAGGGGGTATTTTTGTATTTCACAATATGGGTTTAGAGCAGGTAGAGGGACGGAGGACCAGTGCCTCAGTCTACACCTTATCCTGAATAAATATACGGTGGCATCAAGGGGATCGGTCTACCTTGGGTTCATAGACCTATCCACAGCCTTTGATCTTGTAAATCGGACCAAGCTGTGGACTATGCTCCTGGACCTAGGGATAGACCAACCCCTGGTGCACTTCTTGGCTGAGGTACACCGTGATCTAAATGCCTCAATAAGAATGACTCAAGAGGGTGACTGTACCGCAAAGTTAAAATCTGGAAGATGGGTACGCCAAGGGTGTATTTTAGCCCGATGCTATTTACGCTCTATATTAATAACCTGGAAGAATCTTTGGGAAGGGCTACTGTAGATGTACCGCGTTTTGGAGGAATTTCGACACCAGTACTCCTCTACGCGGACGATGCCATTTTACTGGCACGAACTCCCCCAGACCTACAAAGACTACTGACCTCTTTTGGTGCTTTTATGTCCTCACTTGACCTAATGATAAACACTGGAAAATCAAATGTTATGGTAGTGGGTGGAAGGAACAACATTGTCAAAACCTTTTATTGTAATGAGTCAGTAATCTCGAGAGTTAAGGTCTTCACCTACTTAGGGGTGGTTTTTGATGACAAAAGTATCTGGGCCCCTCAACTCTCGGCAAAGGCTAATGCAATGAAAAGATCTTCAGCAGCCATACTGGGATTTGCCAAATGCCTAGGGGGAAAACCAACTGAAGCCATCTTATCCATTTATAGAGCTAAAACAGTTGCAATTGCAAGATATGGGGCCCCTATATGGGGACACAAACATCCTGAAGCCATACAAAGAGAGGAGAATAAATTCCTATGCGCACTCTTAGGCCTACTCCAATCGGCAGCTACTTTCGCCACCCATCAGGAGCTTGGGATGGGCTACATTAGGGATATTATAAATATGGCCCCCATCCTGATGTGGATAAAAACCTGGCTGAATCCCCATCTTTCTCTTAATCATGCGATCTTAAAGGATTGCATGAACTTGGAGAATATGAAAAGTATTCAGTGGATGTCCTATATCAAAAATATTGCTAGGGAACTGGGGTGTCCAGAAATCTTCACTAATCCTGAGGGTCTGGTAAAAGCAGATCTGGGATGGGTCAAGGCCAACTTTATTAAGAACAGAGAAATGGAGCGGGAGGAGGTTCAACTAAGGAAGTCATCAGTAAGGGAACACTACTTATCAATTTCGTCTCTTTCTATCCAACCGTATCTCACTGTTGTGACAGTCCCGTTCCATCGTTGGGTTCTGACCAAATTCAGATTTAATCAAATCCTTCTGTTGCTAACCAACTCTAATTCATGGTGTAGGCCGGTGGATGCTTCCCTATGTAAGTGTGATGGATATTCCCTGCAGGACACAATGCACTTTACCTTTTTTTGCTCCTATTACAGTGTGCCCAGGAAAAAGTTTATCATTCCTTTACTAAAGGGCAAGGGGTTTGTGCAAGCTAAACCTGCGCTGCTATTCCTAAAACTAATGGAGTCCCCGCTTCTAATGTTTGGAGTTACAAATTTCTTTGTAGCTTCTATTCGCCGCAGGAAATGTATAATGACGTACATAGATAATACTGCTGGTGTAGATATATGAATCCATACTGATAATATAATGTTTTAAACTGGTAATGTAAATTGTTTTAAAACTGTGTTCTTTTTAATGTGTTTTAATGTGTTTTATTTCCCCCAAATCGATTTGTATACTGTACTTTTTATGATTTTAATTAATCGAAATAAAGTGGTATTGAATCTCTCTCTCTCTAGTGACTGTCATTTTTAATAGGCAGATAACAAATCAGGTTTCAGAAAATGTCCCTGTATGGATTGGCCCAATCCAAAAAAATCATGAATTAATTAGCAAGACAAGTCCTGGTAATTTGTTGGGAATAATCCTTTTGTGCAAGCTGAGTTGCACACTTTTCTGTACAACAGATGGAGTGGAAATTCAGACCTGAGATTAAGATGCTGAGTTCAAAATATAATCACAAGAGTCAGATGTCTGTTTGTATGCTGTATTGACAAAGTAAATCTTGACTTCTGATTTCAAAGTTACGGTAAGGGAGGAAGTGTGGTATTTTACTGGCTAGAACATTGGATTGATAAAAAATGTAGAAGTGGTGACAAAAAAAGTGAAACATCAAACTAATTGTATTCCAGAGACAGTGCCAGGAACGACACCAGTGAGTGAACAAATTATAGACCAGCCTTTTAAAGAAAGTATTGGCCCCTCCCTGCAGTTTCCTAATTATGAGACTTGAAAAAGCATATGAAAAATAGAAAATAGTACAGGGCATTGTCTTGTGGTACTGAATCCTGTCATACATTTTTTTCAAATTTTCAAATTGCATCAGATGCAGAACGGTTCACAATTATAGACTTGTGTCAAGCATTCTTTTCCATTTTCCAAATGCGGACAATTTCTTTTTGCATATACGTTTTTTAACACAATTTGAATTAGATGTAGTGTTCCTCAAAAATATACAGAAAGCCATTTGATTTTCAATCACATATTGAAGAAGAATCTGGAGACTTTACCATTGCTTTTTGTTAGAACTGGGGGTCTCTGGTTGGCAATGGTTGGCACATTTGACCAAATAGGGACCCTTTCTACTAGTCAGGGTAAGGGGCTACCCCTCTAAAATAAACCCTGCTCACCCCCTTGGTAGCTTGGCATGAGCAGACAGGCTTATCACAGAGGCAGTGTGTAAAGCATTTTTGAACACATACAGTAATACAGTGAAAACACTACAGATGGACACCACACGACTTTAGGAAAATAAGTAATCTTTACTAGACTTAACACAAGACCAAATGACAGAAATCCACAATACTGTAATCAAAAATAGACTAAAATGGCAGAAATAACTTAGTTCAATGTAGATGGTAAATGCTACACTTTACTTCTCAAAGAACCTTAGATGTCTCATGCAAAACTAACAAAAGGGTCGCAGGGAAGTTGATGCTCCGTTCCTTACACTCAGGGGAGTGGATGAGTCGGTTCTTTACTGCTGTGCATGGGAGTTGAGGCTCGCTTCCTTTCTGTGTGGGGAGTTGATGCGTTGTTTCTTACTGCGGCCCGGTGACGATGCGACAAGATGACGTCTCGATGAGATGGGACGATCTGGTGCGATGTGAGGAAATGGCATCTTGATGCGATGCTACAATGTTGGATGCGGGTACGCCCGACGGCCGTGCAGCAAACTCTGTAACTTGGAGCCACAACAGGTCCTGCAACATGCTTCATCGATGATGCGGCGGCGGCACGCTTCTTCAGCTATGCGACGCCAACTGCTGCAGTGGCGACACGCTCCTCCTCGTTGCATTGCGCATCCAGCTCCCGGAGACACGCAGTATTCTCAGACGGCCCAAACAACAGCAGGCATCTCTCTGCAAGTAGACTTCCCAGCAAAGAAATTCAGGGGGAGCTGGTGGTGAAGTCTTTGTGTGCCTGAGACTTCAGAGCAGGAGGCAAGCTCAGCTTCAAGCCCTTGGAGATCTTCCTCAAGATAGTAAAAGTACACACAAAGCTCAATTTCTCATTTCCTTGGCAATAAAGTAACCACTGCATGCCAACCCCAACAGCACAGCACAGGGACAGTCTCCTCCTTCAGTTTCCATGGTTCATCACCTTGACAAAGGGTTGCCTTGACTCCCAGAAGTGATGTAAAGTTCTGGTGCCTGGGTCCCCCTTTGCCCTATGACTTATCAAATTCTTACCTAGTGTTTTTACAACCCAAATTTTAGGAAAATAATTGGCCTGGTTTAATTACTGCTGTTAAGAAAGGGTAGTCCGGTGTTGAAAAGTACATTGAGAGTGAGGGTGATGTGGTTAAAAAAAATATTGTAGTTGGTGTAGAGATAGTGTAAGTGTATCAGATAGTGTGTGATGTGGCTATCAAAGGAGTTGTTGATCATCAGTGAGGCAGAGGTGTTTTAGATTTGTTGTAGTTGTTGGAGATGTTGGTGACATTTTTCATTCCTTTGTAGAGATTTCTTTTAATGGTATACAGCTCCTTGGTAAGATAAGTGTTGAGCAGAGTGTGATCGACATACCAGATGATGTTGAGGTTCTGATAGCATGCTAGTTGTTTAAGGTTCTATGTACATGATAAATAGCATCGGGTGGAGTTATAACCATTGTTAGATGGTTTAAAAGATGTTGGTGCTTTTGGTTCAGAAGGTTGGGAAATGGACACTTAAGAGTACTATTAAGTAACTTCCAAACTAAGGATTTCACACATACTATTTGGCAATGAGGAATGATATGTGAAACAAAAAATGACTATTTCGGGTAAATGTTGTTAGCATATGTTTGTACATTACTTTATTAGAGTGTATAAGAAAGAAGTAATAATGTTTTGTTACTTTGTGATTGTTGATGACATTACTTACTTACGTAAAAAATTGCTGTTCGAAAAAGACATTTAGAATATGTTTTTTTCTAATTGTTACATTCTTAATGAAAATGTTGAATGGGTTTATTAAAGACAATCTTATTGATTGTCTTGTTTTTTTGCCCGCTGTTATAAGATGAGTACTATTGAACTCACTGTTTTGAGTGAAATTCAATTTATCCTGAGAACAGTAAAATAAAATAGAACACGTAGTGTACATATTATTTTGTATTGTGAAATATATATTATAAATCCATCAGTCCCTTTCGCTCACTCCCCTTCCTTTATTCTCTCCTCACTCTCCTTTCCTCCATCCGTCTCTAAGTCTCCTCCTCTGTCCCAGTCACTATAACTGACTTACTCCTTCACACTTCTTCACTCTTCCTCTGTTTGCCTCTCTCACTGTCTCCCTCTCTCTCCACCACTCTTCCCTTTTTTTTTCTCTCTTTCCATAAATCCTTCTCTCTCACTTACTTCTTTTTCCTTTCTCTTACTATGCTTCTTTTTCCATCACTCCCCTTCCTCACTCTTATATCCCTTCTCTCACTGTCACTGCCCTTCACTCAATCTAAGTCCTCTTCCCCCACTTCATGTTCTCCTCTCTGTGTATCAGTCCCATTCCCTTTCTCCTGCTCCCATTCCCTCACTCCCCCTCACTCTCTCTGTCCGTTAATACCTTTCCCTTATTCCCCTTTCCTCATTCCCTTTGGCAAACTCTCATTTCTTTAGTCTCTCACTCCCCTTCACTCCATTTCTCTCTCCCTGTCTCCCTCTGTCTCACTCAGTCTAACCACTTCACCCCCTGTGAGTTACTCGTTCTCCCTCTCTTTCTCTCTCACTCTCTCCCTCTCTCTTCCTCACCCTTTCTTTCTTTCCCTTTCTGTTTCCTTCACTCCTACTTTCTTTTGCATTATGAAATATATATTAACTCAATTTTTTCTTGTCTTCCACAGATAAAATATTTAAAAAACAAATGTACTATTAACATGTCAGTATTTATAAGGTAAATACTTTTTATATGCTCTCTTACTTCTCTTTCTCTCTTTCCCATTCTTTAATCTCTTTCTTACGTCCCTTCCTTTACTCATCTTACTCACCTTTACTCATTTTCATTACTCCACTACATTCATCTTTACAGTCTTTCTCTCACTATCAGTACTCTTTCTTCACCCTCACTCACGTTATCCAACTACCTCTTTCCCCTCTCTGTCCCTCACTTTTCTTTCCTATCTTACTCCATCACTACCTTTGTCTTGCTCTATCCCTCAGTCTCTTCTCACTCCCCCCTTACTCACCTTCACTCACTCCACTACTCTCACTTCTTCTCTCCTTTTCACTCACTCCCCTTCCTTTATTCTCTCCATCACTCTCCTTTCCTTCATCCGTCTCTAAGTCTCTTCCTCTGTCTCAGTCAGTATAACTGATTTACTCCTTCACACTACTTCACTCTCCCTCTGTTTGTCTCTCTCACTGTCTCCCTCTCTCTCCACCACTCTTCCTTTTATTTACTCTCTTTCCATTAATCCTTCTCTCTCAATTTTTCCTCTCTCTTAAGATGCTCCTTTTTCCCTCCCTGTCACTGCCCTTCCCTCAATCTCACTCCTCTTCTCCTACTTCATATTCTCCTCTCTGTGCATCACTCCAATTCTCTTTCACCTGCTTACATTCTCTCACTCCATCTGTCAATCCTCTTCCCTTACTTCACTTTCCTCATTCACTTTTGCTAACTCCCATTCGTTTAGTCCCCCACTCCTTTCACTCCATTTTTCTCTCCCTCTCTTCCTCTGTCTCACTCAGTCTAACCGCCTCACTCCCTCTCACTCACTTGCTCTCCCTCTCTTTCACTCTCACTCTCTCTCTCTTTCTCCCTCACCTTTACTGTCTTTCTATTTCTGTTCCCTTCACTCCTACTTTATACCTCAGTCCCCTTTCCTCTCTCTTAATCTCCTTCCTTCTCACTCATTCCCCTTTCGTCACCCTCATACCCCTTCTCTCACTGTTACTGCCTTTCACTCACCCTCAGTGCTTTTCCCTCACTCACCTTCCCTCACTCCCCTTCCTTCACTTCTCTTTCCTCACTGCCTCACTTCTTCTCACTTACTCCCCTTCGCTTATTCCTTCCTTCACTTTTTTTCATCCATTTTTCTCTCCCTGTCTCCCTTTGTCTCACTTAATCTAACTGCCTCACTCCTTCTCAGTTCCTTGCTCTCCCTCTCTCTCACTCTGTCCCTTTCTCTCCCTTACCCTTAAACGCCTTTAGTCTCTCTTTTTATCACTCCTTCTCTCTTCCTCACTCACTTTTACTATCTCTTAATGTTCTCCCTTCTCCATCATTCATCTTCCTCTTCCTCATACTCCTTCCCTAACTGTCACTGCCCTTCACTCACCGTCACTCCCTTTCCCCATCTGCACTTCATCCTATCTGTATTTGCTCACCCCTTCACTTTCCCACTCCCTTTTCTTCACTCTCCCTCACTCTGCTTCTCTCGCTCCCCTTCCCTCACTCTCCTTCCTTTACTCCTCTTTCCTCACTCCTTCACTCCATCTCACTTACTCCCCTTCATTCACTCCCTCACTCACTTTTTTTTCATCCATGATTCTCTCCCTGTCTCCCTCTGTCTTACTCACTGTAACTGCCTCACTCCTTCGCAGTTCCTTGCTCTCCCTCTCTCCCACTCTCTCCCTCTCTCTCCTTTACCCTTAATCTTGTTTCCTCTCTCTTTCTATCACTTCTCCTCTCTCCCTCACTCACTTTCCCTCTCTCTTAATTTTCTTCCATCTCCCTCATTCCCCTTCCCTCACCCTCATACCCCTTTGCTAACTGTCACTGACCTTTACTCACTGTCACCCCATTTCCACACTCCACTTCCTCCTGTCTGTATTTCTCACCCTTTCATGTTCCCGTTCCCTTTTCCTCACTCCCCCTCGCTCTCCTTCTCTCACTCCATTCCTTACTCCCCTTCTCTCACTCCCCTTTTCTAACTCCCTCCATCCCCTCACTCCGCTTCTCTCTCCCTCACTCCTCATCTCTCACTTTCCCTTACTCCCCTTTCCTCATCCTCATACCCCTTCCCTCACCTTCACCCCACTTCTCTTACCTTAACTCCCTTTACTCTGCTCTACTTCTCCCTTTCCATCTCTTACTCCCCTGCCCTGTCTCTGTTCCATGCTCCCCTTTTCTCACTCCTCCTTCCTCACTTTCCTTTCCTTACTGCCCTTCCCTTATTCTTTCTCTCCACTTACCTCACTCCCCTACCCTTAGTCCCTTTGTTTCAGTCACTCTTTGACTCCCCTTTCCTCACTCACCATACTACCCTTTCCTCACTCATTCCCTCAGTCCCTTCCTCCCTTACACTCAGTCATTTCAGTCATTCATTTATACACTACACATTCATTCAAAAAAGTATGACACAGTATATAAGAGATATAGCTCTTCTTGGAGAAGTGAAGTTAGTTCTGAAAAGAACAGTTTTTTTGTCTTTTTTGTTTTGTACTTTTTTTTAGTTTTTTAACAGTTTTATATTTTTGGGGGATTTTTTTAAACAAAAAAGTACACAGGTAACGAAAAACTGTTCAACTGGAACAAAAATAATAAATGAAAAAAATTAAGTGCGGCAGAATGTGTGCTGTGTAATCTTCATATCTATTAAGTTCACACTCTGCTCTCCATAGCACAATATCTCTTTGCAGAAATTGAATGTAATGTACACTTTTGCAAAATGTGGCCGGATGTCAAGCCCTCTTGTGGATGGCGATGCTGCTCCAGATGAGGTGCTGGGTACAGCAGCTGGAAGGTCACTTGCCAGGGCTCTTGTGGAAGTGTGTGCATGGTTATGTGGATGCATGTTCTTGATATGCCGCATCATAGTGTGGATGCTGAATGACTATTTCTTTGTAGGGTCTCCCCTCGACAGCACACTTCCACAGATAGTGCATTTCACCTTTGGAGCATTGACTTTCTTTTGCCCCTCAGGATAAGTAAAGAACTGTCAAATGAAGGACTCCTTCATCTTCTTGGGCTGCTCTTCCACCAAGTCATCCGAATCAGAGGAATCCTGTGGCTGCTGTTGTGCTATTTTGATATAAAAAAAGCTGTAACAAAGCAGAGATCCTTCTCTCAGGAAACCAAAAGAGATAGTGAGAGAAGTGGGTGGGATTTTTCAATATTCTAGAGAAGAAACTACTATAAACCAATCAAAAGTGTTGTTTTGATGTCACATGACTTACGTGCGCGCAACGTGCATGTACTGGAGCGCGCACGTTGCGCGACCGTCGCATATAAATGACGTTTTATCCGATTTTCGTAAAAGCTTTTAAAAACGTGAAAAGGAGGCAAGGTAGAGACTCCCTGACCCCCTAGGCCTTCTCAGGGGTTCCCTGAAGGACGCCGAAGGGCAAAAAACCCCATTTTTTTTAAATAAAAAAAATGTGCGAGATGCGCACAGGTTGCACGCACCCTCAAGGCAGAACTGAGTCAAAAACAATAGTAGAGAACGTGAAAAGGAGGCAGGGTAGAAACTCCCTGACCCCCTAGGCCTTCTCAGAGGGTCTCTGAAGGACCCCGAAGGGCAAAAGAAAATGTAAAAAAAAAAATTACAAGGTGCGCGCGTTGAATTTTATTTTTTTTAAATTATTGACAAATTTGACTGTTTACATTTTGATTGAATATGTAGACTATACTGTTTAACTTTATCCAAATCATAAAAACTAGCTGTGCCATTGCATATTACAGGGTACAGTCAATGTATTACAATTTACAAAGGCAGTTTGTTGGAAAATAAATATATAAACAATTGATACAGAAATTAGCATTTTAAAAACCTTGGAAAGTCATTGAAAAAACCATAAGTTTCACACACGTTATAACTAGGAATTAGCACTTAAAAAACTTTGTAAAATCACTGAAAAAACATAGATTACACACACTTTATAGTTAGGAATTAAAATTGTAAATAACTAGGTTTCATACACATCATAATTAGGAATTAGCATTTAAAAAACCTTGCAAATTCACTGAAAAAGTCATAGGTTTCAGGCCTGATATAGTTAGGAATTAACATTTAAAAAATCTTTGAAATTCGCTGAAAAAACATAGGTTTCAGGCCTGATATAGTTAGGAATTAGCATTTAAAAAACTTTAGAAATTCACTGAAAAAACTGTAGATTTTAGGGGTGTTATAGTTAGCTGGACATTTCACTCATACAAAACCATTGAAATTCCTCCGATATAGTTAGTTGTATTAACTATATCTCGCGCGCCCACAATCCAATGCTGATGATGTCACATATTACATCATTTATGACATGGTCAGTGACATCACTGATGACATCTCAAATGACATCAATGATGACATCATCCAGTGAATGTGGTTTGCTTTGTTATTTAAATATGTATTATATATATAGCAATTTGCATTGAAGAATGAGTGGATATATAAATATAAATATCTGGATGGAGGATTTAGTAGCAGTGTGATGGACTGTTTACTTGACTAATTTAAAGTGTCTCTCTAAATATATTGGATAGTGACTAAACTGTGTGAACATCTGTATCACTTTGTCAGTTGTTGTAAAAACTACTTCTCCAGTTGGTTACTAGCTGTTTGAAAGTCTATATTAGTTATTGATTAGGTAAATGAGTATTTGTATGGGAGAGTGAATATTTGTGTGGTTCGGTGGGAGATGTGTGTCTGCCCAAAGATGTGTGAATAGTTGATTTAGTAGGTATATGACATTAAGACTACATGTTATAACAGTTGTTTGGGGGAGTGAATATCTTTATGGGTGTGGTGATGAGCAAATATCTCTCTTAATGGTACATGTCCAACAAAGTAGAAAAATAAAAGGCAATGTATGTGTCAGTTGTTGTTTATAAATAAGTATATGTAAGACTCATTGATTGTATGCGTGACTGTATAGATAACTATACCCTTGTAATAGTGATTTTATAACACACTAGGTATAATTTACTATGTATATCCTTACTAATATTATAAAGAGAGAGCCCAAACCTTTGAGGCGGGTAATCTCAGTTACCACAGCACCAATCACAACACCCAATACAGCGTTGGAAAGGGCAGTCGCAGCAGAAGGACATAGGCTATGCAGACAGCCACCATATACATTTAAAAGGTAAAAGAACCGTGCCAGCAAAGTTGTCCCTTGTGGGTGTGTCTGCGTTGTGCTGTGGGCATGGGCTGGGGGCGTGACTAATGCTTGGGGCGTGTGGCACTGCCATCATATCGTGGGCTGTGGGCGTGTGCTGGGGGCATGACAAATGCTGGGGGCGTGACAAACGCTGGGGGCGTGTGTCCACTCTTCATGCCATGTGAGTCGTACATACAAATGCCAATTACGTTGCTGCGCAGCATCAAGGGGAATGCTGGGGGCGTGACACACTGGGGGCATGAGAAACGCTGGGGGCGTGTGTCCAGCCTTCACGCCATGTGAATGCAATTGTGTCGCATCAAGGGGCACGCTGGGGCCGTGAGAAACGCTGGGGGCGTGTGCTACATTCCGCCCTTCATGCCATGTGGGTCGTACATTAATCAGAAGATTGTCTGCTTTGGCCGTGTGCTGGGGGCGTGACAAACACGTTCAGTTGGAGGTGTGGTAAGTAACGTTACTGCAGCCTCTCCTGCGTGCTGTTACTGAACTCTCTCATTCAATGAAATTACACGTACCTGCTACCATCAACCAGGGCTCTAGCCGGGCTCAGGCAGCAGATCAGTACACTAATTACACGCGCCTGATCACATCAACCAGGGCTACAGCTGGGCCTCAAGTGGGGGAACACACGCCTGCTAACAATAAACAGGCCTACATCTGGGCCTCAAGCGGGGGAACACGCAAATGAGCGTGTCTGCGGGGACAATGACTGCAGGCTCTCCTACTCGCTGTCACTCAACTCTCTCATTAAACGGATTTACGCGTGGCTGATAACTCTCTCATTCAACGACATTACACGCGCCTGCTAACATCAACCAGGGCTGTAGCTGGGCTCAGGCGGTGGATCACTACACCAATCACACGCGCCTGCTAACATCAACCAGGGCTGCAGCTGGACCTTCTCTGTCCCGATTCTAATGAAACAAAAAATGTTGTCTACCGCGAGATTTTAAAATAAATTGCTCTTGACAAATACACACATTACACACATTCTATTTCATACCCGGACAATGTCGGGACGGGCTGCTAGTGAATAGATAAAGTGGTGTTTGTATAAGTGTGTAGCTTATTAAATGTAAGTATGATCAATTGTTTGCATAAGTGAGTAGGATGACTTTATAAATTAATAGGATGTGTCCAGGGACCCTCAGGATTGGGGAGGAATTAATTCCCAAGGTTAAACCATGCCACAGCGTGTGTTTACACACATGTCACCTCAGGCCAGGCCCCCTTCCTTCACATCTGTGCAAATGCACCCCGTGGGGCGTTTTAAGTTGGAGGATTAACTCTGTTTCAATACTGAGGGTGCCTGAGGGCCAACTAGCCCAACAGGTATCTCCAGTATGCGCCAGGGAGCTGCGTTGCAGACAGGTGTTCAGACCCCATGCCCCTTTTTACACCTCTCTGCAATGCAGCTCTGTGGCACTTACTGGAGGTACCTAGTGGGCTAGTTTGACCCTAGGGACCCTTAGGATTCAAGGGGACTTAATCTCTCAACTTAGAATGGTTACAGGTCGTGTTTACACAGTGGTGAAGGGAGGGGACGGGGCCTGAGGTGAAGTGTGCTAGCACGCACTGTGGCATGTTTTAAGTTTGGGAAATAATTCCCTTTCAATCCTGAGGTACCCTGAGGGCCAACTAGCCCACCGGGTGCTTCCAGTAAGTGCCAGTACGCTGTGTTGCAGAGAGGTGGTGCAGGCCGTTCCCCTTTTTACACCTTGCTGCAATGGCGCTTGCTGGACATACCTAGTGGGCTAATTTGCCATAGGGACCCTCAGGATTCAAGGGGACTTAATCTCCCAACTTAAAACGGCCACAGGGCGTGTTTACACAGTGGGGAAGGGAGGGGATAGGGCCTGAGGTGACGTGTGCAAACACGCCCTGTGGCACATTTTAAGTTGTGGAAATAATTCCCCTTCAATCCTGAGGGCACCTGGGGCCTAACAAGCCCATCAGGTGCTTCCAGTAAGCGCCACTGTGCTGCGTTGCAGAGAGGTGGTCCAGACCGTGACACTTTTCACACCTCTCTGCATGCAGCTCTGTGGTGCTTACTGGAGGTACCTAGTGGGCTAGTTGGACCCTCAGGATTCAATGGGACTTAACCTCTCATCAGTGATGTCATCAGTGATGTCACTGACCTTGTCATGAATGATGTAATATGTGACATCATCAGCAGTGGATTGCGGGTGCGCGATATATAGTTAGTACAACTAACTATATATGGAATTTCAGTGGTTTTGTGTGAGTAAAATAAGGTTTTTTAAATGCTAATTCCTAACTATATATGGTCTATAACCTATGGTTTTTTCAGTGAATTTTCAAGGTTTTGTAAATGCTAATTCCTAACTATATATGGTCTATAACCTATGGTTTTTTCAGTGAATATAAATATATATATATATATTACCTACTGGCGATAGCCAGTAGGTATATATAGTTAGGATTTTTTTCCAATGGGATTTTTGAAAATTCTATGTCGAATAACTTTGGCGTTTGAGGACAGAATTGGCTGAATTTTTCAGGAAAATTGAACATTTTGTTTCTGAGCAGCCCCTGAAAATTTGGGGGAGTTTCGTCAAGGGGGGGCCGAGAAAAAAGGGGGGTCCCAAAACGTGTTTTTCCCATGCAATTTTCCATAGGGCGGTTGGCCTCACTTTTAGCCTGAACGGCTGAATGGATTTACACCAAACTTGGCAAAATTGTAGGGACTGGTAGCCCGATGTGCCTTTGCTATGTCTCAAGATATAAGCTCCAGTGGTTTTTACGAAAATTAACTTTGAAAAATCTATATTGGGCTACATTGGGCTATATATATGTTGGAGCCCAAATGTAGCCCAATGTAGCCCAATGTAGCCCAATGTAGCCCAAAGATGGCCACCAGAGACAAAAAAAAAACAAATGTAGCCCAAATATCAGCCAGATGTAGCCCAACTATAGCCCATTGACAGAATGTCCCAGAGTGTTCTAAAGAACAACTAGAGTGCTAACAGTCCTACTTATTACAAAGGTATGGCACACCTGAAGCCATCTTGATTGGAATAAAGTGGTAACTCTTAAAACATTTAATTTAAAAAGGAACAAAATGAGGGGGTTCATTTTGCCATAGAAAGTATGATTAGCGAATATATGACGAAATCCCGCATACCATCAGTCCGCAAAAAAAATCCCGCATGTACTATTAGGCCACAAATTAAAATAACGAAAACCTTTAGAACGAATATGCCTTTAGCATACACTAAACAACTAAACTACCCTAAACCCTAAAACACTACCCCCAGCATGACCCTACACTACACAAACAGTACAACACTACCCTAAACCCTAAAACACTACCCCCAGCATGACCCTACACTACACAAACACTACAACACTACCCTAAACCCTAAAACACTACCCCCAGCATGACCCTACACTACGCAAACACTACAACACTACCCAAAACCCTAAAACACTACACCCCAGCATGACCCTACACTACGCAAACACTACAACACTACCCTAAACCCTAAAACACTACCCCCAGCATGACCCTACACTACGCAAACACTACAACACAACCCTAAACCCTAAAACACTGCCCCCAGCATGACCCTACACTACGCAAACACTACAACGCAACCCTAAACCCTAAAACACTACCCCCAGCATGACCCTACACTACGCAAACACTACAACACTACCCTAAACCCTAAAACACTACCCCCAGCATGACCCTACACTACGCAAACACTACAACACTACCCAAAACCCTAAAACACTACACCCCAGCATGACCCTACACTACGCAAACACTACAACACTACCCTAAACCCTAAAACACTACCCCCAGCATGACCCTACACTACGCAAACACTACAACACTACCCAAAACCCTAAAACACTACACCCCAGCATGACCCTACACTACGCAAACACTACAACACTACCCTAAACCCTAAAACACTACCCCCAGCATGACCCTACACTACGCAAACACTACAACACTACCCTAAACCCTAAAACACTACCCCCAGCATGACCCTACACTACGCAAACACTACAACACTACCCTAAACCCTAAAACACTACCCCCAGCATGACCCTACACTACGCAAACACTACAACACTACCCAAAACCCTAAAACACTACCCCCAGCATGACCCTACACTACGCAAACACTACAACACTACCCAAAACCCTAAAACACTACCCCCCAGCATGACCCTACACTACGCAAACACTACAACACTACCCAAAACCCTAAAACACTACCCCCAGCATGACCCTACACTACGCAAACACTACAACACTACCCAAAACCCTAAAACACTACCCCCAGCATGACCCTACACTACGCAAACACTACAACACTACCCAAAACCCTAAAACACTACACCCCAGCATGACCCTACACTACGCAAACACTACAACACTACCCAAAACCCTAAAACACTACCCCCAGCATGACCCTACACTACGCAAACACTACAACACTACCCTAAACCCTAAAATACTACACCCCAGCATGACCCTACACTACGCAAACACTACAACACTACCCAAAACCCTAAAACACTACCCCCAGCATGACCCTACACTACGCAAACACTACAACACTACCCTAAACCCTAAAACACTAGCCCCAGCATGACCCTACACTACGCAAACACTACAACACAACCCTAAACCCTAAAACACTACCCCCAGCATGACCCTACACTACGCAAACACTACAACACAACCCTAAACCCTAAAACACTACCCCCAGCATGACCCTACACTAAACAACCACCACAACTCTACACTACACTAACACAACACTACACTACACAACACTACACTACACTACACAATCACTAACCCACGAAAAAATTAACACAAACCCACTTACCTCTCTCGTCATCGTGGTTTTCACAACGCAAATGCATTTACCATACATGCCTTTAAAACGTAATTCTTTGTAAAGGCATGCGCGATAAATGCACATGCGTTTTGAAAAAATGCGGGATAATGGTATGCGAGGTCAATGACCTTGCGGGATAATGGTATGCGGACTGAAAGTCTGCGGGATAAAAAATGCGGGAAAATGGCTGCAAACCATGATTAGCAGCAGACTTCCCTGGTGAGCACTAGCTTTACTACAGTGATCTAATGAGCAACTAGAGTGCTAACATTCAGAATTTATGGCAAATGTGTGACACATCTGAATGCCTTCTTGATAGAACCAAAGTAAACAAGCATTGAAAATGCAATAGATCTCGCCCTCGTTTAAGTTAAAGCCATTCTGTTTGTAATGAGGTGGCTTTTTAGCTTTGCTTTTATTAGTGTTTTTAAAACTTTCATGTAAATAACATGCATATGTATGCATATATGTATATGTATGCATGCATTTATATTTATATAGATATGCAGATTATATATGTTTATATATGTATATTACCTACTGGCGATAGCCAGTGGGTATATATAGTTAGGATTTTTTCTCTATGGGATTTCTGAAAATTCTATGTCTAATAACTTTGGCGTTTGTGGACGGAATTGGCTGAAATTTTCTGGAAAATGGCACATTTTGTTTCTGAGCAGCCCCTGAAAATTTGGGGGGGTTTCGTCCAGGGGGGGCCGAGAAAAAAGGGGGGTCCCAAAACGCGTTTTTCCCATTCATTTTTCAATAGGGCGGTTGGACTCACTTTTAGCTCGAACGGCTGAATAGATTTACATGAAACTTGGCAAAATTGTAGATATGGTTTGCCCGACGTGCCTTTGCTATGTCTCAATATATGTGCTCCAAGTGGATTTTGAGAAATTAACGTTTAAATAAATATATATATCTGTGACAGCGCTCCGGTTAGCGCCCCGGTTCGCGTACCTGACGCGTAACGGAACTTCGCGAAGCGAAGCTGATTGGCTCTCCGGTGTCTGTCAACATTCTAAACAGTCCGGAGCGGCCTCCATCTTGTCTCTCGGTACGATCGAGAGACAAGATGTGGTGAAAAACGAAGGGGGAAATGAAGGAAAGGGGGCAAGGTAGACCACTCCTGACCCCCTAGGATTGATGAGGGGGATATTAAAGTGCCCCGCGGGGCAAAAAATAATTTTTTATTTTTTTTTGCGATTTTACGCCGTAGAGGCGCGTCCCGGTACGCGAACCGGGCAGCTCACCGGGCAGCTAACCGGGCAGCTAACCGGCAGCGTAGCTGTCAACATTGTAAACAGTCCGGAGCGGCCGCCATCTTGTCTCTCGGTAGGTTCGAGAGACAAGATGTGGTGAAAAAAGAAGGGGGAAATGAAGGAAAGGGGGCAAGGTAAACCCCTCCTGACCCCCTAGGATTGATGAGGGGGATATTAAAGTCCCCCGCGATTTTTCGCGGTAGAGGCGCTTCCCGGTACGCGAACCGGGCAGCTAACCGGCAGCGTAACGGGAGTCCGCCATCTTGTGTTTTTGGAGCGTCCGATTCGCGTACCGGGTAGCGTCCCGGTAAGCGTAACAAGGGGAAAACCAAGAGAAACAGTAAAAAAAAAATTAAGGGAATAGATTTCCAGCAAACTTGGCAAAATTGTAGGGACTGTTTGTTTGATGTGCCTTTGCAAGGCCTCAAGATATGTGCACGTGTGGATTTTGTCTAATTAAGGTTAAAAAATATATATATATCTGTAAGCGTGCTCCGGCACGCTTACGTTACGGGTTTTGTTTGCGCTGCAGAGCCGATACGTCACGGTTATGCGACGCGTCATGAGGCGTCTCACGTGGCTACGTGATACGTCACGTAATAAAGAATATATTTTACAGCTATAGATATTAGCTTCTAAAAAACCAATGAAATTCACTGAAAAAACCATAGGTTATAGACCATATATAGTTAGGAATTTGCATTTACAAAACCTTGAAAATTCACTGAAAAAACCATAGGTTAGAGACCATATATAGTTAGCTGGACATTTTATTGACATAAAACCAATGAAATTCCATATATAGTTAGTTGCACTAACTATATATCGCGCACCCGCAATCCACTGCTGATGATGTCACATATTACATCATTCATGACATGGTAAGTGACATCACTGATGACATCACTGATGACATCTCAAATGACATCACTGATGACATCACTGATGACATCTCAAATGACATCACTGATGACATCATGACACACCAATACCAGTTACTACATACGCACTCACTGATTCCTACGTCTACACACACATTCACTCATTCACCCATACAATCACTCATACATACAGTCACTCATTATTACAACACTATCATATGCACTCACACACCTATGCAGACACTCACACACTGCCACTCATCCATGGAGTTACTCACACACCTAGTCAGTCCTGTAAAGAATCAATCACACTTCCATTTCCTCATCTATACAGTTAAACACAGAACACCATACTTCAGTGACATCACTGATGACATCACTGATGACATCTCAAATGACATCACTGATGACATCTCAAATGACATCACTGATGACATCATGACACACCAATACCAGTTACTACATACGCACTCACTGATTCCTACGTCTACACACACATTCACTCATTCACCCATACAATCACTCATACATACAGTCACTCATTATTACAACACTATCATATGCACTCATACACCTAGTCAGTCCTGTGAAGAATCAATCACACTTCGATTTCCTCATCTATACAGTTAAACACAGAACACCATACTTTTCAAACATATACTAACACATACTTACTCTCTTATACAATCACTGATACAAGTACACATTGATATGCACAGAGTCACACACCTCCCAGCCAGCCACACACACACTCAGTCTTCCATACATCCACTCATTCTTCAATATGTAAAACATATTTAAACTTTACAAAAACACACAGACACTAGATGATGTCATCAGTGATGGCATTTGAGATGTCATCAGTGATGTCATCAGTGATGTCATTTGAGATGTCATCAGTGATGTCATCAGTGATGTCACTGACCATGTCATGAATGATGTAATATGTGACATCATCAGCAGTGGATTGCGGGTGCGCGATATATAGTTAGTACTACTAACTATATATGGAATTTCAATGGTTTTGTGTGAGTAAAATAAGGTTTTTTAAATGCTAATTCCTAACTATATATGGTCTATAACCTATGGTTTTTTCAGTGAATTTTCAAGGTTTTGTAAATGCTAATTCCTAACTATATATGGTCTATAACCTATGGTGTTTTTCAGTGAATATATATATATATATTGATGCTCGTGCTTGGCTTCCAGTTGCTTGAAATGCACTTGGACTCCAATACGAGGCTCCAAGCTTACCCCAATAAAAAAAAATGACATAATTATACAATATAAAATTCACTGATGACATCTCAAATGACATCACTGATGACATCACTGATGACATCTCAAATGACATCACTGATGACATCACTGATGACATCACTGATGACATCTCAAATGACATCACTGATGACATCTCATTTGACATTACTGATCACATCACTGATGACATCATTCATGTGATAATACGATGAACCTCTTCAGACTCTAATATAACCTTAGATACACTCAGTGTAAACAGACACTCACAGACTGTCACTCATCCATGGAGTTACTTACACACCTAGTCAATCATGCAAAGAATCAATCACACCTCAATTTCCTCAACTATACAGTTATACACACCTTACTTATTCAAACATATACTAACACATATTTACTCTCTTTTAAAATCCCTGATACAAGTTCACAATGATCCATACAGCCACTCACACATTCACTGACTCTTATGCACAGTTATTTATATATGCCAATTCTCACATGTACTGTGTTTTACATATGTACTTACTTTGACATGTAGCACTGAGATATCCATTCACTCACCAATGCACTCATGCACACAGTCAACCACCCATACAGCTGTTTCCACATGCACTTTTGAACCCATACATCTAGTGAATCAACTGCTCACACATCTATGCACAGAGTCATACACCTCCCAGCCACCCACACACACACTCAGTCTCCCATACAAATACTTGAGCAACCAATCAATAACCCATATACTTACTCATATAGCTACTGATCAACACATGCAGCAGTTTACAGAACAACAAACATAATGATGCACAAATTAAGACAGTTCGTCACTAACCCATGCACTCAGTGAGACACATTTAACCACTCACTCATACAATCAGGCATGCACCTACTAAATCCTTCATCCAGATACTTCTACATCCACTCATTCTTCAATATGTAAGACATATTTTAACTTTACAGAAATACACAGTCACTGGATGTTGTCATCAGTGATGTCATTTGAGATGTCATCAGTGATGTCATCAGTGATGTCATTTGAGATGTCACCAGTGATGTCATCAGTGATGTCATTTGAGATGTCATCAGTGATGTCATCAGTGATGTCACTGACCATGTCATGAATGATGTAATATGTGACATGATCAGCAGTGGATTGCGGGTGCGCGATATATAGTTAGTACTACTAACTATATATGGAATTTCAATGGTTTTGTGTGAGTAAAATAAGGTTTTTTAAATGCTAATTCCTAACTATATATGGTCTATAACCTATGGTTTTTTCAGTGAATTTTCAAGGTTTTGTAAATGCTAATTCCTAACTATATATGGTCTATAACCTATGGTTTTTTCAGTGAATATATATATAATGATGGCTGCAAAACAGCTCGGCTCCGCCACCCACCCCGCCCAAAATAACGATAAAGAGCGGCTGCCATGATTGGTTGCGGAATGGCCACGACGGAGCTACGAAATGGTGCTGCTCTCATGCTAACCCCAGCTTCAGTCTGAAACATCCAGAAACACTGTAGACTACCAATTCGATCAGTTCCGGTAGCGCCCCAATGTAACCCGGTAGAGAAGAACTAGCCCTCCCCTCTTTGACTAATGGTTCTTGTTGCCTGTCCCTTCTGTTGTCATTTAACAGAACTATTTAGCCTGCTGAAAGGGGTTGTGTTCCGACCGCTGGTTGGTGGAGACATTTTGACTATATTCTGGACCTGCGTTGTCGCGTAATGCGTCATATGACGCGCCGCGTTAGCGCATCCGGAAGTCATCCGGGGCGCGCAGCGCGTAACGTAAGCATAACAAGTCATGTGACTTGTTAATAAAACTTTTCATTGGTTCATTTTACTTTTCTTATTCTAATGATGAAAGGCTTGGTCATATGACCTAAAAATTACGCTTTTTATTACTTCCAAACATTATTTTTTCTTAAATATATGTTATAATGTTCCAGGCTAATGTACTTTCCCGGAAAATTTACAACTGTCCTGCAAGTAAAATATATTCTTTTTTCGAGAAAAAGAGCGTTTCTTCGTCCCATGACGGAGCCGTTGAGCAAAAGAGGGTCGACCTGCTGTCTTAGTCGCCGATACGCCTGAATATGAGATTCTTATCGATCACTTTATGTTGCAGGAATAGAAAACACAACAGCCCTTGACCATTTATCTTTACTGCGTTCCTTCGTATTATACCTTTTACCCTTCATGTAATTGGTCTGCTTTATTTCACTTGCCTTTTAATGATTCTAAAACAGTGACTATTATTAAAAACTTTACCAATGTATATACTACTACCATGTTTTCTTTTAAAAACCTTTATTGTGAAAATTTCATTATACAAATACGAGCCTATAACCACGTGGGCCGGCCACGGAGCAAACTGTAATCGTATATGATGAGTAGACATTTACACTGTAGAGGAACGTAACGGGCGGGCCATTAGGTTGCAAGAACTAAGGTGTCTAACAGTTGCGGAATCGGTGGACGTACATTTTATAATTAAAATACGACAGGGCCAGTTACAATAAAATTATCTAGATATACATTTGCGGGCAAGTACCATGGGTGACGTTAATTCGAACTTTCAATAGTACAGTAATCAATAACACATCAGAACTTAATATCAATAGGGATGTCGAAATATTCAATCAATTCTCGTCCCCGCCCGCCATGTGCTTCAAAACTGCATACGTATCTCGTGATTTCAAGGTTCTGCAACCAGTACACAACAAGGAGTTACGAGTCCCATTTATTCCGGCGCCATTTTGGGCGAGGACGGGCAGGTCCAGGATATAGTCAAAATGTCTCTACCAACCATCGACTATGATGATGTTCATATGCTGTATTTATTAGAGTAACACTCATCTGTCCACATAAAATTAATTTGCCACAATCTAAACATGTCATTTTAATCTTTCCAAAGTTCTTCTAAATATTTGGGACCGTTTCCCTTGCCTCTGATGCTGTCAGTGCCACTTCTTTGATGAATGTACTAGCAGGTCAGGGGTTCTCCTCCAAATCTCTCTTTTATGCAGCACTATAATTAATTGGTGCCACCTCTCCATATCACGATGCATGGTATAGTTACCATAACTATATTTTTTTTCGGTTCCTCTGGAGAGTTCATCGTGGCAGATGAAGCGTGTAACGTACCGGGCATTTACCTTTTTTTGCATGTACAGGAAAGGAAAAAAAAATCGAGTGCCCGAGTTCTAAGGTGTCCCAGGGCCATTTTAGTGGACCAGGCCCAAATCCAAAGAACAGGCCGCCATTTTGAGAGTCCTGTTGCAGCCGCCTGTCGCTGTAGCATCAAGAGCAGCCGAAACTCAGCTGAATGGCAACTGAAACGGTAAAGGGGCGCCCCACTACAGCAGACGAGCCTCCACCTAGGAAGGCCCGTTCACGCCGCCTCCCCCCCCCCCCTTCGGGCACCCCACGCCGTTATTCGGAGCAGTATTGTAGGATGGCCACACCAGTGCGGCAACTTGCTAGACATCACCTCGGTGGTAACCGAATCTCAACGCCTTGTGGTGTCTTCTATTCAGAAAACATTGTTATGCTGCCTTCGACCTATTCGCCGCAAGTGCGCACGCAACTCAGCTGCATAGCTTGCTAGACACCACCTCGGTGCTAACCGAATCTCAGCGCCTTGTGGTCTCTTCTATTCCAAAAAAATTGTTGCGCTGCCTTTGGCCCCATTCGCACATCGGTCCGCTACTGACGCTATCTCACAGGCTAATGGGGCGCCCCACGCCGAGTTTCAGCATTGTAGGATGACCACACCAGTACAGCAACTTGCTAGACATCACCTCGGTGCCATCCGGATCTCGGCGCCCCACTGCAGATGAAGTGCCTCTCAACTATGAAACCACCACGGTGACATCCGGATCTTGGCGCGTTGTGCTGCCTTCGGCCTATTCGCACATCGGTCCGCTACTGACGCCATCTCACAGGCTAATGGGGCGCCCCACGCCGAGTTTCAGCATTGTAGGATGACCACACCAGTACAGCAACTTGCTAGACATCACCTCGGTGCCATCCGGATCTCGGCGCCCCACTGCAGATGAAGTGCCTCTCAACTATGAAACCACCACGGTGACATCCGGATCTTGGCGCGTTGTGCTGCCTTCGGCCTATTCGCACATCGGTCCGCTACTGACGCCATCTCACAGACTAATGGGGCGCCCCACGCCGAGTTTCAGCATTGTAGGATGACCACACCAGTACAGCAACTTGCTAGACATCACCTCGGTGCCATCCGGATCTCGGCGCTCCACTGCAGATGAAGTGCCTCTCAACTATGAAACCACCACGGTGACATCCGGATCTTGGCGCCTTGTGCTGGTTCCGGCCTATTCACACATCGGTCCGCTACTGACGCCATCTCACAGGCTAATGGGGCACCCCACGCCGAGTTTCAGCATTGTAGGATGACCACACCAGTACAGCAACTTGCTAGACATCACCTCGGTGCCATCCGGATCTTGGCATCTCAACGCCTAGTGGTATCTTCCATACAGAAAATATTGTTGCGCTGCCTTTGGCCCCATTCGCACATCGGTCCGCAACTGACTCCATCTCACAGGCCAACAGGGCGCCCCACGCCGACTTTTACCATTGTAGGATGGCCACACCAGTACAGCAACTTCCTAGACATCACCTCGGTGCCATCCGGATCTTGGCATCTCAGCGCCTTGTGGTGTCAGTCAGAAAATATTGTTGCGCTGCCTTTGGCCCCATTCGCACATCAGTCCGCTACTGACACCATCTCACAGGCCAACAGGGCGCCCCACGCCGACTTTTACCATTGTAGGATGGCCACACCAGTGCCACAACTTGCTAGACACCACCTCGGTGCCATCCGGATCTTGGCATCTCAGCGCCTTGTGGTGTCTTCTATTCCGAAAATATTGTTGCGCTGCCTTTGGCCCCATTCGCACATCGGTCCGCTACTGACGCCATCTCACAGGCCAACGGGGCGCCCCACGCCGACTTTCAACATTGTAGGATGGCCACACCAGTGCGGCAACTTACTAGACACCACCTCGGTGCCATCCGGATCTTGGCGCGTTGTGCTGCCTTCGGCCTATTCGCACATCGGTCCGCTACTGACGCAAACTCACAGGCCAACGGGGCGCCCCACGCCGACTTTCAGCATTGTAGGATGGCCACACCAGTGCTGCAACTTGCTGGACACCACCTCGGTGCCATCCGGATCTTGGCGCGTTGTGTTGCCTTCGGCCTATTCGCACATCGGTCCGCTACTGACGCCGCCTCACGTGCCAACGTATTTTCTCCGCATTTGATACCCTATGCCGCATAACAGGTCATGTGACTTGTTTATAAAACTTTTCATTGGTTCATTTTACTTTTGGTTTCCTAATGATGGAAGGCTTGATCATATGACCTAAAAACAACACTTTTCATTGGATGAAAACTTTTTTTTTTCCCCAAACGATGAAAGCCCCACCTTGTTTCTGGATGTTTCAGACTGAAGCTGGCGTCAGCATGAGAGCACCACCATCTCGTAGCTCCGTCGTGGTCATTCTGCGAGCAATCATGGCAGCCGCTCCCCACCAGAAGCCTACAGGAGTCGGGGGCCCCCAAAACTTTTGATGAATCCTCAAGGCGGAGGGGACGCGTTCGAGAATGGGGTCCAAGACCTAGCAGACAAGCGTCCGATTTCCAAGGTGTCCCAGGGCCATTTCAGTGGACCAGGCCCAAAAAGGAAACAGCCTGCCGCCATTTTGAGAGTCCTGTGACAGCCGCCTATCGCTGCACCGCAAGAGTGGGCACAACTCAGCTGAATTGCGGCTTTTGACACAGTGGACCAAAAACGGACGGAATGGCAACTGAAACGGTAAAGGGGCGCCCCACTACAACAGATGAGACTCCACCTGGAGAGGCCCGTTCACGCCGCCTCCCCCGGGGCGCCCCACGCCGTTATTCGGAGCAGCATTGTAGGATACCAAAACCAGTGCGGCAACTTACTGGACATCACCTGGGTGCCATCCACATCTCAGCGCGTTCTGCTGCCTTGGGACTATTCGCACAACAGTTTGCTACTGATGACCCACCCCCCGCGACGCCCCACGCCAGAAATCTGGACGTTGTGCTGCGTTGGGACTATTCGCACAGCCGACCGCTACTTCGTTGTTTTTCCCTAAAAATGTTTATATGTTATTACTGTTTTTGTTTTCTTGTATATATTTATAAGTTATTAAAGTTTTATAATCTTACTACTTTGTCGGAGTGCTATATATTTTTAATGGGACACATAATTGTAAAAACTTTGATGTACAAAGAGTCATCCCTGGAATCTTCCGCTTCAGGCTCGGTCCCCTCCCCAATCACAATACAGGATGGTTTTCAGATAATAGGAACGCGTCTGCTGTGACGGATCTCATCGAGTGTGGGCCTTGATCTACTATAACTCCTTTGAAGAGGGGTGATTCTTTACAGCTGGGGCCATAAACTACATCTGCAGGGCTAGCTGATACCCTAGGACCGGCCTGGACAATCGGACGCAGAGGAAAAGGAGTGTCAGAGGGTGCGGTAGTGAATAGGGCGAAAGGGAGGTGTCGGGCGGGCACAGGGTGTGATTCTCAGGGAAGAGCAGCGCAGATGGGGGGAGGTTTATTACCCATGCATAAGACAGAGAGCGGGGGTGACCACTGCCTGGGGGAGATGCTTGCGAGGGTGGGGAGCCATGCTAAGGATCGACAGCGTGCACAGAGTGGGTCTGGTCAAGGCATCTAAAATGACTGCCGTGCACGACAAAAGTGTGGCATTTGAAAAAAGACAAGATGGCGCAGACAATGTTTTTCAACACTTCCTGATTTCCTTCGAATCGAACGTTAACAGACGTTGGGGCATATTACCAAAGTTAAGCGATATTTATCCCTAACGATGCTTAGCAACGATTTTTTTACCGCTAAGCATCGTCAGAAATTATCGCAGATAAACCTTGCTATTATCAAGGTTTATCGCAAATACGATAAAAAACTACCGCAATGCATTAATATCGCTGAAAACTCAGCGATATTCATGCATTACCGAGCTAATGCTCTTAGCCATGTTATCCACCTCCCATTGGATAACATGGCTAAGAACTGCTCAGGGCAGGTGCTAGCTTTTGGAGATATTCGCGCTTATCGCGAATATTTCCAAAAGTTGATAATAGGAGATAGCGATGTTAGCGACTGTTTCCAGTCGCTAACATCTTGGCATGCCCACTTTGCATGTCATTAGTGATAAATATCACTCACATGCAAAGTGGGGCCCAAGATGGTCGCTATCTCCTACTAGCCGTCGCTAACTGGTGTTAGCAACAGCTAGGTAATACAGATATAATTTTATCTCCGCGAAGCGGAGCGCTGTTACAGATATATATCTTGTTTTTGAACGTTAATTTCCCAAAATCCACTGAAGCACATATATTGAGACCTAGCAAAGGCACATCGAGCTACCAGTCCCTACAATTTTGCCAAGTTTTGTGCAAATCCATTCAGCCGTTCGATTATTATTATTATTTTTTTTTTTGCCCCGCGGGGCCCTTTTAAAACCTCCACATCAAACCTAAGAGGTCAAGGAGGATCTACTATGCCCCCTTATGGTCATTTGCCCCTTCGCTTTGGCCTCCTCTTGTCTCTCGATCCTACCGAGAGACAAGATGGCGGCCGCTACGGACTGTTTGCAATGTTTACAGACGCCGGAGAACCAATCAGCTTCGCAAACCTCCGTTACGCGAAGCGGAGCGCTGTTACAGATATATATCTTTTTTTGAACGTTAATTTCTCAAAATCCACTGGATCACATATATTGAGACCTAGCAAAGGCACATCGGGCTACCAGTCCCTAATATTTTACCAAGTTTCGTGCAAATCCATTCAGCCGTTCGATTATTAATATTATTATTTTTTTTTGCCCCGCGGGACCCTTTTAAAACCTCCACATCAAACCTAGGGGGTCAGCGAGGAGCTACTATGCCCCCTTATGGTCATTTGCCCCTTCGCTTTGGCCTCCTCTTGTCTCTCGATCCTACCGAGAGACAAGATGGCGGCCGCTACGGACTGTTTGGAATGTTCACAGACGCCGGAGAACCAATCAGCTTCGCTTCACAAAGCTCCGTACCGCGAAAAGTCCGCGAACCGGAGCGCTGCCCGGTCCGCTGTTACAGATATATATCTTTTTTTGAACGTTAATTTCTCAAAATCCACTGGAGCACATATATTGAGACCTAGCAAAGGCACATCGGGCTACCAGTCCCTACAATTTTGCCAAGTTTCGTGCAAATCCATTCAGCCGTTCGGGCTAAAAGTGAGGCCAACCGCCCTATGGAAAACTCAATGTTAAAAACACGTTTTGGGACCCCCCTTTTTTCTCGGCCCCCCTGGACGAACCCCCCCAAATTTTCAAGGGCTGCTCAGAAACAAAATGTGCCATTTTCCTGAAGATTTCAGCCAATTCCGTCCACAAACGCCAAAGTTATTAGACATAGAATTTTCAAAATCCCCTAGAGAAAAAATCCTAACTATATATACCTACCGCCAGTAGGTAATATATATATATATATATATATATATATATATATATATATATATATATATATATATATATATATATATATATATATATATATATATATATATTTGAAACAAAAGCCTTCCGGAGCGCCGGAGTTTGCCACAGCTTCCCCCAGGAACACAGATGCACGGACCAAAGATTTTGCGGTGATTTAGATTTTTATTCGCTTGCCTGGCTTCATAACGTTTCGGCACGCAGGTGCCTTGTTCACATCATCAGCAGTGCATTACACGCGCAAGTTATAGTGAGTCCAACTAACTATAACGTGGAATTTCATTGGTTTTATATCAGTAAAATTTCCAGCTAACTATAACTGGTGTCAAACCTATGGTTTTTTCAGTGAATTTCATAGGTTTTGTAAATGCTACTTCCTAACTATAACGTGTGTAAAACCTATGGTTTTTTCAGTGAATTTCATTGGTTTTTAAAATGCTAATTCAGAAATATCTCGTGTATACAACCTATACTTTTGTCAATAAAGTTCTGGCAATATTTTTTTCGGAAACAAGCCGTTTTCTTCACTGTTCAAGTTGCATAGAGACTCCTTGTAAAGCGATACAGAATTAGAAAGTCTGTACCTTGCCTTTTTTTCAACGCATTAAAATTTGCCTGTAAATAAAAATAGCCTTTCTAAACTTTCGTGCACGACCCGGTGTGCGCACTCTCGGCAACAGTTCTCAATAAAATGGATAGCGCATTTCCAGGCTTTCGTGCGCGACCGACTGCGCGCACCCGCCTATATATTTCGTGAAAACTTTGCAATCTGAACTTATTGTATTTCTTCATAAACCCATCAAAGAACTTATACTACGTCAAAGAGACTAAACCTAGGCTTCTTTTTTAATATTATGAAAATTTTCATTAAATGGAGCCGAATGTCTTTTTAAACTTTCGTGTGTGACCGAATGTACACACCTTGGTATTTTAAAAAAAATATATAAAAGGTTTTATACTTTAACAATTGTATGCTTGAATCGAGCTCAGAAGATATATTAAATCCGGATATGTTTGGATTTACTCCTTTTCACGTTTTGAAACTTTGGTGAATTAGACCGCTACTTCCAAATGGCGTACGTGACCAGATACTATCACCGCGTACACGTCCTGAGACGCGCATGTGAAGTCATGTGACTTGAAAACAACACTTCCAATTGGTTCTTAGTAGTTTCTATTCTGCAATTTACACGTAGCACTCCACCCACTTCTCTCACTATCTTTTCTACTCTCAAAAGAGAACGACGTTCAACACCCTTCGGAAGACTTTGCTGAAATGGCTGCCGCCCCGCATTCATCTTCAGAATCTGAAGGAAATGAGCGACTACCTTTAAAAAGAAAAAAGGAATCTTTTATTTGGCAATTTTTCACTTATCCTGAAGAACAAAAGAAAGTGAATGCGCCAAAAGTTACCTGCACGATATGCAATTCGGTTCTCTCAAGAGGAAATCCAAGAAAAAAATATTCCTTTTCCATACATACCATGGTGCGGCATGTCAAACAAGTGCACCCTGTGGAATTTGCAAAGGCATCGACAAGAGCCCTGGCCACGCTATTACCATCAGAGGTGGCCAGCACATCTTCTGGTGGACGACCTGTATCTCCATCGAGTGCTGTGATGGACTTGAGACCATATCTTGCAAAGGTGCACATGAAATGCAACGAGTGTGGAGAAATTCTTCTGTACGGAGAGCAGAGCCTCATTCTTACTAAACTAAAAATTGAGAGTCATAAATGCCCCGAGAAAAGATACATTTCTTCATTTCATTTTGATCCTGTGTCACACATGAAAATGTTGTTGCAAGTTTAAAAAATAAATCAAAAACAACATAACACTTGTTTTATAAAAAAAAAAAAAAAAAGTTCTTTTCAGAACTAACTCATTCTACCAAAAAGAGCTCCAGGAGCATATTATAAAGGGGGTTTATCTCCGCTTTTTTGGCTTTCGTTCGTGCGCGACCGTGTGCGCGCACCCGCCTATATATTTCGTGAAAACTTTGCAATTGCAACTTATTAAATTTCATCATAGACCCATCAAAGAACTTATACTACGTCAAAGACACTAAACCTAGGCTTCTTTTTTATTATTATGAACATTTTCATTAAATGGAGCCGAATGTCTTTTTAACCACATCGATGCTCGATGAGTTCCAGCCCTGCGCTGGGTTTTACAAAAACCCATTATACATGACGAGCTGGGCTCGTCATGAGCGTGTGAGCAGGCTACTGCATGACGAGCCCAGCTCGTCATGAGTGTGGAAGGGGTTAAACTTTCGTGCATGACCGAATGTACACACCTTGGTATTTTAAAAAAAAAATATAAAAGGTTTTATACTTTAACAATTGTATGCTTGAATCGAGCTCAGAAGATATATTAAATCCGGATGTGTTTGGATTTACTCCTTTTCACGTTTTGAAACTTCGCTGAATTAGACCGCTACTTCCAAATGGCGTACGTGACCAGATACTATCACCGCGTACACGTCCTGAGACGCGCATGTGAAGTCATGTGACTTGAAAACAACCCTTCCAATTGGTTCTTAGTAGTTTCTATTCTGCAATTTACACGGAGCACTCCACCCACTTCTCTCACTATCTTTTCTACTCTCAAAAGAGAACAACGTTCAACATCTTTCGAAAGACTTTCTTTTCAGGCGATAATGTGAAATACTGAGATTGTTACAGGATTTTCTATCAGATATGTGTTCCCATTTCTGTTGAAGCACTAACCCCGTGGAAAATTCCACCGATAGCAGTGATATTTTTAACGCCGAGCACCGGCGATTTTTATCACTTAGAAGCCTTCCTATTATGAAGGTTTATCTCCTAAGTCTCTGATTCTCAAACTGTGCAACGCGGCTCCCCTGTGTGCCGTAATGAAGTGCTAGGGGCGCCGCCCACACTCTAGTGTGACTAACCATCTATAAATTCCACAAACATCTCTACCCTGTTATCTGCAATTGTGAGCATCAAAAGGAGCTGCGCTACACCCCTGTGAGAGGCCTCACTCCCACTGCTGCAACGGCTTGGCAGTCCTCCAGATGCACAGGAACATCCCCTCCAATCCATTGAAGTTCTCTGTCGTGAGAGGCCTCACTCCCACTGCTGCAACGGCTTGGCAGTCCTCCAGATGCACAGGAACAGCCCCTCCGATCCATTGAAGTTCTGTGTCGGTCTCAATACCACTTACGAAATGAAAATAAGCACTGAAGAATATTCAAGCATGTAGTACTCCTCCTGCTACAGCATACAGAATGCATTGTATTACCTATAAAAAGTGAAACACCCACGCTACAATCATATAGAATACTTCCTCTAAAGAAGCCTGTGAATAACTTTAAAACATCAGGTTAACCTTTTTTTACTCTCTCATCATTGTTAAAGATAAGTATTTACAATACTATATTAAACAATGCCATGGTTGTTGCTTTTTAATTTTAAAAATCTTGCAATCTTTCACAAACCCAATACTCATGGCTTCTTTTTCGTGACAAAAATATTGCAATATTACATACCTACATAGAATAACAGAAAAAACATAAAACTACAAAGGCCAAACAGTCTACTAAACGCGGATTTGTAACCTATGGGGCAGATTTATGTTAACTACTTCATACCCAGATATGCACCAGTTAATGTGCACCACAGTATGCTAGTGCTCCGTTACCCATGGTGTGCCACATTTGAAATGTGGCGCACCATGGTACAAAAACACCATACATGCGTAACACATCTGTGCTGAAAAAGTAATACATTGCTAGAGTTGCATCGCAACTGTGATGCAGCTCCAGCAAGGCTCACCAATGCACTATATTCACAATGCTGCGTCAATACCTACGCCTGCTTCAAGCACATGCACAGTTTTGAAACAGCATGGGCCTGAAAGTCACTGAGTGAAATATCATACATTACAATCAGCCACTTTCAAGACGCATTCTTTCAGAGGAACACTTACCGTTTATTAGAGGTAGATCGTCCGACTCCACCGGAGGACACCCCTAATAAAAAAGACATATATATAAAATGCGGACTAGCCGCTGTATCGTGCTAGCAAACTTTAACTTAAAAATCGTTAGAAAAAACAAAAGGAATCGAGCAAAATCAGTAGGCCACTGATAGGATCTCTTTTTGACCTCGCTAAAATAGAAACATTAGGAACAACCCCTCATGAGAAATATGAAACTAGTAAGAGAAACCGAGCTCGACGCCATGATGGCTGCAACATAGCTCGGCTCTGCCGCCCACCCCGCCCAAAATAACGACAAACCCTATGCAAATATTATAAATAAATACAACACACCAGCAAAGTAACAGGGTAAAACGTTTTATTAAATAACTATTTACATGGCAGCCTGCTGCAACATGAAAACAACACTTCCAATTGGTTCTTACTAGTTTCTATTCTGGAATTTACACGCAGCACTCCACCCACTTCTCTCACTATCTTTGTGATGTATTCCTATAGGTACTGTATCGATTCCCCTATTCCTGAACCTGGTTTGGTTAATAATTAACTAGCAGCCATCCAACGGTGCAGAAACCGTTATCTGATTAAGCCACACCACGGCACAGAAGCGCGTTATCTGATTAGGTCATAACGCATGCCATCTAATTAGACAAGCGATATTCCTCCAGCCCCTGATAAGGCATACGGAGTTCTCAAAACAAATCAAACCTACAGCGACCTGGGAAATTCCCATAGCCATTGTTTTGATTTCACCGAGAACTTCAGTAAAGAATGTGCGAACGAACCCGTTCATATGACATCCTTATTGACGTATATATGTCCATCCTTACGTCAATCTCAACACCTTTCAGGTATAAATATTACCGACATTGCCTTAAGCAAAAACATGCGGTGGTGACGAGATTGGAGCAGCGAGACGTGCCGAGGAGCCCAGCAGAGAGCGAAGCCCACAGCCGCTGCCCCGCCTTCCTGGCGCACTGAGAACGAGACGCTGCCTTTCTCCTGCTGAGAAATCCAGCTCCAGCGCTTCCAAGCAGCCCTCGCAGGCAGCTGGAATATCAAGACCTGGGATAAGAGATACCAGCCCTCCACCATTCTAGATCTCAGGTACAGAACTGAATAACCCCTTGCAGAGAATTCTCGAGTCAGTCCCTTGGCAAAGCAAACTTAACTTAAACTGCTACTTATCTACTCCCGCCCACGTATTAGGCTTAGGTCAGGTACATTGGGGTAGGCGTAGTTAGAAGCACCAGTTGAGTACGATTAGTCAATGTATATATGTATGTATCTATTTTATCCATTTTAAAGTATCATATGGCTCAGAAACCATATCAATGCTTTTACAGTATTATTTTATAATTCTGTCTTTACTGAATGCACTTTACTTAACTATAAGTATTACAATAATAGCGATTAATTTCTCTTGTATGAGAAAGGAGACTGATCAATAAATAACATCTTTTTATTGAACACGCCCGTCTCTTCCTTTTCTCTACAATCTGGTGAAACTAAGAATGCACTGAACTGACTGAGTAAAATAAGTTGTCTTTTGTTTTCACACGACTCTAGAGATACACTCTTGATTAGGGGAGAGCAAAGTTGTCATGTTCTATGGTTGTCAGAAACTAAATCCCTTCTTGTCTATCCAGGGAGGTTAAAATCCTCCTTGTCTATTCGAGAAAGTTTCTAGTGAACTCTGAGCTAGCTGGCAAACACAAAACTTTAAGTCTAATATCGTCGGTAGAAGACCTAGTTAACCTCTGCCCTAGGTCTATACTATTGAAGATATTATTCCAATGCGCAGAGCCTATTGGGATAATAGGAACTACACTACATGGCGCCCAACCATTTGGATAGGCGATAAAACTAACGCAAGACATTAGAGTAACTCAGTCGTGCTTTTTCACACAGACCCCTTTTTCCCATAATACTCCAAAGACGTCTGGAGTGGGTGAAAGGTCATATCCGCCAAACCTCGCAGGAGGAGACTCCTATGTATGGTTCTTGGTTTACTCAACGTTGAAGGATACACTGTTCCAAAATATTGTGCATCTAATCTTTATATTCCGTGGAAACCTGATCTGCAAACAAACAGAATAACCTTTCTGTCAGTAAAATGACAGAAAGTGAAGAAGAAAGGGAGACAGTTAGAATAGCAGCTGAACTCCTAGCAGCTGATAATACTCTGCAGGAAAATTACCCGGATATAATACTCATCCCGGTCAACATAAGAAAATCTATAACCTTAAAACTTATAGAAAATGGACTGACACCAAGAGGTGGTACAGTCATATTCGTAATTGAGGCACACGAATATCGGCAGACAGAGGTATTCTATTCATGGATAAACTTTCCAGCAGCAAACGCTGTAACAAAGGACTTCCACTATTACAAAATAGAGGAACCTCCTAATGAGTACACTCCTTTCGAGGAGGTGGAAATACCACTCAAATTCCAAGAGCATCTGCTCTTGTTTAATGGCGCCCTAAAACATAATAATCACATCACCAGGCTCGGTCCACTAGGTAGACCAGGAGCAACGTGGCCGGTCCTAGCCGGATACACACCACATCCAGACATAGAAGAAATGCCTGCACCAGACCTTTTAGCACAGCTAAAACAATTAATAAAAATACATAGACAATTAGTCCAATATGTAATGCGGACTTCAACAGTCCAACCAGCAATTAAAATTCCACAGCTGACCACTCATCAGGGGAACACAAATAAAATTACACCACAGAACATACAGTCCTGTCTAGGTAAGGTACCCGCAAAACGGGAACAAATTCCTTTCTGGCTAGCACAAAAAATCACTCAAATAGAGGCGGTGTTTCCAGATACCACCCCTGTTGAGAAACATAGGATTCTGACTATCTGTCTTCCAATGGGAATCGCACCACATGTGGAGGACTGTGACACTTGGGGAACAGTCTTTGCTTCCATTTACACAAAAACACATGGTGTACCATCCATGTCAGTAATACCAGATGTGCTAAAACAGATTCAAGATGAATACGGTCCAGAACCCGCTTTAACTCTCGGTATGAAATTACTGAAAGATTTCAAACAGGTCTCGGCAATATTATTAGCCAACATAAAGGGAGAAGCAGCAAATGTGGCGTTTCGCCAGAGGTTAAAAGAGACAAATATAGCAGACCAACCATTTGAAATTGCCAGAATCATAGGAAAATCCTATGAAGAACTAGGAAGAGATAGTTTGGGTGGAATACCAGTGAAACCCCAACTAGTTGAAAGTCCTGAAAAGGTATTTATTAAAAATAATTTAAACACTCAAAAAAAGAGCTGGGATTGAAATAAACAATCCAATCCTAAAGAAAAAAGATTCCAGTCCAGAGGAAGGTCTCCTCGTCGGAGAGAAAGATCTCCTGATCAAGGATGCAAGTCTCCCCAAAGGGAGCCCTCTGTGAAAAAAATACAACCTTAGAAATAGGGATAATATAAAGAAACCTGATAGATATCAAGATATTGATACACGTCCCTCTCAATCTTTTCAGACTTCCTCGCAGAAATCGGAAAGAAGAGGACGATCGGAACACAGGGAAGAGCACGTCAAGTCCAAAGACAAAGAACCTGCTCATCTGAATAAAAAACTTACAATTTCCAAAAAAGAAGGTAGCCAGTATTAAAGTAATCAACAATGCCAAGAATACTGAGGACACAGCTGAAAAACGGAGAATGGGCTCAGACAATGCTAGACAGCGCAGCAGAAGTGAGCATAGCTCGCAAAGTCCTTATGAATCATCTGGAGACAGTGGACACGAATGAATACATTCAGGTGGAAACTGCAGATACCAGAGTTAGCAAACCTCATAAAATATATGAAATAACATTGCGTATAGAGGGGGATAAGACTAGAAAAATAAGGGGCCTATTTTGGGATAATCTCTCCAAGGGCTATGACATCCTTCTAGCTGAACGAGACTGGCCTCCAGAGATTGTCAGGGAGTGCCCACATGGCGAAGAAATAATTATGCCTGCCTTCTCAAACCATATTCCAATTCATAAAAAATATACACTTGCAAGAAAGTGGGCAGTAGCTCAAGCCCCTGCCTTATATAAAAATCATGTGGGATGGGATGAGGACTCTCCTCCTCACAAGATCCAGTTAAAATCACAACCTACTGCACAGAGGCAGTACCCGATTAAGCAAGAAGCTAAAAAACAGGTAAAAGAGATCCTAGATCAACTTGAATACCAGGGGGTGATTGAAACTTGCACCTCACAAATGAACAACCCTTTGTTTCCTGTCTCCAAGCCAGACAATTCATATCGTCTTGTTTTGGACTACAGACACCTTAACTCATGTTGCAAAACATTTGCAGTACAAAACTCGCATAGTGCTGCACTAATGAATAACATAGTGCGCAAAAAATACAAAACCACATTAGACATTTCTAATGGATTCTTTTGTCAAAATATAGCACCAGAGAGCAGATATTTGACGGCGTTCTCAATAAATGGCACGCAAAAAAAATTCTGTCGTTTGCCCCAGGGGTTCAAGAACAGCCCAGGATTATTCTCAGCGAGAGTAACAGAATTACTAAAAACATATGATGACGAGGCATTATCTTATGTCGACGACATCTATCTAACAGATGATGACTTGGATACTCACTTGAAAAGAGTGAACACCATAATACTTGGGTTCGCAGCAGAGGGTTACAAATTCAACTTTAAAAAGTCAAGAATTTCCCATCTAACAGTCCTGTTCCTAGGATATGAACTATCAAGTGAAGGCAAAAGCCTGGCTGACAATTTCCTAGAGAAATGTGCTGTAATCCAAGCACCTAGAACACTGAAAAACTTACAATCAATTCTAGACTTCCTAAATTTCGGGAGAACTTACATTATAAATTATGCAGAGAGAATTAAACCTCTCTATGATCTAATAAAACCAGATTTTAAAAGAATCAATTGGACTCAAAAACACACAGAAATTTTGAGATCTTTACAAACAGATATGTTAGTTAAAACAAAATTACAAACATGTGACAATACACGCAACCTTGTGATTCGAGTCATCCCAGGAAGATGCGGATTCACATACCTGACCTCTAATGAGGGAGAGAAGGTACCAATAACATACAAATCACATTTGTACACAGAAGCTGAAAAAAGGTTCAGCATTAAGGAAAGCATTGTTCATGCGGTTCAAACAGCTGTAGCAGAAGAGAAATACCAAGCAGACGGTAGACAGGTTACAGTCAGAACAGCAGAATCAGCTTTTGAGGCATTAACAACACCATGTAATTTATCGACAACTGCACTGAATCCAGAATGGATACAATGGGTAAATTCTGTTGCTACAGACAAAGTAAAATACTATTTTGACCCGGAAATGAAAGAATTAAAATATCTAGAATATAAGAGAGAATACCCTCTGCCAATCGACATTCTGCCTTTACGACAGTACGCCTGTGTAATATATACAGACGGTCATGCTCAACCCTCAGTTTGGGGAGAGCTGGCTTAAAACGCAACATGCGAAATTGTAAAAGAAGTGTGGCGCGGAGGTAAATTAAGACCTCTACTTACAAAAACACACTCAGTGGAAAATAATTCAGAACAGCAAACTGAAATTATAGCGTTAAAAATGGCACTAGATAATGCCGATCGCGAATTCCCGACACTTATAGTGTGCGATTCGTATTACTGCGTCAAATCATACAATAACGACTTACAGAAATGGATTAAAAACGGTTACAAAGATGACACAGGTGCAACAATAAAGCAAAAAGTGCTCTGGGAACAAGTAGTTCTTTTACAGAAAGAACTACCAAAAACTCACGTGATACATTCACTGAGTCATCAGCGTGATGGCGTTCACGTTGCAGGGAATTCATTGGCTGAGACAGCCACAGCGGTAGCAAGTAAATCGGCTTCCGTAGCTACAAAAAAGCGTGCAGTAAAATACATTGACGGTGAAACTGTGCTGGCGGTGAAAACGTCATCAAAAGGCGACTGCTCAGCGCTACCGATCAATTATCCACTCAATTATACATACATAATCGATGCAAACTCAGTCCCTTTTGCTCGAATCCCTGGAGTGGGGGATAGAGTAATTCCAAACACGGACAGGAGAGGCTTGTTAATAGCAGACGCACATATGGGTGAGGGTCTCAGACACCTTAAGCAAAAAGATTCTCTGGAAGAATTACAATCAGTGTACTGGTGGCCAGGCATGAGCCTGCATCATCACATTTTTGTAAAAAACTGCCCAGACTGTAACAGAGATCGCAGTGGCGAGCGAGGAGGACTATTGCCATGGCATTTCGCTCCAGATAAACAACAACAATAAGAAAGTACCCATCATGAAAAAAGCGTCATATTAACATAAAAAGACTAAATTTTCACTTATAATGTAGACCCCAGCGCTCGGCTGACGTCTGGACTGTTATAAAAAGATTTGCGAGACTATAATGGCATATACGCTAGGAACATGCTACGTTTTGAATAATGTATTCCCTTTAGCCCTCAAGCTTATGGGGAAGCATGGCCAAATGAGCATTGCATAGCGGGACTCTTCTCACTTCCTTCCTGAGGGATACGGGATGGTGTAAAGAAAAAACCAAGACATAAAGCAATCTATAACGGGAAAGGTATTAGGTTCGGGAGCTGGGTGGGTCAAACATTTAATAAGTGTCCAACGTAGTCTAAATAACCTGCCAAGGAATTTTCTGAAAGGGTTCAGTCCGTACGAACTATTGTTCGGGACTAGAATGATGATCCAAGATCTTGATAGTCAGACTTCAGTGGTTAAAGACAAAAGCTTTGATATCAAAGATCGTTTGGCTATTTTGCAGGACTTAAATGAAACAAGAAAAGACCTGAGCAACATAAAGTTGAAACAACAGCCAACAACCACTGAAGAGAAACCACCTGTCCCAGCAAGGCCTGTCTGGATTCCAAAAGTCGGGGATGTAGTCAGAGAAAAGATCGCGGTAAAGAAGGAATTTGGGCCTTCTTACAGAAAAGCAGTTCCTGTCTTGTCTGTCAACGGGACAAGATCAGTAGTACTACCGCCCCTTGCTGGTAAAAAGGAGAACCGAGTTGTATCCATCGACCTGGTTAAACCACAATCATGTGGCCGATAACAAACAGTAGGCCAAGTGGACTCCCAAGAAGTAGCAGAACACCAATGTTTGCTACGAATACAGAGGTTCAAACTGAAAGACTGATCACATTTGGAAAATGTACAGAGAAACAACAAAGACTATGCAACAAAGCAATGGAACTTGAACCTCTTAAAACCCAAATTAAAGCTTTTCATCAAGAAACAACAACCTATGATGATGTAACTACAGACTTTGCTAATGAAACAAAGCAAAATCCAAAAGCAATTGGAACAATTGACAGAACAGCATCCGGCTACTTCGTCAACTTCGATGATTCATCTGAAGATCTGAGTGAACCTAAGAAACAGCCATCAACAAAAACTTTTAAAGATAAAGCTAAGGTACTTTTTCAACAGCTGAAAGAAACCTATCTGATTTCTCCATGGATTGAATTTTGGGTGGCCCTAGGTGCATTTATCCTCCTTCTTTGGCTCATCATGGTACTATGCTTGGGACATTTCATTGAAGGAAAATATGCTCAAATGGACACAGCAAGCCAGAAAATCAACTTAGTCCTTAAACCACACACATCTTCACACATCGAGAAAAGAGAACTTTCTTCAGTGAACTTCACAGCCAATCCTATACCAGGCGGCGTAGCATGGGACAAAACTGATTATGAAATCTATGGTCCGGTTGAAATCCTGAAGTATCCACACCAATTCAAGATCTCATTGAGTGACTTTGTAAAACCAAGCACATTTGCTGATGATTGGGACTTTGAAAGTATTAATGATATGATGTCTGATCTTGTGATGTCTGCTAAATTCACAGAACATGATTATTTGCAGGGTTCGTCTAATTATGATCAGATGTTCTGCTACAACCACTATGGTAACCATTATCTACATAAATCTGCACAACCTAGAAATGTTTTAAATTATAACCAATGGGAACATTGTGCTACTCCTCCAAAAGATAGCTCGAAAACATATTATGATAAATATTCATACTTTTCGGGGTTTAACACAAGTAATGCAGAAACATTTTATTTCAAATTGTCAAATAAGACAGGTATGAAGACCATGCTTACAAACACAAAATTGATATATTCCGATTCATTTTTTGAGCAAATGAATACATTTGGGTTTGATTTCTGGAACAATAATATTGAAGCAAAAACTGTTTGGGGTACAAGAGATTGGCAAGTACAAGGTATAGAATCATTGTTTAGAGCCTGCATGATCCCAGAACAAATTATATTCTTGAACGACACTATTCAACAAACTACCTGTCTTGGCTTAGCCAAAATCAAAGATTTGAACAAACCGTCTATTCCAAAACCAACAGGGAACAGTAATAGCTCTATAGATGTTGAGATAGACGTAAACCATATATTAAACCAAAACAGAACACATCCTGAATGGAAAAAATGGTTGATCTGGCCCACAGATACAAATAACTGTCAAGACAGATTCCTGAACAAAATACAGGGGTTCACATTGACTAGGCCAGACCCTAGATATTCCCAAAGACAACATCCAGGGATAGTAACCACCTACAGCGTGGGCAAGCTCTGCCTTCAATGGCTACAAACGTCCACACTGGCTGAAATTAAGTAACACCTAACTTTACTTACAGAAGGTGCTGACTTGCGTGATTTCATGATGGGACCACGCAAACAGCGTCAAAAACGTTTCATAGCGGCCTCTATATATGCAGCTTATAACGAAGTCTGGAAAGTAACTCAAATTGAGACAGCAGAAAAAATACGGGAGATTCACCGTATTAATTTGGAAAAATCACTTTCTGTGGTGGACAATGGGTTAATGACTCTGTCCTCCAGAATATATTCTCTGGACAGCATTGTGTCTTCAGCAATCGATATAATATCGCAAGACTTACTGATGTTACAACACGGTCAGTCCCAAATGCGTTCTATTGTACAGCATGGCTAGACGTTACAAAATCTGCGTTCTGGCTATGTGCTTTGGCGTTTAATCAACACAACGTCATTATTTAATATCTTTAACTTTACTGATAAACAAATCAGTTTGGCGCAGAAGGGTGCTGACTATACAATTCTGAGCATTGAAAGACTTGAGAGATTACCATTGACAATGTCAAAACGACCTGTCATTGAATGGATAATACATGGAATAATAAATATTCCGATAACTACTTTCCAGTTTCAATTCTGCCAAAAATATATACAGGCAGGCCCGTATGAAAGGTTGGGTAAAGGGTACATTAAGTCAATATGGAACCTGCCCTATACACACGAATGTGTCAGTAATAAAGGCCAGAAAGTGTTTCTCAGTGGCAATAATTGTGCAAGATCACTAAGCGGTACACTTCTGTGTCAGGGTATTAGCTTGCATGGAGCCTGTGAAGGGACTTCAAATGACCTTTCATGTTACCAGCTAGGCACACCTGCAACACGAATAGAACCATTCTTTAGGAGACTCTCGAACGGGAGTTACATTCTAATAGTAGATCGCAGATTTGTAGTTTGCTGCCCGGAAAACCTTATCTCATAACCGTGACTAGGAAGGTCATGTGCTGTGAACGAGTATTGTTCCCTAACGATTCTCCAGACAGGGAGGCAAGGTTATGGCCCGATTTGAAAATTGCTTCTATTCGAATAGATACTTTAAGCAGAATGAAGACTGTGCTCCTACAGACGCCGACCAGGCTAACGTCATCAAAAGAAACGTATGATCTCCAAGTTGCAAGGACAACAGCAGAGATTCATTCATTGTTATCAACTAATTCCCCCATACATTTCGCAGAAATACTGAACGAAATCTTAAATATTTCTGATACCAGTGGTGTCTTATGTGTATTTAAGACAGTGTTTTCGGGAGCTTTAACACCATTCAAAGCCATCCTGAGTATTTTTCCGGACTTTGTCCATTCAATTTTTGGCGGACTTCCTCTCCTTTTGGGACTAGTGGCAGGCTTCCTATTTTTGATCCTGTTATTTCGCTATGGCAAACCATGTCACAGACAAAACACCTGCGACAAGGTAAGAAATGATCCTAGCCATTGGCTACCGGGACCGCATAACTAAAGTCCTTGGACTAGCACGGCTTCGGGACCTGAACATGACTTGGTTTCTTTCATTTAGACCAATGTGGCAAAGTTGTGTTATGCCTGTATTAAGGTGCTTGCTATGCGGCGAAGAATGCGTGTTGGACACCTGTCTGGCACTACAATCGGATGTGCCAATGGACGCAGATACCTTGTTGGGTCCGGTAACGGCTCATGCATTGTGCTGTCCCCAGCGGCTACCAATCCTGATGACGGCATTCGTGGAGACTTCACCACTACGATTGAGGGGTAGTGAAGTACAAGATGAAAGCAGCATCGATCAGGTACGACCTTCAGTCAGCTATACTGACAAAAACATCAATGGAGGCAATCATGCTCAGGCTCATGAATGCACGGTAACATCCTTTTCCGAGTTAATGGAACTTACGCAAGAAGCTGTTGACAGTTTTTTCAACAGTCTAAATGATATGATGTTTTCACCAGAGCAGCAGGAATAACTTTGAGCAGACTAGCACTCGGAGTTCCCTACATGCTGAATTTGGCCTTCAACTTTTAAAAAGCGATATGGAAAAAAAAAATTCTCATCAGTTTTTCAGACTGCAAGAACTTTTTCCCCAATTCCAAAATATTTACGATTTTTTGGGACACTTAACTTCTGCTTAAAGTAGACATTATTCTTAGAGAACTGAATTTCTATTTTAGGTAGTCACGAGACATTAGCTATCCTCTAGCACTCTTATACATAACTTTATGATTGTGATGAAATGGTCTCACACTTTTTCTTTCTGTATTAAGAGCCATTTCATGTGTGGTTTTCGCATTTATTCATGCTGAATTTAAAATATGCGTTATATGTTTAGCATTATTAGACTGCTTGTGCATATAGTACATGTGATTGTCTTTCGTATATTTTATAATTCTGTCTTTGGGGTGGTACGGTATACACAAACGCTACTGGTTTCACTATGCCTAGATTTGTAAATATGGACATAGTCTACGTGGAGTGGGTGTGATGTATTCCTATAGGTACTGTATCGATTCCCCTATTCCTGACCCTGGTTTGGTTAATAATTAACTAGCAGCCATCCAACGGTGCAGAAACCGTTATCTGATTAAGCCACACCACGGCACAGAAGCGCGTTATCTGATTAGGTCATAACGCATGCCATCTAATTAGACAAGCGATATTCCTCCAGCCCCTGATAAGGCATACGGAGTTCTCAAAACAAATCAAACCTACAGCGACCTGGGAAATTCCCATAGCCATTGTTTTGATTTCACCGAGAACTTAAGTAAAGAATGTGCGAACGAACCCGTTCATATGACATCCTTATTGACGTATATATGTCCATCCTTACGTCAATCTCGGCACCTTTCAGGTATAAATATTACCGACATTGCCTTAAGCAAAAACATGCGGTGGTGACGAGATTGGAGCAGCGAGACGTGCCGAGGAGCCCAGCTGAGAGCGAAGCCCACAGCCGCTGTCCCGCCTTCCTGACGCGCTGAGAACGAGAGGCTGCCTTTCTCCTGCTGTGAAATCCAGCTCCGGCGCTTCCAAGCAGCCCTCGCAGGCAGCTGGAATATCAAGACCTGGGATAAGAGATACCAGCCCTCCACCATTCTAGATCTCAGGTACAGAACTGAATAACCCCTTGCAGAGAATTCTCGTGTCAGTCCCTTGGCAAAGCAAACTTAACTTAAACTGCTACTTATCTACTCCCGCCACGTATTAGGCTTAGGTCAGGTACATTGGGGTAGGCGTAGTTAGAAGCACCAGTTGAGTACGATTAGTCAATGTATATATGTATGTATCTATTTTATCCATTTTAAAGTATCATATGGCTCAGAAACCATATCAATGCTTTTACAGTATTATTTTATAATTCTGTCTTTACTGTATGCACTTTACTTAACTATAAGTATTACAATAATAGCAATTCATTTCTCTTGTATGAGAAAGGAGACTGATCAATAAATAACATCTTTTTATTGAACATGCCCGTCTCTTCCTTTTCTCTACAATCTGGTGAAACTAAGAATGCACTGAACTGACTGAGTAAAATAAGTTGTCTTTTGTTTTCACACGACTCTAGAGATACACTCTTGATTAGGGGAGAGCAAAGTTGTCATGTTCTATGGTTGTCAGAAACTAAATCCCTTCTTGTCTATCCAGGGAGGTTAAAATCCTCCTTGTCTATTCGAGAAAGTTTCTAGTGAACTCTGAGCTAGCTGGCAAACACAAAATTTTAAGTCTAATATCGGCGGTAGAAGACCTAGTTAACCTCTGCCCTAGGTCTATACTATTGAAGATATTATTCCAATGCGCAGAGCCTATTGGGATAATAGGAACGACACTATATCTTTTCTACTCTCAAGAGAGAACAACGTCCTACATTTTTCAGAAGACTTTGGTGAAATGGCCACCGTATCTCATTCATCTTCCGAATCTGAACAAAATGATCGACTACCTTTAAGAAGAAAAAAATAATCTTTCATCTGGCAATTTTTCACTTATCCTGAAGATCAAAAGAAAGTAAATGCACCAAAAGTAACCTGCACGATATGTGACTCGTTTCTCTCAAGAGGAAATCCAACAAAAAAATATTCCTTTTCCATACATACCATGGTGCGGCTTGTCAAACAAGTGCACCCTGTGCAATTTGCAGAGGCATCGACAAAAGCCCTGGCCACGCTATTACCATTAGAGGTGGCCAGCACATTTTCTGATCGATGACCTGTATCTCCATCGAGTGCACAGATGGACTTGAGATATTTAACTATATATGGTCTATAACCTATGGTTTTTTCAGTGAATTTTCAAGGTTTTGTAAATGCTAATTCCTAACTATATATGGTCTATAACCTATGGTTTTTTCAGTGAATTTGCTCCGCCGCCCACCCCGCCCAAAATAACGACAAACCCTATGCAAATATTATAAATATATACAACACACCAACAAAGTAACAGGGTAAAACGTTTCATTAAATAACTATTTACATGGCAGACTGCTGCAACATCGATCCAAATGCATGACACTGTTCCTGTCAAGGTAGCATAGCTGGCGGCCTAGGGGTAGAGGACCGTTGTGCAAATACCCCGGGGAGGACTCTGGATATGCTTGGTCCCTGAGATTCTTCGATGTCACTGCCTTCCTCAAATGGCATAAGTCCTGGATGTTCGGTGCCATACTTGAGGGTTTGACCTAAAGACACGCCCTGCGGTGCCCTGGTCCAACCATCACATAGACCTGCGCCAGGAGACGGCGTGGGGTGCACTGGAAGGGAGAGGCGGCGCGAACGAGCCTCCCCCACCTCCCGAGGTGGAGGTTTCTCAGCTACACCCCTAAAGACACGTCCTGCGGTGCCCTGGTCCAACCATCACATATACCTGCGCCAGGAGACGGCAACATCCACGACTTATGCCATTTGTGGAAGGCAGTGACATCGAAGAATTTCAGGGACCAAGCATATCCAGAGTCGTGGATGTTGGGTGCCATAGTTGAGGGTTTGACCTAAAGACACGTCCTGCGGTGCCCTGGTCCAACCATCACATATACCTGCGCCAGGAGACGGCGTGGGGAGCACTGGAAGGGAGAGGCGGCGCGAACGAGCCTCCCCCACCTCCCCAGGTGGAGGTTTCTCAGCTACACCCCTAAAGACACGTCCTGCGGTGCCCTGGTCCAACCATCACATATACCTGTGCCAGGAGACGGCGTGGGGTACACTGGAAGGGAGAGGCGGCACGAACGAGCCTCCCCCACCTCCCCAGGTAGAGGTTTCTCAGCTACACCCCAGCGCTTCACTGATCTCCTTGTCCTCAGTCAAGCATCAATAGTAAGATTTTCATAGGTGAGTGTAGGTTCATAGTTTGCCATCCACAGACTAAAAGCCTGGAGTGGGAGTGAAAAAACCATAACTAGGTAAGAAGGAACGCAGAGGCTGTAGGAAGGACTCTGGATATGCTTGGTCCCTGAGATGCTTCGATGTCACTACCTTCCACAAATGGCATAAGTCCTGGATGTTGGGTGCCATAGTTGAGGGTTTCACCTAAAGACACGTCCTGCGGTGCCCTGGTCCAACCATCACACATACCTGCGCCAGGAGACGGCGTGGGGTGCACTGGAAGGGAGAGGCGGCGCGAACGAGCCTCCCCCACCTCCCCAGGTGGAGGTTTCTCAGCTGCACCCCAGCACTTCACTCGACATAGGAAGCCGGCTCCCGGGGTCCGGCGGAACTTTTAGCCTTTTGGTGACTCTTCCATTCTGGACCTTGTCCCACAATCCGTTTGACCTGAAGACACGTCCTGTGGTGCCCTGGTCCAACCATCACATATACCTGCGCCAGGAGACGGCGTGGGGTGCACTGGAAGGGAGAGGCGGCGCGAACGAGCCTCCCCCACCTCCCCAGGTGGAGGTTTCTCAGCTGCACCCCAGCGCTTCACTCGACAAGATGAGTTGCGCCCGCTCCTGCAGCACATTGCCTCGCTCGGCCAGCTCAATTACGCCTGCTCTTGCTATTACAGCGTCTCACCCGCCATCCGGCTGAATTGCACCCACTCTTGCGGTACAGCGACAGGCGGCTGCCACGGAGCTCAGGAAATGGCGGTCGGCTCCACAGACTTGGGCCTGGCCTGCAAGGATGGCTCTGGACAACCCTGGAACTCGGACGCTTGACTGCTATGGCATGGGCCCCATTCCCAAAAGCGTCCCATCAGCCTTGAAGATTCTACAAGAGTCACCGGGGCCCCCGACTCCCGCAGAGTTCCGGTGGGGAGCTTCTGCCATGATTGCTCGCAGAATGGCCACGACGTAGCCACGGGGTGCTCTCATGCTAACGCCAGCTTCAGTCTGAAACTTCCAGAAACACTGTAGACTACCAATTCAATCAGTTCCGGTGGAGCCCCAACGACGTATCGCGTTGTTGCATAATGCGTCATATGACACGCCGCGTTAGCGCACCCGGAAGTGCTCCGGTGCGCGAGGCGCGAAGCGCAGCTTCCCGGAAGCAATCCGGGGCGCGGAGCGCGTAACGTAAGCATAACAGGTCATGTGACTTGTTAATAAAACTTTTCATTGGTTTAGAAATATTTTTTGTCCCAAATGATGAAAACCCACCCTTGTTTCTTCTTGGCTCCTGCCCCCTCCCCAAGTCTTGCTCGGCCAGCTGAGTTTCGCCCACTCTTGCGGCCTACGACATGGATACGCCAGGGCGTTATGGATCAGTATGAGCAAATATACACTTGGGGATTCACAAGCAACAACAAGCCTTTGTATTTGGGGCTCTAAATCAACAACAGTGACAGAGAACAGAACCGAACTAAGCACTCAGGGGCTACGTTTAAACGTAACATCATCTCCCCAGAGTTACATCACCTTACACACACATCCACTCTGATCTCCTTGGCCTCAGTCAAGCATCAATAGTATGATTTCCATAGGTGAGTCTAGGTTCATGGATTTCCATCCACAGACTAAAAGCCTGGAGTGGGAGCGAAAAAACCATAACTAAGTAAGAAGGAAGGCAGAAACAGAATCTTCCTCTGCAACATCCGGCTCTGCATCGCTACTTACTTATAAATGCAGAAAAAACTCAATTAACACAAGGGCTCTTTTCAGAGCCACCTTATATCAAAGCACTGAAACTTCTGATTTATCTCCATTTTCACACTCTTGTAAATAGGTGTGCGCGCCCGAGTGCGCGCACCCCGCAACTTTTTAAAAAAAATATATATATTTTTGCCTTTAAGGACCTTACTGCACACCCTGAGAAAACCTACGCAGCAAAACAATCTCTACCTTCTCTCCTTTCCATGTTCCAACGCTTTGAAATGAACAATATATTTACTCGCAGTGACAAAATGGCGGTCAACACTTCCTGATTTCCTTCGAATCGAACGTTAACAGACGTCACGCAGCAAAAAAAAAATTCCGCTCGCGCGCAGCCGCTTGAGTGCGCGCACCCGTGCGCGCGTATAGATATATAATTGACTTTAACTTTAATTTTCTCAGCAACTACTGAACGGATTTACACCATTCCAAAAAAAGCGTAATCTGCGAGCCGGACTCTACAGTTTTGCCAAATTTCTTATAAATCCATTCAGCCGTTCGACCTGTAGCCGTGTCTAAACGTCCTATGGAAAATAACATGGAGAAAACACGTTTTGGGACCCCCCTTTTATCTCAGTCCCCACTTCACCAATCCCCCCCAAACTTTCAGGGAAGGAGCGCAGCGGACCGAGCCATCTTCTTTGAGAAATTCGCAAAGATTCATCCACCGGGGCCAAAGTTAATCCTAATAGAATGTTGAGGATTTCCTATGGAAACTAGGTCCTAACTATAACTACCTACTGGCGACCGCCAGTAGGTAATATATATATATATATATATATATATATTTATATATATAAATATATATATATATATATATATATTACCTACTGGCGGTCGCCAGTAGGTATATATAGTTAGGATTTTTTCTCTATGGGTTTTTTGAAAATTCTATGTCTAATAACTTTGGCGTTTGTGGACGGAATTGGCTGAAATTTTCAGGAAAATGGCACATTTTGTTTCTGAGCAGCCCCTGAAAATTGGGGGGGGTTTCGTCCAGGGGGGGTCGAGAAAAAAGGGGGGTCCCAAAACGTGTTTTTAACATTGAGTTTTCCATAGGGCGGTTGGCCTCACTTTTAGCCCGAACGGCTGAATGGATTTGCACGAAACTTGGCAAAATTGTAGGGACTGGTAGCCCGATGTGCCTTTTGTAGGTCTCAATATATGTGCTCCAGTGGATTTTGAGAAATTAACGTTTAAAAAAAGATATATATCTGTAACAGCGGACTGGGCAGCGGCCCAGGACGCGTACTTTTCGCGCAACGGAGCTTTGTGAAGCGAAGCTGATTGGTTCTCCGGCGTCTGTCAACATTCCAAACAGTCCGTAGCGGCCGCCATCTTGTCTCTCGGTAGGATCGAGAGACAAGAGGAGGTCAAAACAAAGGGGGAAATAACTATAAGGGGGCATAGTAGATCCTCGCTGACCCCCTAGGTTTGATGTGGAGGTTTTAAAAGGGCCCCGCGGGGCAAAAAAAAATAATAATAATAATAATCGAACGGCTGAATGGATTTGCACGAAACTTGGCAAAATTGTAGGGACTGGTAGCCCGATGTGCCTTTGCTAGGTCTCAATATATGTGCTTCAGTGGATTTTGAGAAATTAACGTTCAAAAAAAGATTTATATCTGTAACAGCGCACCGCTTCGCGTACTTTTCGCGTTACGGAGCTTTGCGAAGCGAAGCTGATTGGCTCTCCGGTGTCTGTAAACATTCCAAACAGTACGTAGCGGCCGCCATCTTGTCTCTCGGTAGGATCGAGAGACAAGAGGAGGCCAAAGCGAAGGGGCAAATGACCATAAGGGGGCATAGTAGATCCTCGCTGACCCCCTAGGTTTGATGTGGAGGTTTTAAAAGGGCCCCGCGGGGCAAAAAAAAAAATAATAATAATAATCGAACGGCTGATGACCATAAGGGGGCATAGTAGATCCTCGCTGACCCCCTAGGTTTGATGTGGAGGTTTTAAAAGGGCCCCGCGGGGCAAAAAAAAATAATAATAATAATAATCGAACGGCTGAATGGATTTGCACGAAACTTGGTAAAATATTAGGGACTGGTAGCCCGATGTGCCTTTGCTATGTCTCAATATATGTGCTTCAGTGCATTTTGAGAAATTAACGTTCAAAAACAAGATATATATCTGTAACAGCGCTCCGCTTCGCGGAGATAAAATTATATGTGTATTACCTAGCTGTTGCTAACACCAGTTAGCGACGGCTAGTAGGAGATAGCGACCATCTTGGGTCCCACTTTGCATGTGAGTGATATTTATCACTAATGACATGCAAAGTGGGCATGCCAAGATGTTAGCGACTGGAAACAGTCGCTAACATCGCTATCTCCTATTATCAACTTTTGGAAATATTCGAGATAAGCGCGAATATCTCCAAAAAGTAACAGCTGCCCTGAGCAGTTCTTAGCCATGTTATCCAATGGGAGGTGGATAACATGGCTAAGAGCATTAGCTCGGTAATGCATGAATATCGCGGAGTTTTCAGCGACATTAATGCATTGCGCTCGTTTTTTATCGTATTTGCGATAAACCTTGATAATAGCAAGGTTTATCTGCGATAATTTCTGACGGTAAAAAAATCTTTGCAATGCATCGTTAGGGATAAATATCGCTTAACTTTGGTAATATGCCCCAACGTCTGTTAACGTTCGATTCGAAGGAAATCAGGAATTGTTGAAAAACATTGTGTGCGCCATCTTGTCTTTTTTCAAATGCCACACTTTTGTCGTGCACGGCAGCCATTTTAGATGCCTTGACCAGATCCACTCTGTGAACGCTGTCGATCCTTACCATGGCTCCCCACCCTCGCAAGCATCTCCCCCAGGCAGTGGTCACCCCCGCTCTCTGTTTTATGCATGGGTAATAAACCTCCCCCCATCTGCGCTGTTCTTCCCTGAGAATCACACCCTGTGCCCGCCCGACACCTCCCTTTCGCCCTATTCACTACCGCACCCTCTGACACTCCTTTTCCTCTGTGTCCGATTGTCCAGGCCGGTCCTAGGCTATCAGCTAGCCCTGCAGATGTAGTTTATGGCCACAGCTGTAAAGAATCACCCGTCTTCAAAGGAGTTATAGTAGATCAAGGCCCACACTCGATGAGATCCGTCACAGCAGAAGCGTTGCTATTATCTGAAAACCATCCTGTATTGTGATTGGGGAGGGGACCGAGCGTGAAGCGGAAGATTCCAGGGATGACTCTTTGTACATCAAAGTTTTTACAATTATGTGTCACATTAAAAATATATAGCACTCCGACAAAGTAGTAAGATTATAAAACTTTAATAATTTATAAATATATACAAGAAAACAAAAATAGTAATAACATATAAACATTTTTAGAGAAAAACAACGAAGTAGCGGTCGGCTGTGCGAATAGTCCCAACGCAGCACAACGTCCAGATTTCCGGCGTGGGGCGTCGCGGGGGGTGGGTGATCAGTAGCAAACTGTTGTGCGAATAGTTCCAAGGCAGCAGAACGCGCCGAAATCTAGATGACACAAAAGTGATGTCTAGTAAGTTGCCACCCAGCAAATAACGGCGTGGGGCGTCGCGGGGGGTGGGTCATCAGTAGCAAACTGTTGTGCGAATAGTTCCAAGGCAGCAGAACGATGGCACCAAGGTGATGTCCAGTAAGTTGCCGCACTGGTTTTGGTATCCTACAATGCTGCTCCGAATAACGGCGTGGGGCGCCCCGGGGGAGGCGGCGTGAACGGGCCTCTCCAGGTGGAGTGTCATCTGTTGTAGTGGGGCGCCCCTTTACCGTTTCAGTTGCCATTCCGTCCGCTTTTGGTCCACTGTGTCAAAATCCGCCATTCAGCTGAGTTGCGCCCACTCTTGCGGTGCAGCGATAGGCGGCTGCCACAGGACTCTCAAAATGGCGGCAGGCTGTTTCCTTTTTGGGCCTGGTCCACTGAAATGGCCCTGGGACACCTTGGAAATCGGACGCTTGTCTGCTAGGTCTTGGACCCCATTCTCGAAAGCGTCCCCTCCGCCTTGAGAATTCATCAAAAGTTTTGGGGGCCCCGACTCCTGCAGGCTTCTGGTGGGGAGCGGCTGCCATGATTGCTCGCGGAATGACCACGACGGAGCTACGAGATGGTGGTGCTCTCATGGTGACGCCAGCTTCAGTCTGAAACATCCAGAAACAAGGTGGGGCTTTCATCGTTTGGGGGGAAAAAAAAGTTTTCATCCAATGAAAAGTGTTGTTTTTAGGTCATATGATCAAGCCTTCCATCATTAGGAAACCAAAAGTAAAATGAACCAATGAAAAGTTTTATAAAGAAGTCACATGACCTGTTATGCGGCATAGGGTATAAAATGTGGAGAAAATACGTTGGCACGTGAGGCGGTGTCAGTAGCGGACCGATGTGCGAATAGGCCGAAGGCAACACAACGCGCCAAGATCCGGATGGCATCGAGGTGGTGTCATAGTTGAGAGTTCTGAGCAGCGGTTGTAACACTGTCTGAAGCTTATTTGCAGCTGCTGCAGCTTCACTACGCGCGAAGATCCGGATGGCACCGAGGTGGTGTGTAGGAAGTTGCCGCACTGGTGTGGCCATCCTACAATGCTGAAAGTCGGCGTGGGGCGCCCCGTTGGCCTGTGAGTTTGCGTCAGTAGCGGACCGATGTGCGAATAGGCCGAAGGCAGCACAACGCGCCAAGATCCGGATGGCACCGAGGTGGTGTCTAGTAAGTTGTCGCACTTCTGTGGCCATCCTACAATGTTGAAAGTCGGCGTGGGGCGCCCCGTTGGCCTGTGAGATGGTGTCAGTAGCGGACTGATGTGTGAATAGGGCTAAAGGCAGCGCAACAATATTTTCTACTATATTTCCGGTGTAGAAGAGACCACAAGGCGCTGAGATGCCAAGATCCGGATGGCACCGAGGTGGTGTCTTGCAAGTTGTGGTACTGGTGTGGCCATCCTACAATGCTGAAAGTCGGCGTGGGGCGCCCCGTTGGCCTGTGAGATGGCGTCAGTAGCGGACCGATGTGCGAATAGGCCGAAGGCAGCACAACAATATTTTCTGACTGACACCACAAGGCGCTGAGATGCCAAGATCCGGATGGCACCGAGGTGATGTCTAAGTTGCGGACTGGTGTGCGAATGGGGCCAAAGGCAGCGTAACAATATTTTTTGTATGGAAGATACCACTAGGCGTTGAGATGCCAAGATTCGGATGGCACTGAGGTGATGTCTAGCAAGTTGGTGTGGTCATCCTACAATGCTGAAACTCGGCGTGGGTCACCCCATTAGCCTGTGAGATGGCGTCAGTAGCGGACCGATGTGCGAATAGGCCGAAGGCAGCACAACGCGCCAAGATCCGGATGTCACCGTGGTGGTTTCATAGTTGAGAGGCACTTCATCTGCAGTGGGGCGCCGAGATCCGGATGGCACCGAGGTGATGTCTAGCAAGTTGCTGTACTTGTGTGGTCATCCTACAATGCTGAAACTCGGCGTGGGTCGCCCCATTAGCCTGTGAGATAGCAGTTCTTTGGATTTGCGAATAGGCCGAAGGCAGCACAACAATATTTTCTGACTGACACCACAAGGCGCTGAGATGCCAAGATCCGGATGGCACCGAGGTGATGTCTAAGTTGCGGACTGGTGTGCGAATGGGGCCAAAGGCAGCGTAACAATATTTTTTGTATGGAAGATACCACTAGGCGTTGAGATGCCAAGATTCGGATGGCACTGAGGTGATGTCTAGCAAGTTGGTGTGGTCATCCTACAATGCTGAAACTCGGCGTGGGTCACCCCATTAGCCTGTGAGATGGCGTCAGTAGCGGACCGATGTGCGAATAGGCCGAAGGCAGCACAACGCGCCAAGATCCGGATGTCACCGTGGTGGTTTCATAGTTGAGAGGCACTTCATCTGCAGTGGGGCGCCGAGATCCGGATGGCACCGAGGTGATGTCTAGCAAGTTGCTGTACTTGTGTGGTCATCCTACAATGCTGAAACTCGGCGTGGGTCGCCCCATTAGCCTGTGAGATAGCAGTTCTTTGGATTTGCGAATAGGCCGAAGGCAGCACAACAATATTTTCTGACTGACACCACAAGGCGCTGAGATGCCAAGATCCGGATGGCACCGAGGTGATGTCTAAGTTGCGGACTGGTGTGCGAATGGGGCCAAAGGCAGCGTAACAATATTTTTTGTATGGAAGATACCACTAGGCGTTGAGATGCCAAGATTCGGATGGTACTGAGGTGATGTCTAGCAAGTTGCTGTGGTCATCCTACAATGCTGAAACTCGGCGTGGGTCACCCCATTAGCCTGTGAGATGGCGTCAGTAGCAGACCGATGTGCGAATAGGCCGAAGGCAGCACAACGCGCCAAGATCCGGATGTCACCGTGGTGGTTTCATAGTTGAGAGGCACTTCATCTGCAGTGGGGCGCCGAGATCCGGATGGCACCGAGGTGATGTCTAGCAAGTTGCTGTACTTGTGTGGTCATCCTACAATGCTGAAACTCGGCGTGGGTCGCCCCATTAGCCTGTGAGATAGCAGTTCTTTGGATTTGGGCCTGGCTCGTCTGCTGTAGTGGGGCGCCCCTTTACCGTTTCAGTTGCCATTCAGCTGAGTTTCGGCTGCTCTTGATGCTACAGCGACAGGCGGCTGCAACAGGACTCTCAAAATGGCGGCCTGTTCTTTGGATTTGGGCCTGGTCCACTTAAATGGCCCTGGGACACCTTAGAACTCGGACGTTCGATTTTTTTTTCCTTTCCTGTACATGCAAAAAAAGGTAAATGCCCGGTACGTTACACGCTTCATCTGCCACGATGAACTCTCTAGAGGAACCGAAAAAAAATATAGTTGTGGTAACTATACCATGCATCGTCATATGGAGAGGTGGCAACAATTAATTATAGTGCTGCATAAAAGAGAGATTTGGAGGAGAACCCCTGACCTGCTAGTACATTCATCAAAGAAGTGGCACTGAGAGCTTCAGAGGCAAGGGAAACGGTCCCAAATATTTAGAAGAACTTTGGAAAGATTAAAATGACATGTTTAGATTGTGGCAAATTTATTTCATGTGGACATCTGAGTGTTACTCTAATAAATACAGCATATGAACATCATCATAGTCGATGGTTGGTAGAGACATTTTGACTATATCCTGGACCTGCCCGTCCTCGCCCAAAATGGCGCCAGAATAAATGGGACTCGTAACTCCTTGTTGTGTACTGGTTGCAGAACCTTGAAATCACGAGATACGTATGCAGTTTTGAAGCACATGGCGGGCGGGGACGAGAATTGATTGAATATTTCGACATCCCTATTGATATTAAGTTCTGATGTGTTATTGATTACTGTACTGTTGAAAGTTCGAATTAACGTCACCCATGGTACTTGCCCGCAAATGTATATCTAGATAATTTTATTGTAACTGGCCCTGTCGTATTTTAATTATAAAATGTACGTCCACCGATTCCGTAACTGTTAGACACCTTAGTTCTTGCAACCTAATGGCCCGCCCGTTACGTTCCTCTACAGTGTAAATGTCTATTCATCATATACGATTACAGTTTGCTCCGTGGCCGGCCCACGTGGTTATAGGCTCGTATTTGTATAATGAAATTTTCACAATAAAGGTTTTTAAAAGAAAACATGGTAGTAGTATATACATTGGTAAAGTTTTTAATAATAGTCACTGTTTTAGAATCATTAAAAGGCAAGTGAAATAAAGCAGACCAATTACATGAAGGGTAAAAGGTATAATACGAAGGAACGCAGTAAAGATAAATGGTCAAGGGCTGTTGTGTTTTCTATTCCTGCAATATAAAGTGATCGATAAGAATCTCATATTCAGGCGTATCGGCGACTAAGACAGCAGGTCGACCCTCTTTTGCTCAACGGCTCCGTCATGGGACGAAGAAACGCTCTTTTTCTCGAAAAAAGAATATATTTTACTTGCAGGACAGTTGTAAAATTTCCGGGAAAGTACATTAGCCTGGAACATTATAACATATATTTAAGAAAAAATAATGTTCGGAAGTAATGAAAAGCGTAATTTTTAGGTCATATGATCAAGCCTTTCATCATTACAATAAGAAAAGTAAAATGAACCAATGAAAAGTTTTATTAACAAGTCACATGACTTGTTATGCTTACGTTACGCGCTGCGCGCCCCGGATGACTTCCGGATGCGCTAACGCGGCGCGTCATATGACGCATTACGCGACAACGCAGGTACAGAATATAGTCAAAATGTCTCCACCAACCAGCGGTCGGAACACAACCCCTTTCAGCAGGCTAAATAGTTCTGTTAAATGACAACAGAAGGGACAGGCAACAAGAACCATCAGTCAAAGAGGGGAGGGCTAGTTCTTCTCTACCGGGTTACATTGGGGCGCTACCGGAACTGATCGAATTGGTAGTCTACAGTGTTTCTGGATGTTTCAGACTGAAGCTGGGGTTAGCATGAGAGCAGCACCATTTCGTAGCTCCGTCGTGGTCATTCCGCAACCAATCATGGCAGCCGTTCTTTATCGTTATTTTGGGCGGGGTGGGTGGCGGAGCCGAGCTGTTTTGCAGCCATCATTGTGTGGAGTTCAGTTCATCTCACTAGTTTTGTATTTGTCATGAGGGGTTGTTCCTAATGTTTCTATTTTTGCGAGGTCAAAAAGAGATCCCATTAGTGGCCTACTGATTTTGCTCGATTCTTTTTCTTTTTTTTTACACGATTTTTCGTTATCTGCAAAGACTAAACAGAGTATTGCGACTCTGTGTTTGTTTGTAAATAGAGAATGAACCAAAGAGAACTAATTCTAAAACAGTAAATACTTGGATAACAATGAATCAAATGGAGAGAGAAGCAGGCACGACGGATTACAATGGGGGCAAAGACCTGCGTTAACTACCTTTCACTATCTGCAAAGAGAGAGTACTCCTAATAGAAATGAGGGGGGGGGGCACCATTCAAAGCAGATCAGTGTGCATAAACACGAAAATGTTTTCACTTACCACGTACTTGACATTCGACAGCTTATGATATTTGCTATTAAAAAACCATTGAAATTCACTGAAAAAACCATAGGTTATAGACCATATATAGTTAGGAATTAGCATTTACAAAACCTTGAAAATTCACTGAAAAAACCATAGGTTATAGACCATATATAGTTAGGAATTAGCATTTAAAAAACCTTATTTTACTCACACAAAACCATTGAAATTCCATATATAGTTAGTTGCACTAACTATATATCGCGCACCTGCAATCCACTGCTGATGATGTCACATATTACATCATTCATGACATGGTCAGTGACATCACTGATGACATCACTGATGACATCTCAAATGACATCACTGATGACATCACTGATGACAACATCCAGTGACTGTATGTTTCTGTAAAGTTAAAATATGTCTTACATATTGAAGAATGAGTGGATGTATAAGTGTCTGGATGAAGGATTTAGTAGGTGCGTGACTGACTGTATGAGTGAGTGATTAAATGTGTCTCACTGAATGCATGGGTTAGTGACTAAACTGTCTTAATTTGTGCATCATTATGTCTGTTGTGATGTAAACTGCTGCATGTGTTGATCATTAGCTATACGAGAGGCTATATGTGTTATTGATTGGTTGCCCAAGTATTTGTATGGGAGATTGAGTTTGTGTGGGGGTGGCTGGGAGGTGTGTGACTCTGTGCATAGATGTGTGAGCAGTTGATTCACTAGGTGTATGAGTTCAAGAGTGCATGTGGAAACAGCTACATGGGCAGTTGACTGTGTGCATGAGTGTATTGATGAGTGAATGGATATCTCAATGCTACATGTCATAGTAAGTACATATGTAAAACACAGTACATGTGAGAGTTGGCATATATAAATAACTGTGCATGAGAGCCACTGAATGTGTGAGTGGTTGTATGGATCATTGTGAACTTGTATCAGGGATTGTATAAGAGAGTAAATATGTGTTAGTATATGTTTGAATAAGTAAGGTGTGTATAACTGTATAGTTGAAGAAATGGAGGTGAGATTGTTTCTTTGCATGACTGACTAGGTGTGTGAGTAACTCCATGGATGAGTGACAGTGTGTGAGTGTCTGTATACACTGAGTGCATCTAAGGTTATATTAGAGTCTGAAGAGGTTTATCGTATTAGCACAAGAATGATGTCAAATGAGATGTCATCAGTGATGTCATCAGTGATGTCATTTGAGATGTCATCAGTGATGTCATCAGTGATGTCACTGACCATGTCATGAATGATGTAATATGTGACATCATCAGCAGTGGATTGCAGGTGCGCGATATATAGTTAGTGCAACTAACTATATATGGAATTTCAATGGTTTTGTGTGAGTAAAATAAGGTTTTTTAAATGCTAATTCCTAACTATATATGGTCTATAACCTATGGTTTTTTCAGTGAATTTTCAAGGTTTTGTAAATGCTAATTCCTAACTATATATGGTCTATAACCTATGGTTTTTTCAGTGAATATATATATATATATATGCGCTCCAATTCCTCCTCATTCATGAAGAAGACAAAACAGCACTCGAAGGGTATTTGCCAATCACGCTTAGATTTTATTTCGCGGAAAGGGCTCACACAGACGCGTTTCGGCATACTGCCTTCGTCAGTGTGTGTTACACAATTAGCATCACCGTCATTCTTTTAGAGTTTTCTAATGCTCATGAACATTGACAAAGGACTAACATCACATTACTCAAAGTGCGCGCCATCTTGGAGTGACATTTGATATATATTATATCTCAACCATTCGATGGAATTCGATGTTATACAGCCCACAGATGGGCAAGAGTTCCTTGAGAAAAGTGATGTACATATTATATAAATTGTTCATAACATAAACAAGAGATTAAGCCGTGAATCGGCTAATGTCCTTGATCATTTCATGTCAACAATATCATCTATATTCAAAATACCTATCCATTTCATACTGAAACGAAAGATTAATCTTGAAAAGAAAACTTTACATTCAGGTGCGTCAGGTTGTCAGCAGCAAAGGGAACATGGCTTTTACATTTCATAATTCAACTCTATGAATAGATCATACTGAGTTATATCTCTGTGTTCTATCCAGAACTATTAGTTTGTAAAAGGATTAAAGGTTAATAAACCTAGATAACTAATTCAGAGAAAAAAAGAGAGACTTTCGTCCGCTAAGACAAATTCATGACAATTTTATGAGCCATTTCAAGTTTTTTCTAGTTTTTGATTTCATGATCTGTATACTGTTAGCGCAATTTACATGTGCTGAAATAATCATCTAAAACCATACGGTTCCAAAGTTCATAGTTCAACTGTCAGAAATTCATAATTTCAGAAAAGGAATTAAGTCAGATCAAGCCAAATCAAATCAAATTTTCAATTTAAAAGTTACTAGAACAAATCAAATACCAAATACACAGAACAATTTCCTTGAACAAGGGGACAAACAGAGATGAAGTGGGGCTAATTTAAGTCCACACTGCCAGTTTGTACTCCTACAGTGTTCACGTTCATTTTACATTACTGTAGGCTATGTCTCTTATTTTCCTAGATGGAATGCCATCTCTTCCCCACTGTTAAGACCTTTGGGATGTTTCGTAGAAAGGTCTATTATATATCTCGACTCCAACCTCCTAAGTCGCCTCAACCGGTCACCACCCCTCGCATTTGGAGGCACAATATCTATTCCAAAGTATTGTAATTTGTTGCGATCCCGCCCATGTGCATCAGCGAAGTGCCGAGCTACCGGGTAGGCTGGGTCTGCCTTGTCTATGGCCCTAAGATGTTCTAATATTCTTAGTTTGAGCTCTTTGATTGTACTGCCAATGTAGCGAAGGCCACACGGGCAATGCAGACAATAGACCGCATACTGCGTACTACAGGTGATGAATTTGTTAATTGTCATTTTCTTCCCTGTTTCAGTTATTGTGTACGACAGGACCCTTTTGCTCCCTACGCACGCTTTACAGCGGCCGCAGGGGTAAAAGCCTTTCTGGTCTCGGAGGGTGTTAACTCTAGGGGCAGATTTTTCAAAGTGGCTGGTAACGAGCATATCTCCAACTGATCTCGCTTTGCTGAAAGTTAAAAGTGGGTGAGTCGGTAAGTCCTCCTTGAGTACATTATCTGTTAACAGAATGGGCCAGTTTTTCTTAAGCATCATTCTCAGATCTTTTGCTCCTGATGAATATGGGGTAATTAGCCTGAATTTCCCTTTATTGTTAGCTACCTCTTTCCCACGTCCTCCCCGAATGGGATTGGAAGTGAGAAGAGTCCCTCTTTTGATCTCCCTTACTTTCTTCAATGTCTTTTGCAACAGTTTACGCCATACCCTCTGATTTTAAAACGGGATACGCACTCCGAGGCGGCCGCCTCGAAGTCGGAATCTCTGGAACAGTTCCCGCGGAGCCTCAGTAGCTCCCCATAGGGAATGCTATTGATGAGTTAGGGAGGGTGGCTACTGCTGGCAAAGATTGTTGAATTGCCAGCAGTCTCCTTCCTATATAGGGTAGTGTGAAGATAATCTCCCTCAATAAATATTCTCAGATCCAAATACTCCGCTGACACCGGACTGATTGAACCCGAGAAGTGCAGATTCCAGTTGTTGTTATTGAGTATTCTTACATACTCTTCTGCTGTCTCTCTCCCACAGTTCCATACGATGAACAAGTCATCGATGTAACGATGCCAACACACTACTGTCCCCTCCTGATCCCCGATCCTGCAGCTCCTGGGCACCTGCTCCTCCCACCAGCCCACGAATAAATTTGCGTAGCTGGGGGCAAAGCAGGTGCCCATTGCTGTCCCTGACCTCTGTATATATAGTTGATCCTCAAATAAGAATATATTATGGGTCAGGCAGAACTCGACAAATTCCAGAATCATGATGTTATGTCTGGCAAATCGCAATTGACGCTGTTCTAAAGCATATCTGAATGCCTCCAGTCCATGATGGTGTTCAATGCTTGTATACAGGCTGGTGATGTCCATTACCATGAGTAAATACCCCGGGTCCCATTCTAGATCTTGTATTTTTACCAGCAAATCTTTGGTGTCTTTAATATAAGATTTTAAATTGGACACCAAGGGGAACAGGACGTTGTCACCAAATCGGGACATGTTCTCAGTCAAACTCCCAATGGAGGAAATAATTGGAAGGCCTGGAGGACAGTCTCGGTTTTTATGTAGTTTAGGGAGGTGGTAGAATGTCGGTGTCATGGGACAGTTGTTTCGCAGGAACAAATGTTCGTCTTTACTCAGCATCTGAAGGTCGTACCATTTTTGGATCAACTCATCATATTTGCTTATGCTTTGTTGGTAAATTTCAGTGGTACATGTTGTATAAAATTTCTCATCTGAGAGTTGCCTCAGAGCTTCGTCCTTGTAATAGTCCCTGCTCATTAAAACCACATTCGCCCCTTTATCCGAGGGTTTCACCACAATACTTTTGTCTATCATTAGGGTCCTCAGGGCAGTTCTTCGTTGTTCCGTGATATTATATTCATAGTTATGGTGGTCCGCTTTCCGATAGTCCATTAAATCATTGTTCATTGCTCCCGTAAACACATCTATAGCGTCCCAAGGAGACTGGGGAACAAAGATGGAGACAGGTTTAAATCCGCTCTCGTCTCGCTCCTGTTCCACTCCCTGCAATTCTGCTCTTTGTGCCATATCCAGTAGTACGACTTCCGAGGTTTGCTCCATTTCTAGGTCCTCAAGGATCTCAACTGTATGTAAGTCTCTACTACTTAAGGCATCAGTTGCAGTTATCCTGGGTCCTTTTTTACCTCGGTCTTGCAGATGTGGACGCAATTTGAAGTATTTATGGAGTTTTAATTTCCGTGTGAAGCAGAACAAGTCAATCTTGGTGTGCGTGTATTCCAACTCATTATTGGGACAGAATGTTAGTCCGAGGCTGAGAACCTCTTCTTCTTGATTCGTAAGTTCTCTCTTTGTTAAATTCACTACCGTGAGATTGGCTAGGTCTTTAGAGCCAGTGATGCCAGGGGATACTACTTTTTGTTGCGGTTGCGGTGGGACCAGCGGGAGGCTCTTACGACTCCTCTGCCTCTTCTTGCCGCCTCCTGCCCTCCTTGTCCTCCTGGTCCTCCTGATCTTGATGTTTCCGCATCCGGCGGTTTGTTCTTTCCGCCACGGAGCCAGGATTTCTTTATCACCTCGAATTCCTCTTGAAAAGGGGTTCTCTTGTTTCTTCCGGGGTGGGCTGCTTGAGATGTTCGATTACTACCTCGTTCATCCGTATCGGATTAATCTCCTCCAGACTCATTTTCGGTTACTTCGGACTCCGAAATAACTGCGTCGGTTCCAGCTGTAGCTCCAGCATTCCCACCCGTTCCTTTCTGTAAAGCATTGCGAGGAGCGTCGTATTTCTTCGCATATGTTAGAACGCGCCGTGTCTGGTAGTCTGGTAGTCGCGTTCATATTTTTCTTGCTTGCGAAGCCTTATTTTTGTTTCATATTTGACAAGCCGAGCTTTCATTTGTTCCTTCATTTGTCCAATGGATGTTATTACCCCGGACTCCGTTTCTTTCTCCAGCTCTGCATTAATTAGTGCGATTTCCGCTAGCGCTCTTTTTCTGTCGCTCCACGCATATTTTACTAGTACTTTTAGAGTCCCTTCACAATAGGTTGCAGTATGTTCAAACCAATCTGTGAGCAGTTGTGGGTCTGGATTCTCATATTATGGAACCGTATGGACCCTTAATCCCCGGGGTACTCTCTCCTCCTCAATGTAGTTGGTGAGGCTCGTTGCCTCCCACCATTTCCGTATCTCCCGTTCGTGGATCCTTTCTAGCTTTGTCATAGTAACAGTTAATTGGTTGTTAGGTGGCTCAGCTACCGGCATGACAGTCTTCTCAGATGATTTCTCCTGCCGTTTAAACATGCTCTTTGCTGCCACTTGGCGCTCCGCATCAGAAAACATGTCAGTGTGGCTCGTGTCCCACGCTACCCTTTTATGCGTACGGGACTCGTGTGGCCCCCGCTTGGTCGCGACTGACACTCCTCCCCTTCTAACGTCCTGCCGTAATGCTCCGCTGTATTGCGCTAACATGCAGCAATAGGGACAAACGATTTTTAGAAATGCTCACCGGAACCGGCGTCTTCCTCTGGAAGCCCGCGGCGGGCAGCCAGCAGTTTCCTCCATATTACGTCTTCCCGGTCAGCATCAAATCCCCATTTGCGGAAACGGCGGTGCGCAGCTTATCACTTTTGAAAAACGCTCCTTCTCCACGAAGAAAGCTGCTCACTCTCGGGCGGGTGCTGTTGGCGGCTCGTGGACGCCGCGTCACATTGCGCTCCAATTCCTCCTCATTCATGAAGAAGACAAAACAGCACTTCAAGGGTATTTGTCAATCACGCTTAAATTTTATTTCGCGGAAAGGGCTCACACAGACGCTTTTCGGCGTACTGCCTTCGTCAGTGTGTGTTACACAATTAGCATCACCGTCATTCTTTTAGAGTTTTCCAATGCTCATGAACATTGACAAAGGACTAACATCACATTACTCAAAGTGCGCGCCATCTTGGAGTGACATTTGATATATCTTATATCTCAACCATTCGATGGAATTTGATGTTATACAGCCCACAGATGGGCAAAAGTTCCTTGAGAAAAGTGATTTACATATTATATAAATTGTTCATAACATAAACATATATATATATATATATATATATATATATTACCTACTGGCGGTCGCCAGTAGGTAGTTATAGTTAGGACCTAGCTACCATAAGAAATACGCAATATTCTATTGGGAATAACTCTGGCGCCGGTTGAGGAATTTGCGTGTAATTTTCCAAAATTTCGGCCAGCTCTGCTCCGCACCTTCCCTGAAAATTTCGAGGGGATTCGTGAAGTGGGGGCTGAGAAATAAGGGGGGTCCCAAAACGTGTTTTCCCCATGTTAATTTCCATCGGACGGTCTGACAAGTCTACAGCCCGAACCGCTGAACAGAATTACGCCAAACTTGGCAAAATTGTAGGCACTGGTACGCAGATGTGCCTTTGCTATATTTGTTGAAAATTGCTCCAGTGTTTTTTTGAAAATTAACTTCAAAAACACATATATATCTATAGGTGCGCTCCGAGCGCTCACCGGTATGCGTACCGGGAAACGCACCCGGTGCGCTACGGGAGTGCGCGAGCGGAAAGCTGATTGGCTCTCGGATGTCTGTCAACATTCTAAACAGTCCGGAGAGTCCGCCATCTTGTGTCTCGGTAGAATCGAGACACAAAAGGACAAAAAAAAAGGGTGAAATGAAGGGGGCCGGGTAGATCCCCCTGACCCCCTAGGTTTTCTGAGGGGGGCCTAGAAGGACCCTGAAGGGCCAAAAAACTATTTTTTTTTTAATTTGCAGGGTAAGCGCTGGGTGCGTTCCCAGGTGCGCTTTCCGCTATGCGCACCCTGAGCGCACCACGGGGAAAAACAGTGTAAAAAATTATACTTAAAAAATAATTTAGAGTGCTTAGAGGTAGGGTAGCTCTGAAAAAGAGCTGTTGTGTTATGTGGGTGTTTTTTGTACCTACAAGTAGGTACCAATGCAGAGTCTCAAATTCAAGAGGAAGACTCTATTCCCCTCATCTGTAAAGTGGACACCATCTCTCCTATAGATGCCTTGCATGTTGTAATGCAAGTTATTGTGGTAAATGGAATCCATACCATAGTCTCTGAGGAAAGCAGAAACAGATGTATTTACATGTTTCCTTGCTTTTTCAATCTGTGAACAAAATTGGTTGGACAAGTTCCATTTTTGCCTTTGGCATATATTAGAAAATACCAAGGCAGTTTTTGGAAAAAGTGACATCAATTGCCCAAAGATGTCCTTTAAAAGCATTTTCAGACCTACCCCAGTCAAAGTGCCTAGGTCATTTCCACCACAGTGCACAATTATAAGGTCAGGGTGTGGAAGATGAATCAAGCTTTTTACCAATGGTATCATTTGGTGACTTCTTAATCCTCTCTGTCCAATCCAGACAATGTCCACATTTGGTAAATCAAGGTTGTAAATACCTCTGTTGCTTGCAAATTGTTCACTCCAGAAGACATAGCTATGACCCACAAACCAGACTTTTGGCATCTTGAAGGTAGATGTGCTTGTATTCAGATGAGTTGTGGTAATGAAATGGCAGTTTGAAAGTAGGAGTTATGAAAAAAGTGGTTGAGATTCAGTGCACTTGAAAAACCAGAAATGATTGGTGCTTTCTTAAAAATCTCCACTGAAAATTATGGTGCATGCTTTTTGTTTTTTAAACAAGTCTTTTCAATGGTTGAGATAAAGTCATTTAAAGAAACATTGCAGTAGATTAGCTAGTACATTGAGAGGTCAAACACCCTTGCTGGATTTTTTTGCAACATAGTATGATGAACGTCTGAACTGTTTGCTGGGTTAGGAGGGAGTGGCCATGGTAACAGGGTGAATGAGCACTGGGGGGATGGGTGAATTTTATGTGAGTTTCAAAGTGTTCAAATGTACAACCAATTAAAATGTGCAGTTTGGTTTTGAAATTGTGTGGGAAGAATTTTGATTGGTTATGTACAAGAATATGGGTCTGTATTGAGAAATAATCTGTGCCATTATTCTGAGGCTCCAGTGAAAGAAGCATTATTCAGAGATTCTGCTTAAGAATATCTGTTGTGTGTGACTGACACTGCTCTACATCTTTCAAAGCATTTTTAAAGGTGAGTAATGATTCTTTTAAAAAAGATAGAGTGCTGTATGCACTATGGGGAAGATTAAGAAGCATATTGTGCTTCTTTATTCTTGCATTTTGTGTCATTTTTTTGTAATGTTGTTTAAAAAATAGAATCGTGCATATTGGAAATGTATTTTGAAAATGAGTTCGGTTTCTGCTTTGTTTCTGTAGTGGTCATTTAAATAAGCTGTGCTTTGTGTAAAAAACGATTTAGTATGGAAAATACTTTCTGGAAAAAAGTCTGCTTTTTAAATTTTGGTGAAGCATCATACTGACTTTCTGTTTGAAATAAGAGAAAACATTTTCACATTTTTCAATAATGTCACCTGTGCCTTGTAACAGTTTGCCTCAATTAGCTTAAAGAGTATTCTTTGCTTGTGCCTCACTTTACTCTGTGCCTGTGTGTTATCTGATATATGATTCATTTAATGAAGTTATACTGCTGTATGCAGTATAGGGAAGATTAAGAAGCATATTGTTCTTATTTATTCTTGCATTGTGTGTTATGTTTTTTTGTAATGCTGTTTAAAAATTGTATGGTGCATATTGGAAATCTATTTTGGAAATGAGTTAGGTTTCTGCTTTGCTTTGTAGTGGTCATTTAAAAGGGCTGTGATTTGTGTGAAATTTTCTTTACTATAGAAAATGTTTTCGGGTAAAAAGGTATGCTTAGTTGATGTCTTTAAAAATATGGAAGTGCAAGTTTTTTAAAGACATGGTAGATTACATGTAACATCCTGGTCATGTGCCTAAGATCACACTGATCGGTGAATCAAGCTCTACTCACAGTGTGATCTTAGGCACATGATCAGAATGTTACATATAATCTACCATGTCTGTCTCTGCAAACAGTATGTGTGTCTCTGCCTAAGATCACACTGATGGGTGAATCAAGCTTCATTCACAGTGTGATCTTAGGCACATGATCAGAATATTGCATATAATCTACCATGTCTGTCTCTGCAAACAGTATGTGTGTCTCTGCCTAAGATCACACTGATGGGTGAATCAAGCTTCATTCACAGTGTGATCTTAGGCACATGATCAGAATGTTACATATCATCTACTATGCCTGTCTCTGCAAACAGTATGTGTGTCTCTGCTTAAGATCACACTGATGGGTAAATCAAGCTTCATTCACAGTGTGATCTTAGGCACATGATCAGAATGTTACACATAATCTACCATGTCTGTCTCTGCAAACAGTATGTGTGTCTCTGCCTAAGATCACACTGATGGGTGAATCAAGCTTCATTCACAGTGTGATCTTAGGCACATGATCAGAATGTTACACATATTCTACCATGTCTGTCTCTGCAAACAGTATGTGTGTCTCTGCCTAGGATCACACTGATGGGTGAATCAAGCTTCATTCACAGTGTGATCTTAGGCACATGATCAGAATGTTACATATAATCTACCATGTCTGTCTCTGCAAACAGTATGTGTGTCTCTGCCTAAGATCACACTGATGGGTGAATCAAGCTTCATTCATAGTGTGATCTCAGGCACATGATCAGAATGTTACAAATATTCTACCATGTCTGTCTCTGCAAACAGTATGTGTGTCTTTGCCTAAGATCACACTGATGGGTGAATCAAGCTTCATTCACAGTGTGATCTCAGGCACATGATCAGAATGTTACATATAATCTACCATGTCTGTCTCTGCAAACAGTATGTGTGTCTCTGCCTAAGATCACACTGATGGGTGAATCAAGCTTCATTCACAGTGTGATCTTAGGCACATGATCAGAATGTTACATATAATCTACCATGTCTGTCTCTGCAAACAGTATGTGTGTCTCTGCCTAAGATCACGCTGATGGGTGAATCAAGCTTCATTCACAGTGTGATCTTAGGCACATGATCAGAATGTTACACATATTCTACCATGTCTGTCTCTGCAAACAGTATGTGTGTCTCTGCCTAAGATAACACTGATGGGGGAATCAAGCTTCATTCACAGTGTGATCCTAGGCACATGATCAGAATATTGCATATAATCTACCATGTCTGTCTCTGCAAACAGTATGTGTGTCTCTGCCTAAGATCACACTGATGGGTGAATCAAGCTTCATTCATAGTGTGATCTTAGGCATATGATCAGAATGTTACACATATTCTACCATGTCTGTCTCTGCAAACAGTATGTGTGTCTTTGCCTAAGATCACACTGATGGGTGAATCAAGCTTCATTCACAGTGTGATCTTAGGCACATGATCAGAATGTTACACATATTCTACCATGTCTGTCTCTGCAAACAGTATGTGTGTCTCTGCCTAAGATAACACTGATGGGTGAATCAAGCTTCATTCACGGTGTGATCTTAGGCACATGATCAGAATGTTACATATAATTTACCATGTCTGTCTCTGGAAACAGTATGTGTATCTCTGGCTAAGATCACACTGATGGATGAATCAAGCTTCATTCATAGTGTGATCTTAGGCACATGATCAGAATGTTACATATAATCTACCATGTCTGTCTCTGCAAACAGTATGTGTGTCTCTGCCTAAGATCACACTGATGGGTGAATCAAGCTTCATTCATAGTGTGATCTTAGGCACATGATCAGAATGTTACACATATTCTACCATGTCTGTCTCTGCAAACAGTATGTGTGTCTTTGCCTAAGATCACACTGATGGGTGAATCAAGCTTCATTCACAGTGGGATCTTAGACACATGATCAGAATGTTACACATATTCTACCATGTCTGTCTCTGCAAACAGTATGTGTGTCTCTGCCTAAGATAACACTGATGGGTGAATCAAGCTTCATTCACGGTGTGATCTTAGGCACATGATCAGAATGTTACATATAATTTACCATGTCTGTCTCTGGAAACAGTATGTGTGTCTCTGGCTAAGATCACACTGATGGGTGAATCAAGCTTCATTCATAGTGTGATCTTAGGCACATGATCAGAATGTTACATATAATCTACCATGTCTGTCTCTGCAAACAGTATGTGTGTCTCTGCCTAAGATCACACTGATGGGTGAATCAAGCTTCATTCATAGTGTGATCTTAGGCACATGATCAGAATGTTACACATATTCTACCATGTCTGTCTCTGCAAACAGTATGTGTGTCTTTGCCTAAGATCACACTGATGGGTGAATCAAGCTTCATTCACAGTGTGATCTTAGACACATGATCAGAATGTTACATATAATCTACCATGTCTGTCTCTGCAAACAGTATGTGTGTCTCTGCCTAAGATCACACTGATGGGTGAATCAAGATTCATTCACAGTGTGATCTTAGGCACATGATCAGAATGTTACACATATTCCACCATGTCTGTCTCTGCAAACAGTATGTGTGTCTCTGCCTAAGATCACACTGATGGGTGAATCAAGCTTCATTCACAGTGTGATCTTAGGCACATGATCAGAATGTTACACATAATCTACCATGTCTGCCTCTGCAAACAGTATGTGTGTCTCTGCCTAAGATCACACTGATGGGTGAATCAAGCTTCATTCACAGTGTGATCTTAGGCACATGATCAGAATGTTACACATGATCTACCATGTCTGTCGCTGCAAACAGTATGTGTGTCTCTGCCTAAGATCACACTGATGGGTGAATCAAGCTTCATTCACAGTGTGATCTTAGGCACATGATCATTTTTGACACAAAGTAAAGCACATGTAATGTAAATCAGCCTTTTGTTGTATACTAGTGTTTATATTGTTTACCTCTTGTAATTGCTATGTAATATGTTTGTAGTGGTCTATAATATGTTATTGTTTCTTTACCACAGATTATATTCATCTATACAAAGGAAAAACAATATGCCATCCAAACAAAGACGTGAAAAGCAATACAAAAAGGATATAAGGTCTAAGGAAGAAAAATACAAGACTCATCCAAAACAAAATCTTTAGTGAAAAAAAATAATGCTCCTGGTAAGCAAACTAAATATTTTCTCAGGAACTTATTGAAATGTCAAAAAATAAAACATGTGAGTTCAAAAAAAAGTAAGACACCTTTAATTACAAAAAGGAAGGTGTGTCCCTCCAAAAATGTTAGATCTCTACAAGGAGATGATGTTCTCTATACCAATAGAAGAAGAAATCAATTCATTGAAATTCGTAGACGAATGTTTTACAACAGAATTATAAGCAATTTATTAAAAAATGTAAAGATGTATAAAAAAAAACGCTTTTTACAAGAAAAAAAACATAGTTAAGATTGTGGATGAAGCATTTAAAGTGAAAAATAAATTGTTTAGTTTAGTAATGAATAGAATTCGTACACTAGATAAAGTAATCAATGTGATCAAATCAAAATGTAAGTGGAGGAGAGTAATTAATCGGACTAATTTTTGAGATGTTTTTTCTGGAGAATGGAAGCATAGTTCAAGTTGCGAGCCATTTTTTAATGAAGAAAGTTACTTTCAGGATAATGATTTGGTGCATGCAGTTGACACCAGTGGTCGAGCATATGAGGTGAAGGACGGTTGTCTGGTTGAAAAAGAAAAGATTGTGCCTAGGAATACAGAAGAGGTGTTAGCTGATGAAGTTATAGGGAGATGTCCTAAGGCTCCAGTGTATATTTTAGATTGTAGTAGTATTTGTAGTGTGCGACAGGATTCAATTGATTTGTTTCGCAGTTTCTTACGGACATATACTAAGAAAAGTGTAAAACAAAAAATTAAAATTTTACAAAAGCTAGATCCTTGCAGAGTGAGAGAAAAAACAGGTTTGCAAGGGCATTCACTGGCTTGTCTTTCAAGAAAAGTATGTCAGTGTGTTTTTCACCATTTTAGGATGTTGGCAGTGCATCATAATAAAGAGAGGAAATTAGTGAGAAGGTTGTATTATGCAAAAAGTCCAGCACTTAAACTAAAACAGTTAAACAGTGCTCTTTTGTATGGAACTGAATTAAATGTGAACACATTTGTGAATAAATTGAGTTTTGTTACTTTGGTGAAAAAGAGGACAGTGCAGAAATTGATACAGTAATAGAAAGTAATGTAGAAGAGAATGTAGAGATTTCAAGTACAGAAAAATTTGAACATGAAATTACAAAGTTTAAGGTCAATTCAAGTGATAGGCCTAATTTTACTTGTGTTTGTTGTCGACGAACTCATTATAAGCCTCAAACTAGATTAGTTGATTTATATGTAAAAAGCGAAAAGATAAATAATAATGAGTGGAAGAATTTTGCAACTTATTTGTTGGTAGAAAATTGTTTTGATTTGGGTTCTGATCAACGTATTTGTAAATATTGTTATAATAAATTAAATGAAAACAGAATGCCTGCTAGAGCTGTTCATAATAATCTGGAGTTGGTAGACATTCCTTCTGAATTGATGGATTTAAATACGTATGAGTCTATTCTAATTCAATGTGTGCATCCTTTTTAGGCTATTGTTCACATGGAGCATAAGACAGGGAAATTGCCTCTTTCAGATTTACAGAGAGGATTAAAGGGAAGAGTTGTTTATTTGCCTCTAGATTTTAAGAAAAATATTGATACTATTGGTGTCGAAAAAGTAGAAGAGGAACCTCTGGTTATTCTAGTTAATGGTGGTCCGACAAAGAGTAAGAAAATCTGGCAAGAATTAGTGGATGTTAGGAAAGTCAAGAAGGCAACGTTGTATCTGGTAAAAAATATTCAGTACAAAAAAATGTGTATGTGGAAGAAGAGGAAACAACTGTAGAACACGAAAGTCCAATTGGTCGTACACTGCTTGTCCTACCAGCGTGTTACCCCAAAGCATTGTGGTCCATGAAGTAAGCATCAGCGGGTGCGCCTCTGTCAGAGTCTTGAGCAAAAATCACTGTCACGTTGGCCATCCCTGGACATGTGTTTCGAGGTTGTTACCTCTCGTCAGCAGGGAATAGGCATGTATGTAGGGGTGCTGCGTAGGCTGCAAAAAAATATTCTCAGGTCCGGTACCGCTCGTGGCACGCAGGTGCGTAACCAGGGCTCGTCAGCCCCACCAGCTCAAGGGAGCCTGAATATAAAAGAAAGTCCAATTGGTCGCACACTGCTTGTCCTACCAGCGTATTACCCCAAAGCATTGTGGTCCATGAAGTAAGCATCAACGGGTGCGCCTCTGCCAGAGTCTTGAGCAAAAATCACTGTCGCGTTGGCCATCCCTGGACACGTATTTCGAGGTTGTTACCTCTCGTCAGCAGGGAATAGGCATGTATGTAGGGGTGCTGCGTAGGCTGCCAAAAAATATTCTCAGGTCCGGTACCGCTCGTGGCACGCAGGTGCGTAACCAGGGCTCGTCAGCCCCACCAGCTCAAGGGAGCCTGAATATTAAAGAAAGTCCAATTGGTCGCACACTGCTTGTCCTACCAGCGTGTTACCCCAAAGCAGTGTGGTCCATGAAGTAAGTATCAGCGGGTGCGCCTCTGCCAGAGTCTTGAGCAAAAATCACTGTCGCGTTGGCCATCCCTGGACACGTGTTTCAAGGTTGTTACCTCTCGTCAGCAGGGAATAGGCATGTATGTAGGGGTGCTGCGTAGGCTGCCAAAAAATATTCTCAGGTCCGGTACCGCTCATGGCACACAGGTGCGTAACCAGGGCTCGTCAGCCCCACCACCTCAAGGGAGCCTGAATATAAAAGAAAGTCCAATTGGTCGCACACTGCTTGTCCTACCAGCGTGTTACCTCAAAGCATTGTGGTCCATGAAGTAAGCATCAGCGGGTGCGCCTCTGCCAGGTTCTTGAGCAAAAATCACTGTCGCTTTGGCCATCCCTGGACACGTGTTTCGAGGTTGTTACCTCTCGTCAGGAGGGAATAGGCATGTATGTAGGGGTGCTGCGTAGGCTGCCAAAAAATATTCTCAGTTCCGGTACCGCTCGTGGCACGCAGGTGCGTAACCAGGGCTCGTCAGCCCCACCAGCTCAAGGGAGCCTGAATGTAAAAGAAAGTCCAACTGGTCGCACACTGCTTGTCCTACCAGCGTGTTACTCCAAAGCATTGTGGTCCATGAAGTAAGCATGACACTGATTTATCAGCTGGGCAAATTGAAAAAGTGATGTCTCTAGAAGTGAAGAAATGTATTAACATTATAGTGTTCATCCATTGCATTCCAAAGAAGTAATGGGGAATGCTATTGACTTGTTTCAAATGAAAGAAGCCAAAGGAAGTCCCATTAGTGTATGGGAAGAAAGTTTGGAAGCTCGTTGTTTTCCACAGTTATTCCCAACAGGTGAAGGTGGACGATATGACGACCAACCTGTTCAAATTCCTGCATCTGAATACCGGACTTCAAGATTATATGCAGAAGATCCAAGGTTTCATCAATGCATTCCATATTTGTTCCATCTACTGTTTGAGAGTGACTTGTCTGGACTTTCTTATGCAGTAAACCATATACTGAAAAGTGGAGCACATCTACAAAATGTTTCGGCAAGGGACTTTATGGATAAGTGAAACTGCAAGACAGTGTTTTGGAATCTCAGCTAATTAATCTCATGGCATGTCAGCGTGGTACTAATGAGTATTGGTACCGTCATCATGGGGAATTGAAATGTATGCTAAGAAACTTAGGAACTCCTACATGGTTCCTCACTCTTAGCTGTGCTGAGTATGCTTGGGAAGACTTACTTGAATTTCTACGAGAGGCAAATAAAAACATTGAAAATATTGAATACAAGACATCTGGAGAACTGTGCTCTTTGTATCCAGTTAATGTATGCAGGTATTTCAATCATAGGTTTGAAGCTATGATGTCTTTTATTACAAACAAACAAAAATCCTCCGCTTGGAGAGGTGTTGGATTTCTTTTGGAGAAAGGAGTATCAAGCAAGAGGTGCTCCTCACATACATATGCTGCTATGGATTAAATATGCACCAAAATTTGGAACAGATGCAGATGTGAAAATGATGAGTTTCATTGAGCAGTATTCTACATGTGCTGTTCCGAAAAGTACAGAAGAAAACAATTTAAGACATCAAGTTTTACACCTTCAAACCCATCGTTGTGGGAAATACTGTCGTCGAAAATACAAATCCAAGGACAAGTTCTACACGAAATGTCGTTTTGCATTTCCACATCCAGTAACATCGAAAAGAAGAGTGAATAATTTTATGTCTTCTCTATGACATACTGTGACAAGAAAGAAAGAGAGAGAAAGAGAAGAAATGAGGAGTCCAAATACATAAATGACTACAACCCAGTCATTTTGTCCATGTGGAATGCTAACATGGATATTCAATATGTTGCTGATAACTCTATTGCTGTGGCTCGATATGTGACGTCTTACATCATAAAATCAGAAAAGACGGAACTGAAGGAAATGTGGGAGGAAATTTCACATGAAAAGAGTCTAAGCAAGAAATTATACAGTTACAGTCTGAAGATGTTGTCGCATCGAGAAATTGGAGCATATGAATGTTCTGATCGGTTATCATCAGCAAGTCTATATGCCAAATCTAGAACCATCATTTGGGTGAGTCATGGTCTTGCTGCAACACGAAATCGAGTTTTGAAATCTGTACAAGAAATTAAGTATTTGGCGGAGAAAGAGCCAGACAGTACAGATACTTTGAAGACAAACATGTTGGATACATACTATCCAAATAGAAGTAGTCATCTTGAGAACGTTTGTCTCTATGAAGTTCTGCAAACCTATACTTTTAAGAGGAACGTCACAGAAGACATCAATAAAGGTGTATATGCTGTAATTGGATGTGAAGGCTGTCTAGTGAAACAAAGAAAAGGCCATTTGATTAATCATCAAAAATTGAGTTGTGAATCTCCAGAAAAAAGGGAATTTTATTACTTTGGTCTTTTGCAACTCTTTAAACCTTGGCGTAGAGAAGAGGAAATACTTGGAGATTTTCTTAATTATGAAGATTCGTTCAATGCAACCAAGGATACCATAAAATGTCCTGTTTTTTCAAATTATCTGTAAATGTTGAACGAGGAAATACAGCAAGAAGCTACAATTGCAGCAGAGATTGCTAGAGACAGTTCTCAAGACAGTCAGAGTTCTGTTTCATTGAGTCAGGATCCACTAGGAGGAATAATTATACAAAATGAAGCTGCCACTGCCATGGATGAAGTGGAAAGAGCCATGGAACTAGTTCAGGAGGATGTAGTTAACTTAGAAGATTTGGAAAAAGAACTAAATGTTGAGCAGAGGCAAATATATGACAAAGTTACAGAACACATTGAACATGGTTTATCTCATTAAAAAAAAGAGTTCTCAAGTACATCATTTATACCTGTTCGACTGTACGTGAGTGTAGAAGCAGGAACTGGAAAAGGTTTTCTGATTAAAGCAATTGCAACGTATCTGCAGAAAAGAACGGAGTCATCGCTGTCTTGTGTTGTTACCGCTCCAACTGGGTTGGCAGCACACAACATTAAAGGGATTACTTTACATCGCTTATTGATGCTGCCAGTAGAACATGATAATAAATTACAATACCACAAGCTATCTGGAGAAGCTTGTTGGGAAGTTTCAAGAGTCCTAAAGAAAATAAAACTTCTTATCATTGATGAAGTAAGCATGGTATCAAATGTAATGCTTGCTTTTGTGCATTTAAGAATGCAAGAAATTCTTAAAACAGAGTATGATGTGTTATTTGGAGGCAAACGGTAAACAACGCTTACCACAAATTTTTTACTACGCGGTACCTTTACCACGCGGTCGTTACAACGCAAGTCGTTACCACGACTTGCGCTGGAGGGCGCAGTGGAATAAGGAATTTTATAAATTTATATTCCAACACCTTCCCTAGTATCCACGGGGACTGGTGTTGGAATATAAAATTATAAAAATCCTAAATCCGCCCCCTCCAACGCAAGTCGTGGTAACGACTTGCGTTGTAGCGGCCGCGTGGTAAAGGTATGCATTGTTACAACCTGCGTTGTAACAACGTACATCCGAGGCAAACACATCATCCTTTTTGGAGATCTACTGCAACTAACTCCAGTGAAAGGACAGCCAGTGTTTAAAATGCTTACACATGAAGATACCAGGAAGTTCCTAGGAAGCATTGGAAATGTTAACATATGGTTAAATTTCAATATGCAGAACTGCTTCAAAATATGCAACAGGCAAAGGATGAAGATTATGAAAATATTCTACAAGATGTTAGAATTGGAAAACTAACTGAGCATGGCAAAGAAGCTTTACATGGACGATTAATTTCAAATTTGTTTCCAAAACAAAACATTCTCCCAGAGAATATTTTTAGGAAAATTCCTGAAAACAAATCTGTTATATGCTTGATGCCAACTCTAAAAGAATGTTCAATCTTTAACAACAAAATGTTAAAGTTGGAAAATCAAGAGATTGTGAAACTGGAAGCTATTTATAAAATAGAACATGAAGGAGCAACTATTGTTTTGTCTGAAAAGTTGAAATCAAAATTTGATTCTTTAGAGAAGACAATATCTTAAACTGCTGGTTTGGAAAAGACTCTGTATGCATGTTTAAATTGTCGTATAATTTTACGTTGGAATTTACATGTGGAAAGAGGTTTAGTAAATGGAGCAATGGGTCATGTTGTTGATTTTGTGAATTACCGAAATAGAGATGGAATTGAATTTATAAATATTAAATTTGATGGTATTGAAGAAATACAACAAATCAGTCGTTGTTCTGCATGATTTTTTTTTACTTGTGAAAGATTTATATGTCCGCCGAAAACAGTTTCCTGTTTCTTTGGCATATGCAGTGACTATTCATAAATCTCAAGGTTTAAGTGTGGATACTGCTTTGGTGAATATTGGAAGTTCTGTGTTCAAGGAGGGTATGGTATATGTTGCTTTATCTCGAGTCAGAACTTTATCTGGATTGTACTTGATTGATTTTGATGAGACAAAGATAAATGCAGATCTAAATTGTGTAAAAGAATATAATAGGTGAAGAAGAGAGTATCCTCCAAATGTACCTCAATATCCTCTATTTGAAAAGCGTGTAGTAGTCTGAAAAAGAAGAAATGAGAAAAATTGTAGTGAAGTTGTAGCAAAAAGAAAAAAAGTAGATGAACCAGTAATTGTAAGCATAAAGGAAAAGGATTCAGGTAAAGATGTTGTTGGACTTCAGTTTGAAAACAGTTCTGGTGTCAACTGCTATGCTAATGTAGTGGTCAACGTTGGTTTTTTTTCTCCAAACTGTACAAGAACAGATTGCTGAAAATCGTGATCAAACATTTTGTTGTTTATTAAATTCTGTGTTTGACAAATGTAGCAGTGATACAACAAAAATACAAAGTGTTTCTGAAATTCGAAATGTTTTAGACACATGTTCTGGTCAAAAACACTTTTCACAGAATATTCAGCAAGATTGTCAGGAATTTCTAATGTATATGCTTGTTGTTTTACAAGATGAAGGTGTAGATGTAGAAAATCTTTTTGGCCTTTCTTATAAATGGCAGCATGACTGCGACAATTGCTCCTTTTCAAGTAGTACTACAATAGACACTGAAAGATTTATATATTTGACTTTACCAGACTGCAAATCAGTGTCATTTAATAATCTAGTTAGACAAGCAAATCAAAACATGGTCTGTACTCAATGTAAATCTGCAATGCTATCTACATTATTTATACAAAGATATGGACAGTATGTAATTTTAATGTTTCAACGATGTAGACCTGATGGAATTAAATTGACAACTTTAATAAAAAATGTTGTGGCTTCTCAATTTCAGGAAGAACCTTTACAACTGCAGCAATTATTTACCATGATGGTCCTTCAACAACATCAGGACATTACACAGCTTATTTAAGGTGGCATAAAGGATGGAATCACTGTAATGATACTCAATTGACTTTCAAACAACGTTTGCCTTCTGACTTACAAAATTCTTACCTAGTGTTCTTACAACCGAAATTTTAGGGAAGGTAATTGGCCTATGAAGATTGCAGCAGTTATTAAAATTGAGTTTGCTGCTCAAAATTACTTTCCAAGTGACAGTGATGAAGATAATCGAAAACATGTAGTTCTGATAGAGGTAGTATATGTATTTCACATAGCGTGTGCTGTGAGTATTATAGAAAATATTAGTAAAAAGTAAGCTAGAGGTGGAAATAAAACTATTGTTTCATAATGTAAAAGATGTTGAAGCTTTTCTGTCAGAAACTCGGGTAAATGACAGATTAAAATACTCTTGACTAATTTCCAAAGAAAAGGACTTTCCATATGCTATTTGGCCTCGTGGAAAAGTACATGGATGAAAAGTGAGTTAAGATATGTTTTTTCAAAATTTTATATTATTTATTCAAACATACTATGGGTTTTTTAAACACAATCATTTTGATTGTGTTTTTCTTTGCCCGCTGTTATATGATGAGTAGTATTGAAGTCACTGTTTAAAGTGAAATTCAATATATTCTGAGAACAGCAAAAATAAACCATATAACATGTTGTACAAATTATTTTGTATTTTGTATTATCTAATATATATTATTTCCCCCTTCTCTTATGCTCACTCACCTATTTCCACCCTCTATCACTCCTTTTAACTCACCCTCACTGGCCTTTTCTCACTCTGCTTCACCTCCCTTCTCTTATTCCACTTTACTCACTTATCCTCATTCTCCACTCCTTCACAACCCTTTCCCTCTCTCCCATCCACCACTTTCCAGCTGTCAGTCACTCTAATTCACTTACCTTACCCTTCTTTCTTTTCTTTGTTCCCTTAATAATTCCCCTTTTCTCACACACCTTACTCCATTTCACTCACTCCTTCTCTCACTTCCTCTGTCTTCTCACATCCTCACTCTCCTTTCCTCACTTCGTCTCTCTTAGCCTCACTCTGTCGATCCTTTCACTCTCTCACTCCTCTTCCATCATGCTTACTCCCTAAAACCCATCCACTCTCCCTTACTTACCTTTCTTTGCTCTCTGACTCTGTTCCTTTCTGCCACTCATTCCTTCGCTACCTCTATGTTCTCCCTCCTTCACTTCCTTTGTCTCATGCTCGCTTGCTTTTATCCTCTCTCTATCTTTCCTTTTTCCTCAATCTCACTGCGCTTCACTCACCCTCCCTCACCCTTGTTCCCTTACTCCAGTTCCTTCAGTTATTCTCATTCATCTTCCTTAACTCCCCTTCCTCTTTCTCTGCTCACGCACTCTCTTTTTCCCAGTCCCTTTGCTTCACTTTTCTTCCCTTTCTTCCTTCCTTTGCTGTCTCAGTCATTCTCCTTCCCTTAATCACCTTACTGCCCTTTACTCACTCTTTCTCTTACTCCCTCTGTTCTCTCATATTCTCACATGTCTTCCCTCACTCCCTCTCTGTTACCTTCACTCCCTTTGTCTCCTCACTGTCTTACAACCTTACATTCACCCTCACTCACCTTCCATGCCTCATTGTCATTACTCCACCGTTATTCACTCCTGCTTCTCTGTCACTCACTCCCCTTTCTTTACTCCCCTTTCTTTCTTCAGTTTTCCTAATGCACATTCCTTTACTATCTTACTCACTTTCACTTCATTTCTCTCTCCTGCTCTTCTTCTCTGTCACTGAATGTATCCATGTCATTATCCTTTTAGTAATTTGCTCTCCCTCTATTTCTTTTTCAATCTCTCTGACCTTCACCATTCCTTTGTTTTCCTTTCTGAGTCCTTCACTCCTACTTTACCTCTTACTACCCTATTATGACTTTTATTCTCCTACTTTGTCTCTTATATTGTAAAATATATATTATAAATATTCTAACTTATTTTTTTTCTCTTTCACAGATATTAAATTTACTGAAAATATGTAATTAAGTTTACATTACTTATAAGGTAAGTGTGATGTACAAAATTAACTTTCTCTATACTCTTTTCCTTAACCTCACTACTCTTCTCTCATGCTGCCACACCCCTGTTCCCTTATTGTGCTTGCCTCACTTATTCTGAATCCCCATGTTTACTTCCCTTTTCTTCACTCTTCTCTCACACTCACCTTCTTTTAGACCTTCTTCTTTACTTTCCTTCCTCTCTCTTCCTTGCCTTCGCTCCTTCACTCTATTTCCTTCCCCTACTCTCCTTACTCCACTTCACTAACTCCTTCTCTTACTCCCTCTGTCCTCTTAGTTCTACACTCCCCTTCCTTTATTCTCTCTCTGTTAGCCTGATTCTTTCCGTCCCCTTAGTCACTTACTACTCTTTTATCACGCTCACTTCCTATAACTCAGCCATACTCCCACACTCACCTTTTTTCAGACCTTCTCCTTTACTTTCCTTCCTGTCCCTTCCCTTCTTTCACTCCTTCACTCTTTTCCCTTCTCTTACTGTCCTTACTCCACTACACTAACTCTTTCTCTTACTCCTTCTGTCCTCTTAGTTCTACACTCCCTTTCCCTCATTCTCTCTCTGTTAGCCTCATTTTCTCCATCCCCGTAGTCTCTCACTCCTCTTCTGTTACGCTCACTCCCTGTAACTCAGCCATACTCCCACAATCACCTTCTTTCAGAACTTCTCCTTTACTTTCCTTCGTTTCTCTTCCCTTCTTTCACTCCTTCACTCTTTTTCATTCCCTTACTCTCCTTGCTCCACTTTACTAGCTCCTTCTCTTACTCCCTCTATCCTTTTAGTTCTATTCTACACTCCCCTTCCCTCATTCTCTCTTTGTTAGTCTCATTGTCTCTGTCCTCTTAGTCTCTCACTCCTCTTCTATCACGCTCACTGCCTATAACTCAGCCATACTCCCACACTCACCTTCTTTCAGACTTTGTCCTTTACTTTCCTTCCTCTCTCTTCCCTTCTTTCACTACTTCACTCTTTTCCCTTTCCTTACTCTTCTTACTCCACTTTACTAACTCCTTGTTTTACTCCCTCTGTCCTCTTAGTTCTATACTCTCCTTCCCTCATTCTCTATCTATTAGCCTCATTCTGTTTATCCCCTTAGTCTCTCACTCCTCTTCTGTCAAGCTCACACCCTATAATTCAGCCATAATCCCGCACTCACCTTCTTTCAGACCTTCTCCTTTACTTTCCTTCCTCTCTCTTCCCTTCTTTTGCTCCTTCACTTTTTTCCCTTCCTTTATTCTCCTTAATCCACTTTATTAACTCCTTCTCTTACTCCCTGTGTCCGCTTAGTTCTACACTCCCCTTCCGTCATTCTCTCTCTGTTAGCCATATTCTCTCCGTCCCCTTAGTCTCTCACTCCTCTTCTGTCACACTCACTCCATATAACTCAGCCATACTCCCGCACTTACCTTCTTTAAGACCTTCTCCTTTACTTTCCTTCCTCTCTCTTCCCTTCTTTTGCTCCTTCACTCTTTTCCCTTTCCTTACTCTTCTTACTCCACTTGACTAACTCCTTCTCTTACTCCCTGTGTCCTCTTAGTTCTACACTACCCTTCCGTCATTCTCTCTCTGTTAGCCTTATTCTCTCCGTCCCCTTAGTCTTTCACTCCTCTTCTGTCACACTCACTGCCTATAACTCAGCCATACTCCCACACCCACCTTCTTTCAGACCTTCTCCTTTACTTTTCTTCCTCTCTCTTCCCTTCTTTCACTCCTTCACTCTTTTCCCTTCCCTTACTCTTCTTACTCCACTTTACTAACTCCTTGTTTTACTCCCTCTGTTCTCTTAGTTCTACACTCCCCTTCCCTCATTCTCTCTCTATTAGCCTCATTCTGTTCATCCCCTTAGTCTCTCACTACTCTTCTGTCACGCTCACACCCTATAACTCAGCCATACTCCCACACTCACCTTCTTTCAGACCTTCTCCTTTACGTTCCTCCCTCTCTCTTCCCTTTTTTTGCCCCCTCACTCATTTTCCTTTCCTCTCTCACTGCACTCCACTTCACTCACTCCTTTTGAATTTATTAAGAATACAGCTCTTTTTGGAGAATTGGAGGTAGTTCTAAAAAGAACTGGTTTTTTTCTTCTTTTCTTTTTTAGGTTTTCTTTGTAAACAAAAACAAAAATAGGGAATGTCAAACTGCTCAACAGGAGCAAAAAATATTAGGGCTGGGGACGGCAGCGGTGGTTTTCCCTTGTACGAACAATGTTCATGATACTTTGTTCTCCGTAACAAAGTAGTTCATCACAGTCCTTACATTTTATACTGATGCCATCAAAAACAGGCTGAATGTTAGGAATCAGCTGCCCAGGTCTCCCTCTTATGGATGATGTAGTTGGTCCTCCAGTAGATGTAGAAGCACCATCTCTCGGGGGATTGCGTGCCAGGTCCCTGACACTCTCCCAGGCATAGTTCTGGGGGTGCCTTCTCTGAACATGACGAATCATCGTCAAGTTACCAAAACTATATTTCCTTGTAGGGTCTCCCCGTGAAAGCACAGTTTTGCAAATTCTGCACTCCACCTTTGGAGCATTCACCTTTTTTTTATCTGCTGGAATTGTAAAAAATTTCCATATGAAGTGCTCCTTTACCTTGGGCTGGGGAGCCTCTTCCTGAATGAACTCATCCGAGTCCTCACTGCTACTGGGGGGTCTAGCAGCCATTATTTTCACAAAAAGGTAGAACAGGTCTTGCTGTCTCCAAAGTGAAAGAAGAAGTGAAGGAAAGGGGTGGGGTTTTCATTATTTGTAAACAGAACTGTTAACAACCAATGAAAAGAGTTTTTTTAAGGTCACATGACTTGACGCGCTTACGCTGCATGCACCGGAGCGCTTTTGGGGGCGCTTACGCAGAACGAACTTAGGCGCTTCCGTGGGTGCTTACGCGGCGCGCCTACATGACGTTTTGCTAGCTTTACCGAAATGCAAAACCATTTTAATTCGGAAAATCAAAAATACTACTTTTATAAGTATGGTACTGAATGTCTTGCATTATTATTTACTTTTGGTACATATTTTTTTTTACGAACGCAGAAATAGCGCTCTTGCTGCGCTCTCGGTTGAGCTTACCAGTGCGCGCACCTTGAGCGCTCTAAGACAAAATTATACGGGTGAGCTTACCGGTGCACGCACCCTGAGCGCTTCCAGGACAAAATGATAAAAAAATTTAAAAAACATGAAAAATACATTGAAAAAAGAATTTTGGGAAAAAGAATAATAATTAATAGTTATAAAAAACAGCTAATAAAAAAACATTTTAAAAATCGTAGGTTACAAACTCGATATACAAAGGAATTAGCTTTTAAAAAACCTTTGAAATTCACTGAAAAAACCATAGGTTTCACAATTGTTATAGTTAGGAATTAGCATTTAAAAAACCTTTGCAATTCACTGAAAAAAACCATAGGTTTCACATTTGTTATAGTTAGGAATTAGCATTTAAAAAACCTTTGAAATTCACATAAAAAACCATAGGTTTCACACCAGTTATAGTTAGCTAAACATTTTACTCATACAAAACCATTGAAATTCCCACGTTATAGTTAGTTGGACTCACTATAAATCACGCGCCCGCAATCCACTGCTGGTGATGTCACATATTACATCATTCATTACATGGTCAGTGACATCACTGATGACATCACTGATGACATCTCAAATGACATCACTGATGACATGATGATTGGTTGTAAGTCAACCTTATAGACCAGCTATCCCAGTGGTAGCATGGGCAAAGCAGTCTTAGGCTAAACTCTGTAAAGGCATGTGAAGCAAGCTGTTTTACCATACACAATCCCCTTGAATACCAAATGAAAGGACACCACACAGATATATATTGAATATATATATATATTTACTTACTACAAAATCCCGTATACTCTTTATGAGCAAAGAAGCCAATGCGTTAAAACAAAACACAGTTTAAATACACAAAAGTTGCACAATTTGGATGAGCCCTAGGGGCCACCTAAACCATATACTAAAAAAATGGTATAAGTATCACTTATGGGAAAGGAAATAGGCCTAGGGCCTGGGGAATCGCTGGAGCTGTTCGGGACTAACAGTGAAGAAGTCGGGAAAGGCCCGCGGGACTCGGGTGCAGCGCTTAAAGCACACGCATACACCAATGTTAAGTGAATTGTGCGTAAAAGTCACAAAGTTAGTGTTTAAAGAACCTTCCGATGGACCTAGAAGGACAAAACTTTAGAACTAGGCACTAGAGATGTGTAAGGCCAGAGCGGGTGCTCCTTTTCAGGGGAGCGAGGGCCATTCTAGAGCAACTAGACCAGTGGTGTTGTTTGTAGGTTTCGTCGGCAAGATGGACGCTAGCCACGTGGCAAGTGGCCGGGATGGCGCGTCGAGTGGCAAAGTGCAAAAGGGCCCCACGCAGGTCATGGAGATGCTGGGGGGCTGATCTTCGAAACAAATGCTGCTCGGTGGTGAGGCTTCTCAGACCCCAAAGCACAGTGTCGATGGTGCCTCGAGTGCTGCGCAGTCTGCTTCTCGGGGGTCTTTCAAGGGGTCCGGTCCCACGTCTCTCGGTGCCTCCACGGGTCTCTTCTTTTCAGGGACTGTGGATCGGGCTCTGAGATGTCTGGGAGTCTGGGTCTTGTCAGGCTCTGTGCTCGGGCTCCGGCGGGAGGCGGCAGCAAAGCAGACGTCGAGTTGCTGATTGGTACCTGTATTCACAGGGTGGTCACTCCTTGGCCACAAGGGAGATTCTCTTCCGTCTTCTGTGCAGCAGAATGTCGAAGTCCAGTTTTCTTCTTAGTTTCAAGTCGAGTTCAGGATGATCTGAAGTCTTGGGACACAGCTCCGACTCTTATTCCAAATCTAGGGGCCGGATTACCTGCTAGGTCCCTCCTCAGGATGGGACCAGGAAGGGGGGTGGTTACACCCCCTTTCCCTTGTCCAGCTTCGTGCCAAGACTGGGGCTGGAGAGCCCCAGCACCAGTTTGAACTGGTCTATGCACGGGGACACCTTGTGTGCCCCAGGCATGTCTCATTCTATTCAGCCCTGTCCTACCCCATACACAAAATCCTGTCTGGGGTGGTGCTAGCACCTCCCAAGGCGGGAAACCCTTTGTCCAAGCCTCCCTCGCTGGAAGGACTCCCAGCAGCAGGAGGTCAGACTTGTGTCTGTGGTGGCAGCATCCATTTTGTGATGCTGAGGCTCATATTTAACTTTAACCGGGGTTCAGGTTATGTACATGTCGTGTCCCTCTAGAAGGGTGGAATGCTACCCCCGTCACCAGAACTGGCGAGGGGATAGTATTCCAATTCGTATGACACCTTACTTGACATGTTTTGATAAAGCCAAACCAAAGTTAGCATTTACCCGCGAGGTTCATAATGCACTTAAGAGTATATGGTATGGCAGTATCATGGAACAGCTAAAGGACGTGGTTCCGAAAGCTGCAGACAGGCTCAGCTCATGCCAGAGCACCATCTCACATATTTCCAAGCACTCTGCCTCCAGGATTGATGAGGCCTTCCTTAGGAGTGGCTGATAGGAACATATGTGTCAACTACACAACCAAGGCCCAAGATACCTCAACAACTGCCTCAACTTCTACACCCCCACATGCCAGCTTCGATTGACCAGCCAAGCCCTCGCCGCCGTCCCCCGTATCCGAAGAGCCACCACAGGAGGAAGGTCCTTCTCCTACCTGGCCACCAAGACTTGGAACTCCCTCCCGACCCACCTCCGCCTGACCCAAGACCACCTCGCCTTCAGAAAGCAGCTCAAGACCTGGCTGTTCGAGCAGTAGCGGACCCCCCCTCCCCAAGCGCCTTGAGACCCTCCGGGTGAGTAGTGCGCTATACAAATGCTTGATTGATTGATTTTGGGTTAGGTATAGGCATACTACACCTAAGTAAGGGGAGATTACACCGACTTACCCCAGCTGAGTGATCAGCCAGTTGTGTCAAATATGGAGGCCAGGCCAGGGGTGGCACAATACGTGCTGCAGCCCCTGGTAGGCCTTGGAAGCACCTATGCCCTGGGTACCTAGGGTACACTGTTACAGGGGCCAATAGGGTGAACCAGTTCCAATTTCGTAATGCACCGAATGTGCATTGGCATTAATTTAGAGAGAGAACAGCAGGCTGTGGGTCTGATTAGCAGGCCCACAGCCACATTAAGTCATAAACCAGTGAAGCAAAAAGCAAAAATTTGGGGTGACCATAGGATAGCAGACCCTACTCTCCTACATTGTATGAGTAAAATGTTTAGCTAACTATAACTGGTGTGAAACTTATGTTTTTTTCTGTGAATTTCAAAGGTTTTTTAAATGCTAATTCCTAACTATAACAAATGTGAAACCTATGTTTTTTTCAGTGAATTTATATATATATAAACACACCAAAAAATCCAGCTTCCACAGACACAAATCCAACTAAGTAGACCCAGAACTAAGAGTGTAGGTTAAAAGCCTTCTTTTAATGAATCAGGTAACCCTCAACCCAGGATAACGAGAGGCGTTTTGACTCCGCAGGAGTCTTTGTCAATCTGAGAGGCACTATTACAAAGTAGGTATATATAGTCCTTCCCACAATGGGTTAGAGTAGACATGGAAGAAATACGTTACATAAATGAATACCCTATGCAGTATATTCAAATATAATGACAGGCAAAACATCTAACATTTTAAACTTTGCATAATTCTAGTATATTGTCTGCATTTTTAACCGTGTATTTTAAAGACATGGATGATGAAAAATGCCCTTGAAAGTAAAACTAAATTCCCCCAACAACCAAAGTGGGAACATTTTATGCAATTAGATTTTGGCGCCCTTCATTCGTATACATTGCCTATCGAGTCGACATCTAATATGTGCAAAACTAAATTTAAAATTAAGACACCCATGACCCTGCTGTTTAAAGCATTTCTTGACATGGAACCACATTTAGCTCGAGTAGTTTTGCTGCACTCATTGTTTACCTTCTGGAAAAAAGACCTTTTGACCTCTATTCCACGTGTCCGTATATGCTTGTTCACTGTTGCTGAAAGGTTGCACCTGGGTACACGAGGCCCAAATTCTATCCTTGCACCCAATGAATCAAATATAAGTAGTTGAAAAATAGTTAAACACCAGAGTCAGACACCCAGTGTGTTCCTATGGGCAACCAGGACTACTGTTCCCATAATTCATCATAACGGGTAACGAAGCCATGCAACAAAGTCTGAGAGAAAGTCACTGTTCGTTAATGCAAAATACCCGGGCCATAAAGCAAAATTGAATGTTCAAACACTATGTATACTTTCGCTTCATGAAACCAAGTTACCATGTCTGAATTAGCAAGCTGTGTCAAGTGGAATTTCATACCAGGCACAAGTTCTGGGTGGAGGGGGACCGGCAAATGAAAAGTTCCAAATTCTGCTACACCCTCATATATGTATATATGTCTCCTGCACTAGTTTTTAATGTGGCCCAAGGGTGAGCCAGTTCCCGGGTGCATGCGTATTCATCTAAATAAAGAGGGAGCAGATGGGGCTCCCCTCAAAGGGCTTAATAATGCCCGGGCACCACCACCACCTCCTCAGGGATCGTGTTTAAATAAATGTATGTGGTCAAGTGGAGCCCTCCCTGGGCCTTGAGGACTACCACTTCCCTGGGGACTCAAATGTAAAAATACATAGGTGGGCTGCGTAGCCCGTTTTGGCCCCGGTGACTATCACCTGGGCCAGAAGGGGAGAAGTGTGGCTCACTGGTTAGAGGAGGCAGACCTGGAAGCAGAGGTCAGCCCGGGACCAGGGTTCAATTACCGGCTCGACGGGGTCTTGAGTCCTAAAATGTCCATGGACTCGACAATTCTCGCTCCGGTGCCTACTCGATTCACGGGTTCACACTCTGCGACTCTGGGCAATAGCTTGCTTAATCTCCACAACGGCCCCTCGCGGCGGGATGCCTGGCTTTCACCTTGCGGATACCCTGCCGGGGTTATCTCACAGGGGAATACCAGGACGGGTTCCCTAAGCAAGCGCTTAGAAACCGCTTGGTGATTTGCGCTATATAAATTACTGTACATTTACATTTACATTCACCTACCCGGGGCTCATGTCAACATGATGCATGGGGCCGCACAGTCCTCCCTGTGCCCCTGAGGCTACCACCCCCTCGGGGCTAATATTGATATTTGGCGGGCATGCAGACCCCCAGGGACCACTACCTCCCTGCTGCTATTATTTAAAAAACAGAGGCTGTACACACCTCCCAGTCCTAGGGAAATGCACCTCCCTGGGGCCAATTCTTTTTTTTAAAAGAGGGAGGGAGACCAGGTGGCCACCTCTTGGGCCATATATTGGCACTGAGTGGCCTTGGCACTCAGATTGAGAGAAATTGGATTTGGATTAAGAAGTACTGCTCTAGAATGGCTTTTGTCATTTATGTCATTGTAAGAAAAAATTTATTCCAGAGTTTTGAACCCTCTGTTACTCAGAGGCCGTACCTTTGATGTGTTGGGTCCCACAGTATTCCACACTCAGCCTGACTCTTTCTAATATCTTTGTCAGACCACTGGCCTCTATGGTTTAGGAATTTGGCTTGCTTATTGTCCTAATGTCCTATGAGGATTATACACAGTTGACCAATTTGATTGCCTCAAATGAGGGTGCCCAGCTGCAGTTAGGTTAATGTCTTGAGAATGTGGCCCCTTGGATGGCAAGCTGCTTATTGAAATTAAATGGAGGCTAAACCAAACTGATAGTACTGGGAAAACAATCCACCCCCTGTGATACTGCTTGGCTGGCCAGGCAGTCTAGGGACTCACCCACTCCATCATCCCCAATAAAAATCTTAGAAATGTGGCTGGACAGCCCTTTGTCGATGAAAGCCAAAGCCAAATAATTGACAAGTTCCTGCTTCACCATATTTAGGACCTTGCAGAAAAGTTTGATTTAGGAAGAGTGGCAATCCAGGCTTTGATCCCTTCACACCACCATTGTGGTAACTCTCTATACCTTGGTTCCCTTGAAACAGTTAATAAAGGTTTCAAATGCTTCAAACCGGTACAGCATGAACCATAAGCGAGATACCCAAAGGCCCCTCTGCCCAATAAGCCTTCATCTCTTTCGACTGGCTTCCTGTGAAATATAAAATTACATTTAAGGCACAATGTCTGACTCACAGGGCAATAAATAGGAAGGTCCCCCAGATGATTAGAGCCTTACTGAATGCCTACAGACAGAGTACGATTCTAAGATCCTCAAATACAGGTTTCTTAAGAGTTCCACACATTCAGGAAGACAGGTGGGTGGGAAGGTCTTTCTCCTATCTATCCCCCAAAATTTAGAATAGAATGCCAATCTGTCTGAGAACTGAGACTGAAGAGGCAAAATTCAGAAAACATTTCAAAACCTGGCTATATCCCAAATAATTCTCAGTTTTAATGCAGACCTGCAGATATTCATTTTGACTTATAGTGCGGGGGAGCCTTAGGTTAGGCATGTGCTCTACAAGCTAAGGTAAGAAAATATAAGAAAATATAAGATAAGATAAGATAAGATAAGATAAGATAAGATAAGATAAGATAGGATAAGATAAGATATGGCCCCAGGGACCACCTCCTCCCTACAGTCAGGCCGTGCATTGTAAAGGAAGGGGGACAATGCCGCCCCCTCTCTTGGAACCATTAATGTTCTTGTGGACCTACACCACAGAGTGGATCTCCACCACAGAGTGGATCAGCTTATGTTATGTCCAGGGACACCAACTCTTGGGCATAGCTGTTTGCTGACAGCCCACACCAAGCAAAAACAAACGCTTCAAGCAAGCAGGAGCTGGCAAAACACTCCCGCTTGTAGGAAGTGAAGGTTTCATTTCTTTCCCTGCCTGCAAACAAGCGGGCAGATAAATAGATTAAAATATTGCTCTCACACACAAGGAGCTTCAATTCAAGCAGAATCCTAGAGCCAAGAGCAATGCCACTTCCGTAGGGGCTGGAGAACTGGCTTGGACTGCTGGGCCATGAATACTCCTATGGTCCCATAGAAGTCTATGGGACTTGAATTTATGCCAAGAAGGTTCCTCCTTATTTAAAGTTCAATCGTACTCTCTCAGAGACACCTACTCACATTTGCCCAGAGACATCTAGAGTGAGGAGGGAAAATCCGTAGTAGCTGAGTAGGTATGCCCTATGTATTGGCTGTAGGGATATTCAAGCTTGAAAGATTATAGTTCCCTACATTTTGCATAAAACTTATCTTGGTCTCAACTAAAAAGCTTTCCTTGAAAAATGTCTGTGAAAGATGATGCTGCAACTGCATTACATGCAAATGAAGCAGAGGATGGAGAGCAGGAAGGTGCAATAAACATTTCAGAAAATGTCAGAAATGCACTTACTTTAAAATAAGAAGATTTTGAAGTCTCAGCATTAGGTGAGACCGTTACCTTTGTGGTTGAGGCACACAAAGCATACAGAAAGGAGTTGCTCTATTTGTGGATTAAATTCCCATCTGCAGACGCACACACACATACATTTTATTCTTACACGCCGGATAAAATACCAGAAGAATACAATGCTTATGAGAACATGGAGGCCCCGTTAACATACCTGGAGCATATAAACTGGTTTAAAGGCACCCTCCCACACACCACAGATAAAGTGAGACTCGGTCCGCTCTGCAGAAACAGAGCGATTTGGCATTTCCTAGATGCTTAAACATTGCATCCAGAAATGGACACATTGCCAATCGAAAACTTAAGTCCATTTCACATTGAAATAATCTAACATCAAAGAAATCTAACACAGTTCATACAACATTGTTTATATATCACTATGAAGACCGGCCATTGACCGTAATGAAGTATTTTGCTACTATTCTAACTACACACGCGTTTTGTTAGTAAGGAAGGTTATAAAGCGGACCGAAGGAAACCTAACTGCACTTTAAGTTTTTTGATACACTCACTCGAAAGTACCTAAACACACTACGAGGACGGGTCCTCACAACGCACCGGTCCTCACAAAGATAGTGTTTGTCAGGTTTTTTCATGGTTTTCCTACACTATGAGGACCAAACCAGTCCCCACAGTGTGGGTTATACATGCCCATTATGAGAAAACTCGCACTTCAACCCACTAGGGTTACCCAGCAGTTCAACTACAAGGGACCACAACTAAAATTATCCCACAAACACTGAACGCAGTATGAGAAGAATGACCACTAAACGTGAGCAAATGCTATTCTGGGTTAGCAAATAAAATAACACAGTTAGAGGTAGTATTTTTACACAGAGGCCCACAAGAAAAACACAGAATACTGACAATCTGTTTGATAATGGGGATCCCTTCCCTGATAGAGGATTGTACCACTTGGGGTACAGTCTTTGCTGCCATCTATACCAGGACTCATGGCACCCCTTCAGTAACAGTGATACCAGAAGTATTAAGACAAATACAGAATGAGTATGGAGCAGAACCTGCTCTAAACCTAGGGATGAAATTAATAGGTAATTTTTTCTAGGTATCTACAATTATGTTAACTAACATAAATGGGGAGGCAGCAGCGATGGCTATACCCCAACCACTAAGGAAGTGCACTCCTGCACAACAGGAGCAGGATTTACCCAAAAATATCAAAGATACATACGCTAAATTAGGTAGAGATAATTTTGGAGCTAGACCTATGAAAAGGATAACGCTAAGCAAGCACCAGATTCTTCTAAAAAGAAATGGGATACTAAACAGCATTAAAATAGGCAGAATGCAGCACAAACACAGGGTGAATCTCATCAATAGGAGCCCTCTGACAAGAGGCATAACCTTAGAAACTGGGCTAACGTTAAAAAACCTAACAGGTATCAGGACACTGTTACACACTCCTCTTGTTCCTTTCAGGGTTCGCTGAGACACTCCTAGAGGAAAGGACGGTCAGAACACAGATCAGAAGAGTGAGCAAAGCAAAGAGACACACATCGTACTTCAAAATATAATATCAAAAAAGAAGATAAACCAAAATCAAAACATCAATTCAAAAAGAAAAAAGTAGCTGGCCTTAAAATAAGAAACGCCCATGCTACTGAGGACTCAACTTCTTAACAGGGAATGGACTCTGGCGAGGCAAAACAGTGCTCAGAGTAACAATTGCTCGCCAGAACCTGACTGAATTTCTGGTGACAGCGGTATTGAATGAACATATCACTGTAGAGACACCAGATACAAGGGTTAGTGAACCACACAAGTTATAAGAAATACCACTCCATATGGAGGGGAACATACCCAGGAAAGTTAAAGGTCTCTTTTGGGAGAACCTGCCCTTTGGATACAATACCCTTTTAGCAGAAAAAGATTGACCACCTGAGTTTGTTATCGACTGCCCATAGAGAGAAACAATATTTTACTAGCCTTCTCACACCTTGTTCCAGAACCACTGAAACATTCATATGTGCAGGAGTTGGCTGTAGCAATAGCTCTTGCATTATACCACAATCATGCAGGGTGGGATGCTGAGTCACCTCACCATATAATCCCAGTAAAAACTACCCTAACTCCACAGAGACAGTACCCAGTGAAATATGATGTGAAATAAACAGGTCAGAGAGATCTTAAATCAACTGGAATACTAAGGTGTAATAGAGAATTGCACCTCTTTCATGACTAATCATTTGTTTCCCATAATGAAACCAGACAATTCATATTGTCTAGTTTTAGACTACAGACATTTGAACTTTTGCACAAAAACATTTGCAGTACAAAATGCACACAGTGCTGCACTAATGAATACCATTGTGTGTAAGAAATATAAACAACACTAGATATCTCAAATACATTCTTTTGCCAGAATGTAGTGCCTGAAAGAGGATAGTTGACAGCATTTTCAGCCCTAGGCTCCAAGGCCAATTCTGTAGATTGCCCCAAGGGTATAGGTATAGCCCCAGTTGTTCTCAGCAAGAGTTTTGGAGTTACTTCAAAATTCTGAAGAGGAGTCATTGTCCTGTATAAACAATATATACCTAATGGAAGATGAATTATTGGATCATTTGAACAGAGTGAATAACAGCTGTGATTGACCTCTGAGGGCTACACATACAACTTTTAAATACTAAAAACTGCCTACCTCTATGTCCTATGTTTGAGAAATGAGCTCTCAAGTGAAGAGAAAAGTATAAGAGCTATTTCTTTTTTTAATAGTGTGCTGCCCCAACCTCCAAAGACTCTAAAAAAACTTGCAATCCATTTTAGGATTCCTAAACGTTGGCAGAACATATTATTTGTATTATGCAGAAAAAGAAAAACCTTTTTATGACTTAATCAGACCTGATTTTTCAGTCCAACATTGGACAAAGGTACACACAGAAATCCTTTGTTCCCTAGAAGCTGACATTATAGCTTTCAAATAATGACACACATGTGTAAAGACAACAAATGTGGTGATCCATGTAATAGTGGGTCAACCTGGGTACACTTAACTCACCTTCAATGAAGAGAAAATGATACCCATTGCATAGAAATCTCATTTGTATACAAATGCTGAATGGATTTTGCATCAACTGAAACAATATTGACAGCAGTACAGACTGCTGTAGTGAGAGAAGGGGCACTAGATTAGAGGAAACAAATAATTGTCATGACTCCAGTACCAACCTTAGAGGCTGTTACAAAAGCAAGCATTCCAAATGCCAAAGCACTGCATCCAAGATTGATACAGTAGGCTAATTCTCTCACTGCCACAGATGCAGACTACAAATGTGACTCTACATTAAAAACACAAGCATTACTGCAGTACCAACAAGAAACAATGCATTTATATCAGTATGAAAACATAATTTATACTGACAGATCTGTTCAGCCTGCTGTAGGAAGCAAACAGCAAAACAGCGCCACATGTGCTACTCTAAAAGTACATGTGTGGGACAGCAAGTACCGTCCTAGCAATCCGAAGACGCAGCCTAGGAGATTGCACAGCACAACTGGCAGAACTTAATGTCCTGATATTGGCCCTAAAAAACACGGGTCAAGGATTCCCCACATTAATTGTGTGCAATTCATTTTATTGTGTCCAGACATACAATGAATATTCTCACTACTGGGGCCAAAGGGATTTAGAGATTCAAAAGGTTGCACAGTAAAGCATAGGATCCTCTGAAAACAAGTGGCCAGAGCAGAAAAAAAAGCTTGTCTCTGGCTCAAGTGATCTATACGCTGAGTCATCAACGTGTTGGCGTTCACCTTGAAGGGTCTTCATTGGCTGATAGAAGCCGCCAAGGTGACAGTGCAAAGTGTTGCTGTTGATGCAATCATTTGTTCTACCACAAAAGTAGATGGACAGATAATGGTAGCTGTTATTGCTTCTCGTAAAAACAGCACAGTCTTGCAAACTCCTACTCCTCCTACAGGTTAGATGCCCAAAATATACTGTATGCTTAAATTCCAGGACTGGGGATAGAGTAATACCAAACATATATCGCAGATTAGGTTTAATACTAGCTGCACAAGAGGGTCTGGGCTTAGCACATGCAGGTATCATTGTAACAGTTTCTTTGCTGAAGCAACGTTATTTGTGGTCAGGTCTTACCACGCGGGCCAAAAGCTTTGTGCTTAAGTGTGACATTTATCAGCAGATGTAGGGTTCAACCATAGCACGTCCGCCACAGACACCAATAATGGTATCTGACAGACCTCGTGTGTCTATTTGGACCACTGTGGCACCCTGCAATCTGATGGGACTAAAAGTACATCTTGGTGTCAGTGAATTCATGCTCTACATTCTTTTGGGTTCGGCCTCAGTGCTCAGCTGACGCCTGAACTATTATACAGGATTTGTGAGTCTTCATAGGCACATACGCAATTTGCACATTACATTCCGACTGTGGTCCCTCGTTCAGCTTTGGGCTTACAAGAAAGCCATGGGAAGTTTGGGTGCAGCATTGCGGTACTTCTCTCTGTATCATCCTGAGGGGATTTTTGATAGTGGAGAAGAAAAACCGGGACTTAAAGCAATCCTTAACAACAATGGTATTTGGCTCGGGTATTAGTTGGGACAATCACCTATATGGGGTCCAGAGGGCAATAAATAACATGCCAAGAAGCTCCCTGGTCGGCTGTATTCCATATGAGGACCTGTTTCAGATAAGGATGTGGGTACCCGACCTTGATGGTGGCAGCACAGTGGAAGATGAAAAAGCATTTTACATCACTGAACGTTTGGCTATTTTAAAGGAACTCAATGAATTCCTGGCATTACAAAGCAAGGTCCAAGTAAAATGCAGCACCACTGGGGAAGTGAAAGCTGTTCAAGCAAGATATGCCTGGCTCCCAAAGATCGGGAATCTGGTCAGAAAAAAGATTGTGGACAAAAAATAATTTAGGCTGTCTTGCAGAAGCCCTGTACCTGTCCTGGCTGTCGCAGAAAGAAAAATAGTACTTCTTGCGCCTCTTGCTGGTGGCAAAAGAAAAGAGATTTGTCTCCATTGATCTGATCAAACCATACTATGTGGCCGAAACAGAATAGCAGACAGTGTGGGCTCCTGGGTGGCCATCAATCTCCTCTTGGTATCATAAGGAAGTTTAAACAGAATGATTTGTAAAATTTGAAGATCCTACTCTACGAAGTACCGGAGTTGCCAACAATGGAATAGAACTTGTGCCTATTGAAATTGAACAACAACAAAATACAAATGATACATGGATCTCGAATCTGCCTAATACCCACATTTATGTGAATATGTCTCGCAAGAAGTCATCTGCCAGGTCAACAAAACCTGCTGAGTTTCTAAAGGTAGATCAAACAGTGACTGGCTACCTAATCGATTTTGATACCTTCTCACTGGATCCAAGTGAACCTGAGTCACCACCAACATCTGTTTCTTACAAAGAAAATTTATAAAATATCTGCCTTTGGCTGAAAAAGTCTTACTTTGTTTACCTCTGACTACAGCTTGCAATTGCTCTAATGTTCCTAGTCCTCTGCATAGGTGTCTTTTTCTTGCTGCTGAATGGACACTATCTCTCAGAACGGTCTGCAGTACAGCATGTGAACTTGGTCCTAAAACCACATACATCACCTCTTCGTGAACGAAGAGGTCTGCCCTTTGCGAACATTACAGAAGTTCTGATTCCTGAAGGAATGGTTTGGGATAGGGTTTTCAAATGATGAATTTGGTCCCACTGAACATTTGACAATACCACATGTATTTAAAATCCCTATGAATGATCTCATCACCTCCAGTACATTCTCTGATGATTGGGACTTTGAAACAGTGAATAGTAAGCTGTCTGATTTAGAATAATCTGCTGCATTCTCTAATAATAAATTGTATAATGATACATTTATTATGACACCATGTGTTGCTACCAACATTATGGTCATCATGTTGTGCACAAAGCGAGTATCCCACGTAATGTGTTTAATTACTATCAATGGCAACATTGCCTGACATCATCAAAAGGGTAGCTCACAAATGTTTGCACACTAGTTTGCTTCTTTTTCTGGGGTTAATACCACAGACTCAAACTCATATTATTACAAGGTTGCACCTACACCTGCAAAGAAAAATATGCTTACTAACATGAGACAGATATACTCTGCTTGCTTTATTTCCCAGCTGTCTTAACAAATGTTCAACGTTGGTCAAGTTCAGGGAACTGAGGCATTATTTAGAGTATGTTGCATACCACAACAGCTTATCTTCCTGAACAATACTGTGCAACAGACTTAATGATTTAGACTAGCCAAGATCAAGGACTTGAACACACCTCGGATCCTTTTTCTTTCACCCTTTAAGGGATGGCAAAATTATACACAGCATACTGATGATAAGCTGGATAACATTATACACAATGGTTCATACAATTCATCAGACCCCAATTGGAAGTTATGGTTGGTTTGGCCTATCAACATGAATGGGTGTCAGTTACAATTCAGGGTTTTAGCAACCATAGGCCTGATTAACGCTGTGTACAACAAGAACATCCAGGGGTGGTGACATCCTACAGTGTTGGAAAATTATGCCTAGATTTGCTAAGTACCTCAACACTGTCCAAGGTGAAGAAACACTTGTCCTTACATTCAGATGACATGGATCTAAGGGATGTTTTGCTAAGTCCCCACAAACTACGTCGTAAGCTCTTCTGATGCTATTTCTAATGAGGTATGGAAAATCTCTCAACAGGAAGGTGCGGAGGGGTTGGGTGAAATTTATAGGGTTATTTTTTATTTATTGTATTTATTTATTGGCATTTTGAAAAAATTCAAAACATACAACTCAACAAGCCAGCATGTTAGCAATGTATGTCAACATTTGGAATAATCACAGTTATTACATTACAAGGCATTTTTTTTAATATGCGTCCTATTCGCCCACACCCAAAGAGGAGCATAGCCATGCACAACAGTTTTTCAATGACTAGTAGGAATAAGCATTTCAACAGGTCATATTCAGGGTCTAAAACTCGTTAGATGTGACCGACCATTCATGCCGATCCCAGGGTTTGATAAAAAACAAAAAAGGCAAAAGGAGAATAAAACCATTGCCAAATCACAACAAATCACCAATAGGAGTTTCACTGGTCTGTGCTCCCTCATTTGTTCCCTGCTTCTCCCGAGCCCAAACAATAAAAGGTTCCCAAATATCACGGGGTCTTGAGGTGGGGCATGAGTTCCCAGAAAATATTCAGTTGGGTATGACCATATGTAACATCTCTAATCCACCTCTCCACCGAAGGCACCCTCCTCCATCCCCAATGCACTGCGACCTGATGTTTAGCAAATAACAGGAGAGTGCATGTAATTTGCGCATCCTAGCTGGTGTCTTTTACGTAGCTCAGTAGGCCCAATGTGGGGGACGGGGCAAGTGACATCCCGATGATTTGGTTCACTGATATAAAAATTGTGGACAAGAATGTGGCAAGTTTTGGACAGCCCCACGCCATACATAGAAAAGAGGCTGTAGTAAACCCACAGCACCAGCAACTTTCATCCTCCCTGAGCCCTATACTGTGCAAGCCAATAGGCATCCTATAAAATCTGTGTATTTATTTAAAATGAATCAAGTGAAGTCTATAGTTAGGGGAGAGTTTAGTAAGCTGGCTACAGGAAAATTCCCATTGATCCTCAGTTAACGGCATAGGATGCTCGTCATCCCACCACTGGAGGACTCTAGGTCTCACCAGCGGGCCAGTGTTTTTCATGTATGTATAAAGAAATGTAATACATTTACGGGGAGATGGGGATCGCAACAGGTTCTACAATGCGGACAAGGATGGTGGGGCCATCAGGAAACCTTCGCCGAGGGCACGCCATTCTGTGTTCAGCTCATGATAGAAGAACAACTTGGCAAATTGTACCACCTGACTCTCAGCTGCAACCGGGGGGATCTGAACATGTCTCCCGTATACAGGTCCGCGAAAGTGTGAAGTTTCATCTTCTGCGCCATTGTCATGCCAATTCCATCCTGAATGCAGGGAAACATGGGATTTTGTGCCAGGAGATGGAAGGGGCATACATTATTGGAGGACATCAAGATGACTGATATAATGCCACTTTGAGGGGAACAGGTGCCACCACATCCATTTCAACTTCTACATGCGGTTGGAAAGGCGTCAGGTGAACCCAGTAGTGTAGAAATTGGGCTTGAGCGCAAAGGGCATAGAGTTGCATATCCGGAGCACCGAACCCCCCCTCCTTCAACAGGAGCATCAGTAAATCCCATGAGACTGTGGCCTGTCCACCTGCCCACACCAAGGAGACCAGCTGTGACCTCAAGGAGTTGAAAAAATGCTGTGTAAGGGGGATCGGGACGTTAACAAATAAATACAAAAACGTTGGTAAAATGATCATCTTAGCCAGTGCAATTTTAACTGCCAAGGATAACGGGAGCTTAGACCATATACTAACCTTCTCCTCCAACCATGTGACGGCACAGCCATAATTTAGATTCCACACCTCCTGCCTGTCACGACTGATCCATTCGCCCAAGTATTAGACCGCCTCAGCCTCCCACTTCAAAGGGAACTCAGAGGTCACTTGAGGTGTGTTATCTGTCAGGGGAAATATCACTGATTTAGCCCAGTTAATAAAGATACCGGCCAGGCCCCCAAAATGGATAAATTCCCTGAAAATGGGGTCTAAATTCACGGTGTGATCAATGATGAATAAAGTTACATCATCCGCATAGAGTGAGATAAGAATGCTCCTGGTGCTGAAACGTATTTCACGAGCCATCAGTGTTGTCTGATACGTGCAGCCAAGCGTTCCATCACAATCACAAAAAGAAAAGGAGAGAGAGGGCACCCCTGCCTGGTGCCTCATGTGATGGGGAAGTGGTCCGATAGCAGGCCGTTCACCCTAATCCGAGCAGTGGGCATAGTGTATAGTAGCAGGAAACGATTTATGAAGAGTGGGCTAAACCCCATGCAACCTAATATAGCAAAGAGATATGGCCACTTAAGCGTATTAAATGCCTTAGTGGCATCTAATAACACTACCGCTGCTTGCACATCAGAGTGTAGGTAGTGCAGTACCGAGAATACAGTCCGCAAATTATGAGAGGTTGACCGCCCAGGTATAAATCCCGACTCATCAGGGAGAGCAATGATGGGAAGTAGGGGCTGTAGCCTGTTGGCTATTAGCTTGGTAAGGATTTTTGCATCCATGTTTATCATCGATAACGGCCGATAGGAATCCATCTCTCTTCAGGTTTTAATAGGGTGATAAGTATCGCATCCCGCATGAATGGAGGAAGTATACCATCAGTTTGAGCCTCCTCATATAATGCCAATAGTTGAGGCGTTAGCTTCTCCATGTTGTTTCGTAGAAGGAAGTGGTCAGGCTGTCAGGCCCAGGAGCCTTATCGAGGGGTAAACTTGTTATGACCTGAGTGACGTCTTCCACAAAATGTATAGGGTTAACATAGAAAAGGATTTGGCAGTGGTTGATAATGGCATGACCACACTCACATCTAGAATATATTCACTGGGCAACACTGCAATAGATATTATGGAAAAAGATTTGTCCATTCTACATGGGCAATCACAGTTTCGATCAATTCTGTTATTAAGCTTGACGGTACATTCACTGTGCTCTGGTCATGTGCCTTGGTGATATATCAACAGTACTTCTTTGTTCTCTGCTTATAATTTAATGGAAAGGCAGTCAACAATGGCACAAAGAGATGCAAAATATACATTGTTGCACATTGAAAAATAAGACTAAACACCTTTCACCGTGGCTGAGTCACCATTCACATAATGGTTAATCCATGGCCATAAAACATCACAAGTGACAACATTCTAATTACAATAATGTCTACAGTACTGCCAAGTAGGCATATGTGAAGCATTGAGTAGGAAATACATCCATTCATCATGTGAACTACATTACATATTTAAATGCCAAAATGGGGTCACTGAAATATTTCTCAGCAGTTCAGATTGAGAGTATTCATTAAGTTGGTCCCTAATTTGTCAGGATATAATGCGTCATGGAGATTGCAAGACTTCAGTTGCAAATCTATCTTGTCACTTGAAAGGTTCTCCAGCTGCAGTGATTCATCCAGTATTCAAACTACTCTTGAACAGGAGTTATTTGATGTTTAATTAGCAAGGCTGTTGCAGGATGCTGCCAGGTATTGTATATCTGGTCACAGTAGGTTCCAGGGATATTTGATGATGTAAGTATTGTTTCCACCGATCCACACAGTCAGGGAGGCACTGCTATGGCCTACATTGAATATTTTTCTCATACGGTTTGATTCTCTGAGCAGATTGAAAGCCATACTTTTACAGAAGGATATGGCCTTAACCTCAGCTCGAGAGACTTTTGATCTCTAGGTTGCAAGGTCAGCTGAGATACAGGCCTTAGTCTGAACTAAGGTCTCGCTCCATTTCATGGAAAGGGTACATCGTATCATTAACATATCTGATACAAGTGGGATAGTACACCTACTTAAGAATATAGGTCCGGGCAGTTAAGCACCTTTCAGACGGTTTTAGGCAGCGTTTTAGGGGGCTTCTTCTGATCCTGATATTGGTAGTGGGTATCCTGGTTTAAATTTTTCTGCCACACAATGGACATCCCAAATACCAAGGAGATGAAAAAATCATTCTTGGAGCAATGTTGCGGTGAATGCATGGTATTCCATTTGGGCTCACCTCGTCTTCATGAATGTGAAAGGGCCACAACCCCTACCTCGTCACAGCCGCGCCTTCCCTCAAGGTCCCGGGACACGACATCTGATCCAGTGGCGTCCATAGCGACCCGGACTCCGCCCCTCTCTCCTTCATTACAGGAACCAATCGCGATGAGCAGTTTCCTGGAAGCACTCTCCGATAACCCTGGAAGTCCCTCCCACAATTCAGAGGCGGAGCGCAGAAAAGCCGGAACCGACGACAACAGGGCGTTCAAGCAGGAAGACTCGTGGCAGCAGACAGCGTGCGGAGAACCCCGGGAGCCGAGTGGTGAAGTGGACGAAGAAGACGAGGTGTGGACCGAGGACTGGTGGAGTCCGGCGGAGGAGGCTGGAGAGCGGCCGCAACTTGCGGGAGAGTTGCGGCGGGCCAAGTGAGTTCCGACTCCCATTGTCTAGAAAGTGTAAATAGTAGAGTGTACAGTAGGCCATCCCACACCTTACACCCAGCACTGTAGGTATCTGTATATAACTTGTTTGTAGTCACTGGCACGTTTGTATATACGATCCCCGCACTTGCCCTTCACTCAGCCACCCTTCTGCCCCCTCCCTTCTTCCTCTTTCCCTCTCTTGATCCTCCCCTACCTACCTCACGGTCGCTTGAAGTCCCACACCCCCTGGTGAAGGTAGATGGCAATAAGTAGTTCTGCTTGAAAGAACTAATGGCCCTCTCTCTCTCTCTCCTTACCATACCATCGAGGAGCCACCGTCCCGTGATCAACCGACCTACCCCTTCTGGAAGCCCTGTACACGTCTTCCGGCCAAGCACCTTCCCTCAGCGAAGAGCCATCGTCTCGACATCGGGCCAAGCATCACCTCAAGACTCTGTTCTCCCTCCCTCCTCCCCTTGAATTGTGCATTGACAATAAAAATCAGCTAAGAGATAGCCCACTATATACGGCCTCCACGCCTGTTATTCTGGTCCGCCTACACCCCACGATCACAGGTGGTGTCAGAAGTGGGATCATCCGGAAGCATGGAGGCCGCTGTTCAAAAACTGGCGGAGACCCAGGAGCAACTGGGGAAGATGATGGAGCAGTTCCTCAAGACGGCCGAGGACGACCAAGGACAGCTGCATGACGTCCTGAAAGGCCAGGGCACAGCCCAGGACCAAGCATTAGGCAAGCTCACCGACGTCCTAGGACAACAAAGACCTGCCACTACTCTCCCCTCGGTGGTTCTCCAAAAGTATGTGCCGGGAGAAGACCCGGACTACTTCTTCACTAATTTCGAACGACTAGGCCAAGCCGCTGCCTGGCCCCCTGACCGTTGGGGTCACTATCTGGGTCCTCTGCTGACAGGCGAGTTACAAGCGGCATACCAACAGGCTAATATCCAGGGACACACCCCATATGGTGACATCAAGACCTGTATCCTAGAACGCCTGGGTATTGACGACGAGACCTATCGGTTGAGACTCCGCCAAGCCAACGAAGGGCCAGAAGAAACCCCTCGGGCCCTGTCCTTTCGTATCGAGGATCTGGCCGATCGTTGCCTGCGATCCTCCACGGCTACAAAAGAGGAAATACTCTCCAAGATTTATCTGGAACAGTTTTTGGCCTCTCTCCATCCTACCACACAAAAATGGGTTTGTCAGCATGCCCGCCTCACACTGGAGAACGCGATAAAGATCGCCAGCGCTTACAGTCTGGCACAAGACTATCAGGAACATCCACATCGACCCCAACCCCATGGCCACAACCGAACCCAGAGACCTTTCTTACCCAGGAAACCGGAACCCCCTCCTCTTTTTCCTTACCCCGTTATGCCTCGACCACCTCCACCCGGTACTCAATGTTATCACTGCGGGGGTTATGGACACATTGCCCGAGTATGCCCCCAGAAAGAAGAACCGATGGAGGTGGGTCTCGCACGGAACTTTGTCTGCCTACCTGCGGAAACCACCCCTCCCAAATACCACTGCCCCGTAAGAATCGATGGACACCCGGTACTAGCTCTTGCCGATACGGGCTGCAGACAGAGCGTGCTCCGACCCCAGGAACTTACTAACCCGGTGGGACCAGTGACCGGTACAGTAGCCATCCAGTGCATACACGGTGATACAAAACTGTACCCTACCGCCTGGATCAGGGTTCAACACCCTATGGATCGCGGAAGCACTCTGACTGTGGGTCTTGTACCCAATCTTCCGGAGCAAGTGATACTGGGCAGCGACTACCTCGGTCTTCTCCGTCTTCTCCATGACACTACCACCTCCTTAGAAAAGTGGTGGTCGGAAGCTCCATTTCCCCATGGTCCTCCATCCACAGAAACAACAGCCATACCGTACAAAACGAAAACCCAAAAGAAGAAAGAGAAGAGGAACTACGCTACGGCTTTCCCCATTCGTGCAGAGGAACACCCCTGGGAAACAGACAGGGAATTCCGTGCCGCACAACAGGAGGATCCCGTCCTACAAGATGCATGGGGATGTGCCCTGGACAATGAGGACCCCCTACAAGTAGGTCCCTACTTCTACAAAAAGAACGGCCTTTTGTACAGAAAGGGGAGGCCCAACAAACACAACAGCTGATAATCCCGGGGCCCTTCCGCGATAAGGTATTGTTTCTCATCCACAGTCACCTGTTTGGGGGCCACTTTAGCGATGAGAAGACAGGGCAGGTGATCCTGGAAAAGTTCTATTGGCCAGGCGTCTACCAGCAAATAAAGCAGTACTGCCGTGCCTGCCCGGTCTGCCAAAAAACAGTAAATATCGACCCCCCAGAGTGCCTCTGCAACCCCTACCCCTTATCGACATGCCTTTCAGTAGGGTAGGGATGGATATCATAGGCCCCATGTTACCGTCCAGAAGCGGGTGTTGGAATGCTTTAGTCCTCGTCGACTACGCCACCCGTTTCCCTGAAGCCTTACCCCTACGGCAACCCACCACCCAGAACATAGCCAAGGCTCTAATCTGGATCTTTTCCAGGGTAGGCTTCCCTAGGGAAATCCTGACGGATCAGGGGCCCCCTTTGTATCAGCCCTCATGAAACAGGTATGTTCCCAATTAGGCATTAAGCAGTTAAGAACTTCCGCTTACCATCCCCAAACCGATGGCCTTATTGAACGCTACAACGCCACCCTCAAGACCACCTTGAAAAAGTTATTGGCCCTGGAGAGCAAGAGGTGGGAGGAGATGTTGCCCCTAGCACTGTTTGCGATTCGCTGCAAAGTCCAGAGTAGCACAGGATTTTCACCTTATGAGCTATTGTATGGGAGACCCCCGCGAACCCTGTTAGACATGGCCAGAGAGGCCTGGGAGGCCGAACCCGACCGAACCAGACCCCTCCCTGAGTACGTGGAGAACCTCAGAACCCATCTGAGTCAGATACGAGACATAGTGCGGAGGAATATGGTGACCGCACAAGCGAACTAGAAACAGCAATACGATAAGGGCACAAAACCACGGTCCTTTCTTCCCGGTGACCTGGTTCTCCTCCTGATGCCCTCCTCAGACCACAAATTGCTGGGTCAATGGCAAGGCCCCTTTTCAGTCCTACGGCAGATGACGCCGGTTACTTATGAGATGGAAACAGACCCTACCCGACAAGTCACCCAGATATACCACGTGAACCTATTAAAAGAATGGGAAGGCCCTCGTCCAGTTCTCTCTGGCATTGTACCAGAAACGGTCCTCTCCTATGAGGTCTGCATGGATTCTGAACTGATAGACAATCAGAAACAGGAACTCCGTACCACCGTGAAGCCATTACAACAGGTGTTCTCCTCCTCCCCCGGCCACACGTCTGTCATTGAGCATGCCATCCAAACAGAGCCCGGTAAAACAGTACGCCAGCGACCCTATCGGGTCCCTGAGGCCCGTAGACCCGTTATCAAGGAGGAGATAGCCCAGATGGTACGTATGGGGATCATAGAACCCTCTATCAGCAGTTGGAACTCGCCTATTGTGTTGGTGCCAAAACCTGATGGGTCGATCAGGTTTTGCATCGCCTTCGCGAGGTCAATAAGATCTCGTCCTTTGATACCTACCCTTTGCCTCATGTTGACGAGATGATTAAACGCATAGGGAAGGCCAAGTATATCAGCACGCTCGACCTATGCAAAGGTTATTGGCAGATCCCCCTAAGAGATGAAGACAAAAAGAAAACAGCATTTTCTACACCCGAAGGACTGTATCAGTTCACTGTGTTGCCCTTCGGCTTACACGGCGCCCCCGCCACTTTTTAAAGGGCCATGAACCAGGTGTTACGGCCGCATTCCCAATACGCAGGGGCCTATTTGGATGACATAATCATCTACAGTGATGATTGGGACCAACACTTAAGCCACCTACAAGACGTCATCTCCTCCCTGGGTTCCTATGGATTCACCATTAACCCCTCAAAAACCACCTTAGCAGCCCAAACAGTCAAGTACCTGGGTTATCTGTTAGGCGAGGGAGTTATCCGACCCAAGAGCAATAAGATCGCCGCCATACAATCTATCCCCTTTCCCCAAACCCGGAAAGAACTCCACGCATTTTTAGGCCTCCTAGGGTACTATAGGAGATTCATTCCTACCTTTTCTCAGACCGCAGCACCCCTAACCGATCTCTTAAAGAAGTCTACAAAGACGGAAGAGGCACTAAGGCAACCTGACCCCTCTTTGCTACACGCATTCAACACCCTGAAGCAGTCCCTGATGTCTGGTCCTGTGCTCATCAGCCCGGACTATTCCCAACCCTTTATTCTCCAGACTGATGCTTCAGAACAGGGCTTAGGGGCTGTCCTCTCTCAAAAAGACCACAACGGAGAGGAACGACCCATCCTCTTTTTGAGCAGGAAATTGTTTCCCCGAGAGATGAACTACGCCGTAGTAGAAAAGGAGGCTCTGGCCATCAAATGGGCAGTAGAGAGCCTCCGCTACTACCTGGATGGACGGAACTTTATCCTATACACCGACCATTGGAGTGGATGGCCCGTAATAAGGGACACAATGACCGCGTCCTACTGCCCTTTAGGTTTAGGACTTTACATCGGAAAGGCATTGATCAGGGGAACGCCGATTACCTGTCCCGATACCCTCTCCCTCCAACCCGATCAAGAAGGACAGCTAGGGGAAGGGGATGTGAAAGAGCCACGACCCCTACCTCGTCACAGCCGCGCCTTCCCTCAAGGTCCCGGGGCACGACATCCGATCCTGTGGCGTCCATAGCGACCCGGACTCCACCCGTCTCTCCTTCATTACAGGAACCAATCGCGATGAGCAGTTTCCTGGAAGCACTCTCCGATAACCCTGGAAGTCCCTCCCACAATTCAGAGGCGGAGCGCAGAAAAGCCGGAACCGATGACAACAGGGCGTTCAAGCAGGAAGACTCGTGGCATGAGTCAGCGTGCGGAGAACCCCGGGAGCCGAGTGGTGAAGTGGGCGAAGAAGACGAGGTGTGGACCGAGGACTGGTGGAGTCCGGCGGAGGAGGCTGGAGAGCGGGCGCAACTCACGGGAGAGTTGCGGCGGGCCAAGTGAGTACCGACTCTCCTTGTCTAGAAAGTGTAAATAGTAGAGTGTACAGTAGGCCATCCCACACCTTACACCCAGCACTGTAGGTATCTGAATATAACTCATTTGTAGTCACTGGCACATTTGTATATACGATCCCCGCACTTGCCCTTCACTCAGTCACCCTTCTGCCCCCTCCCTTCTTCCTCTTTCCCTCTCTTGATCATCCCCTACCTACCTCACGGTCGCTTGAAGTCCCACACCCCCTGGTGAAGGTAGACGGCAATAAGTAGTTCTGCTTGGAAGAACTAACGGCCCTCTCTCTCGCTCTCCTTACCATACCTCCGAGGAGCCACCGTCCCGTGATAAACTGACCTACCCCTTCTGGAAGCCCTCTACATGTCTTCCGGCCAAGCACCTTCCCTCAGCGAAGAGCCATCATCTCGACATCGGGCCAAGCATCACCTCAAGACTCTGTTCTCCCTCCCCCCTCCCCTTGAATTGTGCATTGACAATAAAAATCGGCTGAGAGATAGCCCACTACATACGGCCTCCACGCCTGTTATTCCGGTCCGCCTACACCCCACGATCACAGCGAGCAATGGTTTCCATCATACAGAACAATCTGGGTCGACTGCGTCTTGCCTGAACTCTGCTACTTATTCTGCAGACAAGAATGTGTGTTGGATATCTGTCTAACACTTTCATCGGTTGCACCTCCTGGCGTTGATGTACTGCTGGACCCGTTAAAGGTCTATATGGTATAGTGTCCTCAGCGTATTCTAATCCTGATGTCAGCATTCTTAGAGCCAACAAGGGATGCTTTAGCTCCTGTTGGAATGGACACCTGCACTATACCAGGCTTACAGCATCAAGTTTTTCCTCAGCAAAGTCTATGGGAATCAGGGAAGATCATCTTTGCTCCATTGACCTGATCCAAGAGGTGTAACAGGGACTGTTGTCTGTGAAGGCAGGCAACAGTGATGTTGTGTCCCCCACACAGGAGACATAAACACTTGGCTCTCCATGTGCTGGGAACAATTAGGGCTTTTTCTAAAAACAAATAAAAAGAGAATTCAAAAAACATCATTTTGTTTTATTTTTTCGCTTCTGCTCTCTCTTAGCACTATGGCTTTTTGGGTGATCAGTTGGTCTGACAGTACATTTACTTTTTAGAGGACATACAGAGCTTTTGTACGTCTACATCATTTCTTTTTGTAACACCATGTTTTTAGATTTTTTTAAAATCATATTTTAGTAATGTTTTTATGCTCTTAATGCCATCCATTGAGATGAGGAATCGGTGTTATGAACCCCAATGTACCCCAACACAGGACTAGGTAGTTGCACAACACTTTTCCTACATTTGTCCTATTAGTGTTCTACATAATGGGTCTGGCTCTGACCTTTTACATAGTTAGGTGCTGAATCCACATTGTGTATTTTTCTCCAAAATATAGTCTAATGTATTATGCATGAGGATTGTAAGTATCACACAGTAGGATTACCAATTTATTCATAATACCTATGTATAAGGGTCACCACTATCGGCATCCTTTGCTGACATGCCCATAGTACACATCTAGGTAGAAACCATGAGGGTACCATTTTGGGTATATAGGCACCACATCTTCACTGGGCAAACCAGAGGAGAAAGACTTCCATGGTGACACACTGACACAAGACGCTGAGGTCCCAGCATGCAGACACTCCAGCACACAGTGGCCTGATATCCCTTGCGGGGTATCCATTTTGAGACCAAGATAGGGTCCTTTGCCCTCCATATCAGCTAATGGGGTTGGCTCTATTCTAAGGGGATTATTTGCTATACGCATACATACATGCTAGCTACAGTTGGGTACATCTAGTTAGGGTTTGTATCGTAGGAGTACCCATTTTATTGTTATGTATCTATATGCCTGCATATATTCATTGTTTTAGTACTATGGTAGAATGCTACCTTTTCTTTACCCTGTTGGTGCTTATACCCGTATATAAATTTATGTCTAATGGTTGTTGCAGCACACATATTTTATACTAGAATGTTGCTGGTTCAATCAATGCTGACTGAAAATGTCCCCACCACTTATTCTGTATATTTCTCTGAGACCAAGTGAGCAGGAGAGCGAAAAGTATTGTACAGTTTCCACGATCCCTGAGGGGTCAGAGTTGCCATGTTCCATAGTTACAAGAAACTATTTGTTCCTTGGTAAAAAAGCCTCATAGTGGCACGGTGAGCCTGCTGATCTTACAGACTAACGTATCCTTTGGGGGTGTCTGGAATCAGTCTGAACACCAATCCCTTAGTTTATGTTGTCTAAACTTGCAGATCCTATACAGATTTATAGGAACTACATGACTGTGGTCAGGGTAAAACTGCCAATGTGTGGAACAAAATTGACAAAGCATAGTAGCTTTCAAAGAGTGGTTAAACTCTTTAAAAATGCTGTCAAAATAGAAGATAACCAAATTTAAAATCTGAGCAGAGTGATGGTGGTTTAAAAAAACGGGGAAGATTCACTTGACTTGAGGAGCATATCACTAAGAACCCTAAAGTTGATTGTGATACAAATCAGGAGGGGAACAAGCTGCTGCAGGGAAAACGCATTGCTTCAATTGAAGTGAGTTCGCATCACAACAGCAAGAGTGTAGGACCACCTGGCTGGTTAAAAGATTATATGTTAAGTTAGTATGATGTTTCTTTATTTTGAGTTTTATTTTGCAGTTACAGCTGGAATGCAATGTTAAGAATTAGTTCTATGGATTTGCTGTGTTGATGTACTTTACATATCATGTGAAATGTATTAACTTGGTTGCACCCCATCCTGAATTTAAAGGTCCATGTTATTATTTTCGTGTTTGAACTTTACACATGTAACCTTTTGTCAAACAGGGTTTCCACTTGATGTAAAGGAGCAAGGTGTGTAGTATCCTTGATATTCAGGTTTCCAGGGTTACCTGGGATGCAGGGGAGAAGAATGTTATGAGCAGAACTTTCCTAGCATAGCAGTTAGTGAGAGTTGAGAATGGGGCACATTGTGAGTAAGGTGTTGTGGTTCTGTAATTAAATAAACCTTTTTCATCAATCAAGGTAGTCATTTGACTTCTTTCAATCAATCAATCAATCAATCATGGGCATTTATATAGCGCACTACTTACCCGGAGGGTCTCAAGGCGCTTGGGGGGGGGGGGTGCTGCTACTGCTCGAACAGCCAGGTCTTGAGCTTCTTCCTGAAGGAGAGGTGGTCTTGGGTCAGGCGCAGGTCGGTCGGGAGGGAGTTCCAGGTCTTGGCGGCCAGGTGGGAGAAGGACCTTCCTCCTGTTGTCGATCTTCGGATGCGGGGGACGGCGGCGAGGGCATGACTGGCTGATCGGAGGTGGCGTTTGGGAGCGTAGAAGTTGATGCGGTTGTTGAGGTAGCTCGGGCCTTGGTCGTGTAGGGCTTTGTGTGTGTGGGTGAGGAGACGGAAGGTGATTCTCTTGTTGACGGGGAGCCAGTGCAGGTCTCTCAGATGTCCGGAGATGTGGCTGCGTCGGGGGATGTCGAGGGTGAGTCTGGCTGAGGCGTTCTGGATCTGCTGGAGTCTCTTCTGGAGCTTGGCGGTGGTTCCGGCGTAGAGGGCCTTGCCGTAGTCCAGTCGGCTGGTGACGAGGGCCTGGGTGACCGTCTTCCTGGTCTCGATGGGGATCCACCGGAAGATCTTTTGTAGCATGCGCAGGATGTTGAAGCATGACGAGGAGACGGCGTTGACTTGTCTGGTCATGGAGAGGGAGGAGTCCAGGATGAAGCCCAGGTTGCGTGCGTGGTCTGTCGGTGTGGGTGCGGTGCCCAGGGCGGGGGGCCACCAGGAGTCGTCCCAGGCGGAGGGCGAGGAGCCCAGGATGAGGACTTCCGTCTTGTCTGAGTTCAGTTTCAGGCGGCTGGTCGTCATCCATTCGGCTACATCTTTCATCCCTTCGTGAAGGTTGGCTCTGGAAGCGGCGGGGTCGTTGGTCAGTGAGAGGATCAGCTGGGTGTCATCGGCGTAGGAGATGATGTTCAGGTTGTGTTGGCGTGCGATGGCCGCGAGGGGGCTCATGTAGACGTTGAAGAGGGTGGGGCTCAGCGAGGATCCTTGAGGGACGCCGCAGATGACTTCGGTGGCCTCTGACTTGTACGGTGGTAGGTGTTCTTCCGTCGAGGAAGGAGACGATCCATTCCAGTGCCTTCTCCTGAATTCCGACGCTGCTGAGGCGCTGCACTAGGGTGCGGTGGCAGACAGTGTCGAATGCCGCGGAGAGGTCTAGGAGGATGAGGGCCGCTGTTTCTCCGTTGTCCATCAGGGCTCGGATGTCATCGGTGGCAGCGATCAGGGCGGTCTCGGTGCTGTGGTTGGCTCGGAAGCCAGACTGTGAGGGGTCGAGGGATCCATTCTTTCCACCTTCTTTGTTCAATTTTTTGGGTAAGGAATAGATATGATCCCACACTCCAAATGTATTGAAACTTGCTCTATCGCTTCATGAAGGCTGACAAAATTAGGAACTTTGTCTTGCCAATTTTGCCACTTTTTTCTGCTGTTTTCTGAATGACAAAGAGTTCTTCCTTTATTTGAAGTTGTTTGAGTTTGTTCTCTAATTATGATCCAGAATGGGGCACTCCAGCAAGCAGCATTTTGAAGACTATATAGCTGTGTGCTGAATCGGTGAGCCGTTACTTAAGGAATAAGCTGTGAAGACACACTAAAGAAAACACTATAACACAACAAAAGATTTGTCAGAAAAATATTCTGGCTTCTGGTCAAGATTTTCTATCATTTAAGAGCACTCATGGCCCTCCTGAATTATTTTGCAAAGCGACTTAACGTTGATTAATTAGCAATGAGCTATATATGCTTCATATATTCCTGAAAAAAGAAAAAATTGCTCCTTCCTATAACTTCTTCATCACAGAATAAACCTTCTTTTCTGTCAGCTCCTGGAAAATATTCTCTTCTGCAGTCAATAATCTGCCAGTGGCAGAAGAGAGCATATAAAAAAAAACTATGTTTTGTTAAATATGCCCCAATACATTTGGCAATAAATCTTTCGCAATATATTTCCCCTTTTGATCACAGGGGAAATAGAATCATCACTAGGTATACTGACTCAAAGAATTCATAATGTAAGTGCTCTTGAACTAAACTCTCTTTACTATGATCACACTTCTTGTTCTTAAGTGCAGCTAAACTGCCCATTACAATTTCTCTGATCTTCAATACACAGTGTTTGTTCCCATCTCACTAGTATTTTGAAAGGAGAAGGAGAACAGGAAGCAGAATAGTTTGGAAAAAGATATATTCCTCCTTTTACTTGAATGTTTGTCATTAATACAACTGAAAAACAAATATAAGGAACAAGTCTTTGATCCCAGGGAGATAAAAGTACTGGAGTCAAATATTTTACAGCAGTATTTCATAAAATCACTAGCTCAGAAACAATAGATTACGCATAAAGCAGAACACTTACCTTTTACAAGTGTAAACAGGTTCAAACCTAGAAACACTTTAGTTGTGAATCAAAAGTTCAAACATACAGAGACTCATAATCTCTGTGCCTGCACGAGGTACCCTGTAATCCATGAATGCACAATGAGGCTGGCAGAATGCTGTTTCCAATGCATGTATGCCAAATAACTCTAATGAGCTCACTCTCTTGCAGCCAACAAGACATGAAATTCGTGGAACATTACTCACATCTTGGATATGCATTTGGACTAAGAGAAACATGACCTGGAAACCCAGTTCAAACTTCCTTTGATTGTTGCTGCTATTTTGTTCCTAGGGTTACCCCCAAGCAGGGCAGGGAAGGAATGACATGGAAATAAGAAAGAAATTAGGATCCAGCCCACCTCATACATGCCAATACTTTGAAATAAAAAAGGGAGATGTTGAAAACAAAAAGCGAGGATATTATTTTCCCCATGGAAGTACCTTGAAGCAAAGACACTTTTAGATGGGAAACAGCTAAAATAAAGTAATTTTTGCCCTAAATGTTGGATGCTTTCCATCTAAATAAGATGTGTTAGCATGTATATCAACTCCAACACTCCCTTGTCTTTATCTTGAAAGAGGCAGGACGCAGGTTGAAAGAGCACTGGGAAAGGTTATGGATTATATAGAACCCCCGATGAGATTGGCTGGGGATTCTTTAGCACTCCTGTATTTTCCTGTCTCTGAGCGGTGGACTTCCCCTCAAATGGCAATGACTAGGTCGAGGGAGAGTGACATGGAGGTAATGCTCTCAAAAATCTGCCAAAATCTAAGTTTTAGAAAGTTGAAGTGAACAAGGGAGATTTATGACTGATTGAGAACTATGATAGTATGTGCACATCATCTATCCCATTGTTCCCCACACAAATCGAATTACAAAGTTAAGCAACTAGTAAGTTATGATATTTGCGGTTTAAAGTTTGCGAGCACTAAGGTCCATACCTATAGTAAATAAACAAAAATATTCAATCCACAAATATCGCAATCCATGAAAGTAAAAACAGGAGTTAAAAGATGAAGAACTGCTAGATCAGTTTATGCCCTCTTTAGACTATGAATGTCATCATTAATGTTAGTGAGAAAAGGTATAGCTTGTCTCTCTACATACTCCATTTTAGTTTTCCTGTTTGGTGTAAGGAGATAAGGACAGGAAGTAACAGACCTTACATATTAAGTATTAAAAAAATTAGCCTTTGGGCCAAAGTTTTGTTAAGCAGCAGCAATGCAACATTATTCCTGAATGTGCATGAGCATTTTATCACAAATTTAACACAGTTTCCATGCTTCACATTATGTGGTGCCACATTACAACAAGGGGCAGTTGTACCTGTTAACCTCAGCAAAAAAGCTTGTACTAGCATTTAACCTTTAAATGTAAGTGCTTGCTGAACTGTGTCTATATATTCTTCCACATCTAAAGCTAAATGTGCACCAATACCACAATTACTAGATGCAGAAATGCAATTATCATTTGAGGTATTATTGTAAATTGTCTGAAATTCTCTAACAATTGGTCTTGGCAGTGGCCTTTAATGCAACTGCAGGACCTTGAAAACATTTCTAAGAAATATTTTAGCTAGTGTTTTAAAATGCCTAGCCCCATGACTGTCAACACGTTCATATAAATCCTGGCCTGCTGTTTCAATCTGTAACCTAATCTAATTCTAGATAAATGTGTAAATACCTGTCTGGCTAATGTTCAAGAGTGATATTTAATTTGCATATTGTCTTACTTACATTGTAGAGCAGTAAATTGAGAGTACTGATGAATGTGCCATTGCTTTCTGTTACTGAAATTGCTGCTGAAGACCTTAAATAATAAAAAGACAAATGTACAATAATTATAATATTATTTCTATTCTGTTTATTAAAATGCCCATTTACATCATTAGTAAATATCATTATTTTAAACACATGTACAATAACTTATCAGTATGTTGTTCAAAATAGTAGTCACTGCTCCCTACAATGTAAGACTATTTTATATATATATATGTATGTATGTATCCTTAAAGTTTTTCCGCCACACCAACCATCCAAAGGTCGAAAAGCAGACCCAAAGTAAGTGAAATGCAGGTTTATTCCAAAAATGCCCACACCTCCGCCATTACGCGTTTCAACCTCCAACAAGGCCTTGATCAGATGACACGTTTCGGAGACATTTTTTTCTTTTTAAAGTGCTAGTGCAGAAAACACACGTGATAAAAAATCATAGACATAGACGGTACATTCAGTATTGTCATAGAAACCTGGTTACCGTACTGCATTTATAAAATCAATTCATGAATTGAGATGTACTAAATATGTGCAAAGAGAGCAAAGTATATTATATAAATATTCATGATTGCATAACTATTTAAAATCACACAATTTCTATTGGGTAACATTTCAATAAACAAATTCCCTTAAAAAATGTGCTTTGAAGACAGAGCTGAAATCGGTGTATGAAAGGAACAAGATGACATAAATAATTTTACATATATATATATTCACTGGAAAAAACATAGGTTTCAGCCACGTTATAGTTAGGAATTAGCATTTAAAAAACCTTAGAAATTCACTGAAAAAACCATAGGTTTCACCCATGTTATAGTTAGCTGGAAATTTCTCTCATACAAAACCATTGAAATTCCTCCAATATAGTTAGTTCAGCTAACTATAACTCGCACGCCCGCAATGCACTGCTGATGACGTCACATATTACATCACTCATGACATGGTCAGTGAATTCACTCATGACATCACTGATGACATCTCAAATGACATCACTGATAACATCACTGATGACATCATCCAGTGAATGTGTGTCTTTCTGAAAAATAAATATTTTTAATATATGTATATCTAAAGTTCGATGGAAGAATAAATGGATAAATAAGTGTATAAATTGATTTTTTTGTAAAATTGAGTGTATAACTGACTTATTAAGTGTATCTTAGTGAATACATGTATTAGCGAGTGATGTTTAAATATGTAAATATCTGTATCAGTGCCTCACTTTGTGTATAAGTGGCTGCATGGGTTGGTGAATAGCTACATGAGTGTCTATATGTGTTATTACTTGGTTTTTTGAGTATCAGTATGAGTGTCTGTATGGTTTGGTGGGGTTATTACTTAGCGCACAGATGCATGAACGACTGACTCACTGTTTGAATGTGTTTTGAAGATAGGATGTGTGCAGGACTGTATGGGTGGATGAGTGTGTGTATGGGTATGTTAATGAGTGAATGGCTGTCTCAATAGTGTCTTTATGACTAACTACATATGTTTTAAACTAGTATATGTGAGTATTGATGTATATAAGTGAGTATATGTGAGAGTGAGAGATTGGAATAGTTCCTGTATAAATAAGTATGTGTTTCTATAAGTGATTGTTTAACCCCTTCCGTGCGGCTGCGATTCCCCCCCGGTGCTGAGCCCTAATGAAAACGGGCGTGGTCATGCCGGAACGGTTCCATCATGAGCACAGCTCGACCGATGCTTATGACGAAACCGTTCCGTCATGAGCATCGAAGGGGTTAAGAGAGTAAGTATGTGTACGTTTCTGTAGAAGTGAGAGTAGTGGTGTGTGTATAGCTGTATATGCAAGTAAATGGATGTTTTATAGTTTATTTGCATGTGTGAGTATGTGTGTGAGTAACTCTATGGATGAGTGTCGGTGTGTAACAGGATGTATAGGTGTATGAGTACATATGATGAGTGAGTACATGTATGAGTGACTATATAGAACTGTTGGTGAATGAGTGGGTGTGAACTTACTTGAAGCCGTGAGGGAAACGGCCAGCGAACCTTGCGCCAGCGCCAGCGCCCCTGCAACCACTCCTGTACCGCCGTGAGGGAAACGGCCATCACCGCCACCGCCACAGCGAGGACGCCGCACGGGCCGGGACTCCACTTCCCAGGTGCCCCGGCAGCTGCAGGCGCGGCAGTGACGCTACAGGAGCGCCCGGAGGCGCGATAAAGCACGGAGCGCCCTGAGCTCCTTGGGAACTTACTTGAAGCCGTGAGGGAAACGGCCAGCGAACCTTGCGCCAGCGCCAGCGCCCCTGCAACCACTCCTGTACCGCCGTGAGGGAAACGGCCATCACCGCCACCGCCACAGCGAGGACGCCGCACGGGCCGGGACTCCACTTCCCAGGTGCCCCGGCGGCTGCAGGCGCGGCAGTGACGCTACAGGAGCGCCCGGAGGCGCGATAAAGCACGGAACGCACCCGCGAGTCGCACGCGGGAGCGCCCGTGCGAAGCCCGGGCAAAGGGCGGGCCCTCTGAGGCCCTCAGAGGTCAACAGTGGTTGGGCGGGCCACCCATCCAACGCCCCCCCCTTCAAAGGTGAGCAGTTTTTGTTGGCTAGTTTGCTGTTAAAATGGCCAAACGTAACGGTTCTTGCAAAACTATAGACCCAGTCATCCAGGTCGCTGAAACCTCTGCATCCCTCATTACGTCCTTTGAGACATTATTAGACACTGCATTCAATGAGATTGCTGAAACTGAGAGGAGGCTCTCCATGGGTCCACTTACCACTAACCAGCCAACTGCAACAGGTAGTTTAAGTGGTAACATGCATATATTCCCTGAAGTAATCGTGGAAAAACAACAATCTCCTGTTAATCTGCCAATTGTCCTGGAGGATGAAAACAATATTACGCATACAGTCCCTGCCGTAGCTCCGGATCCTACCCCTCCATCATCAACCACTGAGGTTACTGGGAATACAGGAGCTAAGCGTAAAAGGGGCATAGTAAAACTACCATACAACAAAAGGAAGCAGCCCCCTAGGAGTGTTAATCAACCAACACCACAAAGCATGTGGAGCAGGGGGAAGAAACAAAAACATTATACAGTATCCGTGCAGGCCCAACCCCATCTGGATGATGTCGTTGTTATAAATAATGATGGTCTAAATTCAATGACTATTTCCACCCAGACTGATTTTCCCAATGTAAATAGTCCTCACTCTAAATCAGAGGGGAATCTCATCGAGACCATTGCGGATACAATTTTTAAGCAACTCGAAGGTCAAATGATCAGACAATTTAATAATATTTTTAAGAGACTTGACAGACTGGAAACTTTAATCAAAAATGATGATGCCAAAAGAAAAGGCACAGTGTGCCTGGATAAATTAAGAGGTGAACGTCTGCTAAAAAACCTGGAATCTACTACCCGTGCGCTCACTAGTGGTGATCACACAAAAAATGGCAAAAATGGCAATCCGCCCACAGTAAATAGGGTTAAGGAATTACAAGTTGCAAATGGTCCGCCAAAGACTGTACCATCTGTGGCGATCACAAGCATAAGGGAAAGTAATCCCCCTGACTCTTTAAGTAAACCTTCCTTGCCCTCCACTGTTACTAGCGCACCTAAGATTAATTATAAATGTAATTCTGTCATAGACACAACAACGCAGATGGTTTCTTCAAATTCCAGCCAGCGCCACAATAAGACCCCACATGAAGACACCAGGCCTTTTAAACATCAAGGCCCTGCCTTACATCTTCCACCTGAGGCGTGTCCTTACGTCTTAGTTCTGGCTGGCATTCCACCCCTCAGGGAAGGACAAGGAGAGTCGTGGGTTCAATTGCACAATAAATGTATTGATTGGCTAACCAAGCACAAGGGGGTCGGCTATGACGTTTCCAAAGAAATCATATCCACACGCCGAGTAACTTGGGTTGGTCCTCTTTTCAAAAACATTAACGGGGACTGCATCATAGTCAATTTCAGGAACCCTGGTACTGCGAAATCTCTGTTAAACAAGAACTTTGGTCATCATGGCCCATCCACTGTGGTGACCCCCTTACCGCTAAATTACTTTTATCGCCCTCCACACAAAATGATGCAGCCTCCACCTGTACTCTCATTACATAACAGGTTCTCAATACTCCATGATTTGGGTACACTGGATTGACTGCCTCCCACTACTGAAGAACCTGTCTCTGTGTGTCCGGCTCTTGATCATACAGTGGTAAAATTTTTTGAGGTACCCCCGCTAACACCCGAAATTTTTCTGCTTGAAACACCATGCGAACAACAGAGGCAAACTACAACAGTACTCTCCCTAGGAACTGACCAGGACCCTTGCCTGAGGCCTGATAAAAATTTGTCAATCCTCAGTTGGAACATTGCTGGCCTGAACGCTAAGACGGAAATCACATCTTGGAAGGACTGGGTCATTTGTCATGATGTATTGATGTTCCAAGAAACCTGGTGTACTGATGATCTGCTATTTGAGGGGTACAGCTGCCATAACAGGACTGTCTTGGCCCCCCCTTTAGGCCGTCCTAGCGGGGGCCTCTCTATTTGGGTTAAAATATCGGCAGAAGTTAAAATCGATACACTCCAAACCAATTGCCCAAGTTTCATGGCATTGGCATACATTAAAAGGACAAGGCTATGTTTGATCAACTTCTACAATAATGACTTTTTGTCCCAACCTAATCGTAATTTTATTCTTTTATTTGAGTTTATTGATGAAATTATGGATGGACAGAAATATGGGAAATTCGACGGTAGCTGTATAGGAGGGGATTTCAATGCACACTTACACTTTAGAAACCCCCCCTGTAGAAGAGGTATAGAACTTTTAAATCTCCTTGCAACCAGAGACCTTGTAAATTGCATGGAGCATGCTGGCATGGAAATCAGCACTGTCCCATTTCCCACTTTTATTGGTCATGGTAGTGGCACTACGGTTGATTATGTATTTGTTTCACCCCCTGTCGCTAATGTTTTAACGAAGGCTGAGGTTGTGTGTAAAGCATATAGTGACCACTTCCCTATTGTAATTCACCTACTACTTCCGAGGGGTAAGTGCCCACAAAATGAAATAGGTGCAAGAAACTTGGAAGATTCAACTGACAAATTGAGGGTAATTTGGAGGGGCGTGAACAACAGGGGAATCCTGGCAAAAGTTATTAAAAAACATCCAGCCTTGATTGATACCTGCCTCACCATCGATGACCACGGGGGTAATATAATCACATCATTTAGTGAACTCTGCTCAGTAATAAAAAGTGAGATCTCCAGACCTGCTTCGAGGAAATCTGAGGAAACACCTAGATGGTTTGATGCCTCTTGCTCTAAGGCAAATAGGAAGTTAAGGGCTGCTCTAAAATCTGAACCCAGGGATATTCCCCAAATAAGGTTACTCAGAGCAGAGTATAAATCTACCCTACGTAATAGAACTAATGAACTGGTTAAGACCCACTGGGATTCCTTGGCACGCTCGGCCGAATTGAAAGACACTACTGGGTTTTGGAGGGAGGTAAAGAACCTAAGATCCATAGGCTCGAACTTAACGGCAATTAATTGTAACATCACTGGATCTACATGGGTTGAACATTTTGCTAAAATTTATGCCACACCGGACAACCCCGCTTTAACCTCCGTCCCCTTAAGCCCCCTTAACATCTCTGTGTCTGAGGTCAAGGATGCTATAGCTGAAAGCGCAGGAAACAAAGCGCCTGGCCCCGATGGGCTCTCAATTGATCAGTTAAAGTGTGAACTTAACTTTTGGGCCCCATTGCTATGTAATGTTTTTAATAATTTAACGAATGAACAAATTCCAGAAACATGGACGTGTAGCACTATCGTGCCCATCTTTAAAAAAGGCGACAGGCTGGATCCCGGGTGCTACCGCCCCATATCGTTAATCGATAATACTTTGAAAGTTTTGGGGAGGGTTATTTTTAAAAGGATTAAAACCTGGGCGGACGAGTGTAAGATTCTACACCCTAGCCAGCTTGGTTTTCGTAGCAATGTTGGCACGGTGGAACAATGTTTGAACTTGAGTTTGATTATGGCAAAATACAACATTGCTAAAAAATCCCCTCTATATTTTGGTTTTATGGACTTAAGTTCGGCATTTCATTTTGTTAATCGTTCCCGTCTATGGTCCACCCTTCTTAATTATGGTTTGGATGATTATTTGGTCCACTTTTTAGCTTTTTTACATAGTGACCTAAGAGCTCGTGTGCGCATTAATCAATCTGGCGAAGTCTCTGACGACATTAGCATTGGCAGGGGGGTCAGACAGGGGTGCGTGCTGGCCCCCCTCCTTTTTATTCTCTATATTAACAATTTGAGCTCCTCGCTGAGTACTTTATCAAAAGATGTACCCCATGTGAATGGAGTTCCTATACCCACCCTCCTTTACGCTGATGATGCGGTCCTAATGGGCCGCACACCAAAGGCACTCCGTATTTTAATCTCAGGCTTTGTCCATTTTATGGCAGACCTAGGCTTGACCACTAATTTTAAAAAATCTCTAATTATGAGCTGTGGCCCCAAAAAATATAAAATTGCTGAGATTAAATCAGGGTCTAATGTTTTGAAAAGTACTTGCACTTTTCCCTATCTGGGATTGCTATTCTCAAATACTGGTTCGTGGCAACCACATGTTTCTTATGCTAGGAATAAGTTGGGTAAAGCTATAAATTGTGTTACCTCTTTGAGACAACCCAAACACGCTGATGTGATTACACCACTAGTAAAGATTTATCAAACCCAATGCATCCCAACTGGTACTTATGGCGCCGAGGTGTGGGGCTATACAAACTGTATCCATATCCAAACTGAAGAAAATAGGTTCTGTCGGAAGGTGCTGGGTGGGGTTATCTGTTCCCCTTACTATATATGCCATAATGAATTAAACATCTCATATATAGAAGATTTCGTAAGATCAAGACCAGCACTCTTCTGGCTAAAGACATGGATTAACCCGGCTGCCACTTTGACTCGTGATATAATCTTGGACTGCTTAAAATGCGACAGGGCACACTGTATACCATGGTTAAAAGCTGTAAAAGAATGCCTTGACAGCGTAGGACATGGTCATTTGTTTACTTCACCCAGTTTAATAAATCGCTCCCACAAGACTATTATTCATAGGGCATTGTATCATCTGTACAGAGAAGAGCGGGAAAGGAAAAACCTGTTAAAATGTACCGTTATAAAATACATGGGCTATTCTGAACCTCAAATTAAACACCCAGGCCCCCCACACAGGTATTTACGTTTACACCTTGGCAGATGGAATAGGAGCTTACTGTTTCGCTTTCGTGATGGGAGCATAGTAAATTTACTAAACTTCCCTTTGGGTTACAACAAACATTTAGAAACTCTGTATTGCCCTTGCAACCCAAATATGAAACAGAGCCTTATGCACTTTTTGTTTTTCTGCGGTTTTTATAAAAATCTCTCCGCTCATTATTTAATGCCCTACTGTAGAAATTATAGGCTGACTTGCTTTAGAAAGGCGCTGAGGACCTTTTTATTACTGGGTTCAGATGAAGTAATATTCAGAGTGAGCTGCTTTCTTAAAGCTGCCGTTCGATCACGAGCCACTTTATATATTGATGTATAACATCCGCATACTGTACTTTTTATGCACTTTATAAACTCTGTTTTTTGCACATCTGGCACTTTTTGCTTCTTTGCACATTACTGACGAGGACCCATTAACGTTGCTGCTATTATTCATCCTTTTTTTCTGTTTTTTAGAAAACATTTTTAATTGTATATAATGCTGTTTTTAAAAAAGGAGGGACATTCTGTGTGTTACTGTGAAATTGATTGATTGGTTTATGTCTTTTTCCCAGCTGTCATATTATTATTATTATTGTACTGTATTGCTTTGAAACTGTACTTACTTGCACTTTTATGGATGTTTTTATTCCGAATAAAGATCTTTTGACTTGACTTGAGTGGATGTGATAGTAGATTTTGGAATTACTGAATAGGTTGTTGTAACTGGTATTGGTATCTCGATTGTTTTGACATTTTTTGTTTCAATTTTTCAATGTGTGTATCAAAGGTTATATTACGCTGATAGGAGGTCTGCCACTCTTTCACAAGGATGATGTCATCAGGGATGTCATCAGTGATGTCATTTGAGATGTCATCAGTGATGTCATGAGTGATGTCACTGACCATGTCATGAGTGATGTAATAAGTGACGTCATCAGAAGTGCATTGCGGGCGCGCGAGTTATAGTTAGCTGAACTAACTATAATGGAGGAATTTCAATGGTTTTATATGAGAGAAATGTCCAGCTAACTATAACATGGGTGAAACCTATGTTTTTTTCAGTGAATTTCTAAGGTTTTTTAAATGTTAATTCCGAACTATAATGTGCCTGAAACCTATGTTTTTGTCAGTGAATTTCTAAGGTTTTTTAAATGCTAATTCCTAACTATAAGGTGCCTGAAACCTATGGTTTTTTCAGTCAATTTCTAAGGTTTTGTAAATGATAATTTTAAAATATACTAATTATTATATTTCTTTCTTTTTATAGTAATTTCCTACATTTTTATTATAAATACTTATGTTTATTTTTTTTGAAGTTACATTTCATATTTTAATGTAAAATAATAACAAAAGTAAATTCAAAAAGAATGTAGTGCTAGTGAAACTGCCTGGGTGAATTTGTAAGTGTTTGTTAGAGGCAGCTTTACAATACCCTTGTGCCTCTTTTACACCACCGTTGCATCACTTTTCGGATGAAGCGGTGGTGCAAAAGATGCGCCATGGTATGTGGTATTTAGAATGTGATGTATCTGGGAGGTGTGTCACATTGTAAATCCCTGTACCAGAAGGAGACACTCCTACATGGGAAGGGGGGGCGTTCCGGCGCAGGAACACCTCCTAAAAATGGCTGACTGAAATCTACAAGATTTCACTTTGTCACTTTTGGCCTCATGCTGTGTCAAAACCCTGCACTACCTTAAAGCAACTGTAAGGATTGACACAGCAGTCTGAGCATAGGACCCCCAGAGCATTGCTGGAGATACGTTCCACTTGCAACATAACTGAAACAAAGCACCACCTTTACAGCATAGATACATCACATATATGTGCCATTTTTGTCCCATGGTAAATCACATTGTAAATACAGCACATCCATGGTGGTGGTGTCATGGAGCACAATAACTGACATATTCCTGGGGATATGCCAGTATTTGTGTATGTCCCCATTAGTGTTTTATTGTAGTGAATGGATTACTACATACCGATGAATGAGTCACTAGAAAACTAAAACAACAGTGACAGAGTGTTTGGTGGAAGTGTAAGGATACAAACTGTTAAATTGAACGTATAAAAGACAAATTTGCAAGTACATAGAAGATTGCATACATCGCTCAAAAGGGTTTAAAGCAGTCTATGCCCTAAGGCCTATTTTAATGCATGAGCACTTAGGCAGTGAGTGGATGATTATAGTTCTGCAAGGAAGGAACCTGATTGAATTTATAACAGCCTCAGTTTTACCACAGTATACAGATAAACACATACTGCTGAATGGCTCATTACAATATTGAAACAGTAGTGTGAGAATGTTTGCTGGAAATATAAGGATACACATTGAGGAATTGAACGTATAAAACATAAGTTTGCTGGTGCATAGAACAGTGCATGCACAATCTATAGAGGTTTGAAACAGCCTATGGACTAAGGCCTCTTTTAATCCATGAGTATCTAGATACTGACTGGATCATTACACTTCTGCAAAGAAAGATCCTCACTAAATGTATTACAGCTTCAGTTTTACCATGGTACAATGGAAAAGAACATACTGCTGACTCGCTCACTACAATACTAAAACAGCAGTGTCAGAGTGTTTGGAAGAGGTCTAAGGATACAGACTAGGGAATTGAAGGCATAAAACACAAGTTTGCAGGTGCATACAAGACTGCATGTATACACCATACGGATTTTAAGCAATCCATACCCTCAGACCCACTTTGCATATTTTAAATCAATACAATCATTTAAAGAATATATAACTGAATCTATAAGTGCTTCACTTTAAATACAATAAACACATTAGTAGATAGTGCTCAAACCTTTATTATTTTTAAACAATACCTTTATTCTATTAAATTCTCATAATTTAACACACATTCCAATACAAGTTCATCAGATATGTCATACAGATCAATTCCCTCGTTAGCAATTTCTGAATTAATTTGTTCTAAACTTTCAACATAATTTAATACTTCCAGAAATTCTTCATCAAAGCTTTCCTCTTCGAAATCACACCTCATGTCTGCAGCACTAATTTCCCCTTCTTCACTCTCATTGCCTGTGACAGATACGATTAGTTCTTCAATTATACTCAAGGAAATAGCCAACATCTCCTCAGTATGAGGCTGTTCTCTTTCAATTATTTTTCCTTTATGTTCTTGCTCCTTGTATAAAAATATAAACAGTTAATTTGATCACTTTTCATGATATATAATACAAAACTACAGTTTTCACCTATTTTGGCCTCCAAAAAATACTATATAAAATAAATACTATTATCTAATAACATTCCATTAGCAGAGTTTTAGTCCTTTGCAAAGTTATATAAATATAATTACTTATAAGGATATCCTGTTCTTATCTGTTCATAAATTTGGAAGACAGTCACTCCTTATGACTATCGGAAAAGACTCAGGCTGTTATAGTAAAATACACTACTAAAAAATGTAGAATATGTCTATTCACCTTACCCATTCCAAAATAGTAAATGTGTTTTACTAAATTGCAAAGGATACTATTCATTGTCCATAATAACACTGTGTATCTGTGTATATTTAGACATCATTATCACACTACTTTTTGAATACTTCATGTGTTTACTCTATCTCTATTCCTCATCTATAACTTAGTCTAACTCTGCTAATTACCAACCCCTTCGACTTTCGAACTAGCCTCTCCTCTAGTATTTATCTGCAACCTTGTAGCTTGCGGTTCTTTATTTTTCTCACGGCTTAGTACCTATAATTACGTAACATTAATTAACCTAGGCCTCTCAGTTTATTGTCTAATTTTTATATTGTTAATTTCCTTGTGTTCTTCTACTAACCGTTCTTTATGCAGTTGCTTGTTATCTATTCTGTCAATCCTCGAATATCTTGTGTTTTTCACTAATGTTCCTTCTTAATTCAAAAGTCTTTCTAGTATTCCTTACTCAATGTGTTCTTTTTCCTTAAGACCTTGCTTAACACAAATTTTATCGTTTCTTGTTTTAAGTTAGAGAAAATACATTGACTGAGTACATTCAATATTATCTATAATGTCAGGTAAGTTTACTTACTCACTAACTTGTCATACAACGTTCTTTATCTCTCACAGAAATATTTGCACTTTCTCTTCAGGAATGTCTAAGGAGCAATTGAAAACGGGTCTAAACTCTGGAACGTCTTCGGTGAAGTGTGCACTCGTTACTGAGCATGCGCCTCACCAAGGATTCCCCACAACTCTGAGGTAAATGACTAGACCACCACTGCGTCTTTCAGCCATGGCCCGTGGAGGAATTGCGGTGGGACAGGCAGGCGGGGTGGGGGAGGGGCAGGGTGGGGGGTGATAAACAACAGAATCTGGATGATTGCAGGTAAGTAAACAATTAAATTAATAAAAGGAATTTTGTTCCGCACCCTGCATCGCATTTTGCGATGCAGGGCACGCTGCGAAATTCGTTTTAATAATGTAATTGTTTACTTACTGCAATCATCCAGATTCCGCTCTTTATCATTCCTCCCACGCCCCGCCTGCCTGCCCCACCGCAACTGCCTCCACCAACCTCGGCTGACAATTACTTGTACTTACCTTAAGCATAATAAATAATAAAAAAATTATATATTATAAAATTATCACCTGTGGAAGACACAAGAAAATACAGTTACAATATATATTTTACAACACACAATAATTTGTAAACCATTTCATTTGCCTTTTTTGCTGTTCTCAGAATATATTGAATTTTACTAGAAACAGTGAGTTCAATAGTACTCATCACATAACAGCAGGCAAAAAAAAGACAATCAATAAGATTATCTTAAAAAAAACATTCAACATTCTCATTAACAATCTAAAAAATAGAAATAAAACATATCTTAAATGTTTTTTTCTAAGAGCAATTTCTTACGTAAATATGACACATCTAAAACAATCATAAAATAACAAAACATTATGATTAATTTTCATACACTGTAAATAATGTTACTTACAAATATATGCTGACAAAATACACAACTACAAGTCCTTTATGGTTTCATTTACTTTTCCACACGGCCAAATAGTATGCATCAAATCCTTAGTTTGGAAATTGTTCAATAGTAATCCTGAGCGTCCGCCTCCCGGCCTTCTGATCCAAAACCACCGACATCATCTACGGGTCCCCCAGGACTCATCCATCAGTCCAACGCTGTTCAACATCTACATGGCCACCGTCACACAAATAGCCCACCATCACAACTTCAACAACATCTCCTACACAAACAACACCCAGCTCATTCTCTTCCTCACCAAGAAGCCACATACCACCAAAAGAAACGTCCACAAAACAATGAAGGACGTCACCAACTGCATAAAGAGCAGCACTGTAAACATAAAATCACACAAGATGAAGGTACTCACCCTCACACCCACCCCCTCAGCCTCGGACAACTCCTGCTACCTGACTACACTGTGAACAGTATCAACACCTACCAACCATGTCCACAACTTAGGATTCAACCTCAACTCCTCCCTCTCCATGTGTAACCAAGTCTACATCATCTGCTCGTTCTGATATATCACACTACACATGCTTCACAACATTTACAAGTAGATCCTAACCAAAAGAAGAAGAACAGTGACACAGGCCCTCATCAGCTGCAGACTGCACTGTGGCAAAACCCTCTACACAGGAATTCCAGCTAAACACCTACAACAACTACAACAAATCCAAAAGACCTCCACCTGAGTGTTCATCAATGTCCCCTGTTGCATCCACATCACCCACCACTTTATACACCTACACTGCCTCAATATCAACAAAAGGATTACCTTCAAGCTCCTCACCCTCACTTACAAAATACTCTACAACACCAGACTAATCTACCTTAACAGCAGTAATCTTAAAGGGCAAATTTTGATCTTAAAATTTTGCCTTTAAAAATATTAGGTAAGAAGTTGGTAACTCTTTGGGCAAGCGCTGCTTAAAAACTAATTGACTATCATTACAATGAATCCAACCTTTTAGACATTTTAAATAAACAATGTAATGTCCAGATGTGGTAGAAGGTCCATCATGAAAAATAATTGCAACAGCTACAAAAGTAGTTCCTGATATTGAATATTGACCAGCTACAAAATGTTTAATTAAAGTTTCCAATTTTCTTCCATCAGCTCTACAACGTTGCAGCATTGAAATAACATACTGTCCATATCTTTGTATAAGTAAAATGATGACATTTCTGATTTACATTGGCTACACTCCATGTTTTGACTTTCTCCTCTAATTAGATTGTTAAAAGACACCGATTCACAGTCAGGTAAAGTCAAATATATGAATCTTTCAGTGTCTATGTTAGTGCTACATGTAAACAAACAATTTTGACAGTCATGTTGCCATTTATTAGAAAGGCCAAAAAGGTTTTCAACATCTATACCTTCATCTTCCAGTACACCAAGCATAAACATTAAATATTCCTGACAATCTTGCTGAATATTCTGTGTAAATTGAGTACAGCCAGAACATATGTCCAAAACATTTTGAATATCAGAAACACTTTGAATTTTACTTTTATCACTACTACATTTCTCATAAACAGAATTCAACAATGAACAGAATCTTTTGTCCCGATTTTCTACAATTTGCTGTTGCAAACTTTCAAGAAAAAAACCAACATTAATAACTACATTAGCATAGCAGTTGACACCACAACTATTTTCAAACCGATAACCAACATTCTCTTCAACACTGTCCTTTCTCTTTTTGCTTGCAGGCGCAACTTTATCTTGTTTTTTTTCTTTCTCTACGGTTTCCCTTCAGATATTCTCAAATCTTCTTCTTCTACATACCACACGCTTTTCAAATACTGGATATTGACCTAAATTGGGTGCATATTCTCTTCTTAACCTTTTATACTCTTTCACACAATTTGCATCTGCACTAACCTTTGTCTCAACAAAATCAATCAAGTACAATCCAGATAAAGTTCTCACTCGAGACAAAGCAACATATGCCATAACTTCTTTAAACAAGGTACTTCCAATATTCACTAAAGCACTATCTACACTTAAACCTTGAGATTTATGAATGGTCACCGCATATGCCAAAGAAACAGGAAACTATTTTCTGCAGACATACAAATCTTTAACAAGCAAAAATCGAGCTGGACAACGACTAAGTTGTTGTACTTCAGCAATTTCATCAAATTTGATTTTCAAAAATGCAATCCCACCTCTATTTACATATTTAACAAAATCGAAAATTTTACCCATTGCTCCATTTACTAAACCTTTTTCCACATTCAAATTACGTCTTAAAATTACCTTACAGTTTACACATGCATGCAAATTCTTTTCTAAACCAGCAGTTTTACTTATCGATTTTTCTAAAGAATCCAATTTCCACTTCAACTTTTCACTCAAAATAATTGTGATTCTTTCATGTTCTATTTTATCAATTGCTTCCAATTTTATAATTTCTTCATTTTCCAACTTTAACATTTCTTCATTGAATATAGAACATTCACACAGTGTTGGCATTAAGCAGATAACAGATTTGTTTTCTGCAATTCTCATGTATATTTTCTCTGGGACAATATTTTCATTTGGAAACAAATTGGAAAGTAATCGTCTCTGTAAAGCTTGTTTGCCATGTTCGGTCATTTTTCCAATTCTTATATATTGAAGAAAACTTCTATAATCAGCATCATTTGCCTGTCACATATTTGTAATAAGTTCATTATACTGAAAATATGACCAAATGTTTACATTTCCAATGCTCCCCAAAGACTTTCTAGTATCTTCATGCACCAGTGTTTTAAACACTGGTTGTCCTTTTACAGGAGTAAGTTGTAGAAGATCTCCAAAAACAATGACTTGTTTTCCTCCGAATAATACGTCATACTCTGTTTTAAGAATTTGCTGCATTCTTAAATGCACAAAGGCAAGCATTAAGTTTGATACCATGCTTACCTCATCAATATTAAGAAGTTTCATTTTCCTCAACACTCTTGAAACTTCACAAGAAGCTTCTCCAGATAGCTTGTGGTATTCTAATGTGTTTTCATGCTCTACTGGTAGCATTAATAAACGATGTAAAGAAATTCCTTTAATATTGTGGGCTACTAATCCAGTTGGAGCAGTGACAATACAAGACAAATGCGACTCAGTTCTTTTCTGTAGACAACTTGTGATTACTTTAATTAAAAAACGTTTTCCTGTTCCAGCTTGTCCACTCACATACATACGGATAGGTTCAAATGATGAGCAAGAGCGCTCTTTCTTCTCAGGAAGTAATCCATGCTGGATCTGTCATCTCACTTGCTCATATATTTCTTTCTGCTCAAGATTTAGTTGTTCTTTCAAGTTTCCTAAGTTTGTTACATCTTCTCGAGCTTGATACATTGCTGTTTCCACCTCTTCCATAGCAGTTGCTGCTTCATTTTGAACAATTGGTTCTCCTAGTGAGTCCTGACTCAACGGAGCAGAAGTTTCACTGTCTTGAGAACTATCTCTAGCAATCTAAGCTGCAATTGTAGCTTCTTGCTCAATTTCGTCGTTCAACATTTTCACATAATTAGCAAAAACAGGACATTCTATAGTTTCTTTAATTGCATTGAAGGAATCTTCATAGCTCTCAAAATCTCCAAGTAATTCCAATTCTGAATGCCATGGCTTGAAAAGTTGCAAAAGAGCTAAATAGTAAAATTCCCTTTTGTCAGGTGTTTTGCAACTCAGTTTATGGTGATTAATCAAATGTATTTTTCTTTCTTTCACCAGACATCCTTCAGAACCAATCATGGCATATATACCATTATTGATATTTTCTAAAATATTCTGTTTAAAAATATAGTTTTGCAGCACTACATAGAGACAAATGTTCTCAAGATGATGACTTTTATTTGGATATGTATCCAAAATATTTGTTTTCACAATATCTGTACTTTCTGGCTCTTTTTCAGCTAAATATTCAATTGCTTGTACAGATTTAAGTAATCGGTTTCGTGTTGCAGCAAGACCTAGACTCACCCAAATGATACTTCTAGATTTGGAGTATACTCTTGCAGATGATAAGCGATCCGAGCATTCATACGCTCCAATTTCTCGATGAGATAACATCTTCAAACTGTAACAGTATAATTTCTTACTTAGACTCTTCTCATGGGAAATCTTTTCCCACATTTCCTTCAATTCCATCTTTTCTGACTTTGTTATGTACAATGTCACATATTGAGCAACAACAATGGAATTGTCTGCAACATATCGAATATCCATATTAGCATTCCACATGGACAAAATGACTGGGTTATAGTAATTTAAGTATTTTGACTCTTCATTTCTTCTTAAGTTGTAGGAATTTTTTTGAGACTTTCTTGTGATAGTATGTCGCAAAGATGACATAAAACTGTTCATTCTTCCTTTCGATATTACATGTCGTGGAAATGCAAACCGGCATTTGGTGTAGAATTTGTCCTTAGACTTGTACTTTCGACTACAGTATTTCTCACAACGATGGCTTTGGAATCGTAAAACTTGTTGTCTTAAGTCCTTATCTTGTGTACTTTTGGGTACATCACATGTAGCATATTCTTCAATAAAAGACAACACAGTATCATCTGAGTCTGTTCCAAATTTGGGAGCATCTTTGATCCATAATAGCATATGTATGTGAGGAGCCCCTCTCGCTTGATACTCCTTTCTCCAAAAGAAATCCAGAACCTCTCCAAGAGGAGGATTTTTTTTCATTGGTGATAAAAGACATCATAGCTTCAAATCTATGATTGAAATATCTGCATACATTAACAGGATCCAAAGAGCACAATTTTCCAGGTGTCTTGTATTCGATATTTAGTATATTTGGATTTGCCTCTCGAAGAAATTGAAGTAAATCATCCCAAGCATATTCAGCACAGCTTAGATTAAGAAACCATGTAGGAGTTCCTAAGTTCCGTAGCATACATTTGAGTTCTCTGTGACGACGGTACCAGTACTCATTAGTACCACGCTGACATGCCATCAGATTAATCAGCTGACATTCCTAAACATTATCTTTCTGCTGTACTTTATCCATAAATTCCTTTGCCGAAACATTTTGCACATGTACACCTGATTTCAATATATGGTTTACTGCATAAGAAAGTCCAAACAAATCACTCTCAAACAAAAGATGAAACAAATACGGAATACATTATTGAAATCTTGGATCTTCTGCATATAATCTTGATGTCCGGTATTCAGATGCAGGAATCTGCACAGGCCGTTCATCATATTGTCCTCATTTTCCTGTAGGAAACAACTGAGGGAAACAACGAGCTTCCAAGCTTTTTTCCCATACACTAATGGCACTTCCTTTTGCTTCTTTCATTTGGAATAACTCTATAGCATTCCCCATCATTTCTTTGGAATGCAGTGGATGAACATTGTAATGTTCATAGATTTCTTCAGTTCTGGACACATCCACTTTTTCAATTTGTACAGATGGCAAATCACTATCTACTTTTACAGTTATTTCTTCTTCTGCCACCTACACATTTTTGTAATATTGAATATTTTTTACCAGATACAACGTTGCCTTTTTCAATTTTCTAACATCCACTAATTCTTGCTAGATTTTCCTACTCGTAGTAGGAACGCCATTAACAAGAATAACTAAAGATTCATCCTCTACATTTTCTACACCAACAGTTTTAATATTTTTCTTTGAATCTAGAGGCAAATATACCACTCTTCCCTTTAATCCTCTCTGTAAATCTGAAGGAGGCAATTTTCCTGTCTTAGGCTCCATACCAACAATAGCCTGAAATGAATGCACACTTTGAATAAGAATAGACTCATAGGTATTTAAATCCATCAGTTCAGAAGGAATATTTACCCACTCAAGATTATTATGCACAGATATAGCAGGCATTTTGTTCTCATCTAATTTGTTATAACAATATTTACAAATACGCTGATCAGAACCCAAATCAAAACAATTCTCAACCAACAAATAAGTTGCAAAATCCTTCCACTCATTATTAGTTTCACTTTTTATATACAAATCAACACTCCTGGTCTGATTTTTATAATGAATCCATAGACAACAGATACAAGAATTATTTGGTCTTTTACCTGAAATCACCTTAAACTTTATATTTTCTTGCTCAAAATTTTGTACACTGCAATGTTCTACATTCTCTTCCACATTTTCTTCTATTAATGTCTCAGTTTCTGCACTGTCTTCCTGAGGACCAAAGTAACTAACCTGAATTTCATCACAAACATTTGTTACATCTGATACAGATCCACGCAAAAGAGCACTGTTCAACTTTTTTAACATTAGTGCTGGACTTTTTGCATAATACAATGTTCTCACTAATTTCCTCCTTTCAGAATTATGTACTGCTAACATCCTGAAATGGTGAAAAACACTTCGACATACTTTTTTTAGAAAAACAAGCCAGAGAATGACCTTGAAAACCAGCATTTTCTCTCACTCTGCAGGGGTCTAGTCCTTGCAACATCTTAATTTTTTGTTTAACACTTTTCTTAGTATAGTTACATAAGAAATTACATAAACACTCAATAGAATCTTGCCGCACACTGCAAATACTACTACAATTCCAAGTGTACATTGGAGCTTTAGGACGTCTCCCTAAATCTTCACCAGCTAACACCTCTTCTGCATTTCTAGGAACAATTTTCTCTTTCTCAATAGGACAACCATTTCTAACCTCATAAGCACGACCACTAGTGTCAACTGCATGCAACAAATCATTACTCTGAAGATAACTTTCTTCATTAAAAAAAGGCTCAGAACTTGAACTATGTTTCCATTCACCCAAAAAAAACTCACAAAAATTACTTCTGTTAATTACTCTTCTCCACTTACTTTTGGCCTACATTAAATGGATTGGCTTATCTAGTGATCTAATTCTATTGATTACTAAAATGAACAATTTTCTTTTCAATTCCAAAGCTTTCTCAACTACATTTTCTATACCTTTCTTCTTATAAAATACAGTTTTTTTCTTACATACCTTAATTTCTTTAATTAAAACTGAAACAAATCTATTATAATAAATTTTTTTCCTAATTTCCATAAATTAGTTTTTCCTCCTTTTACTATGCACAGTTTTCTCTGCACTTGATTTTCCATGACTGTTCTCTTTATTTGTATTTTTCTTTTTCGTTGCAGATACACTAATAACATTTTTCTGTATGTGCACACTACTCTTAGTCTTTAATATTTTCCTCAAAAAAAGTGTTCCTTGTCTTACCAGGACTTTCTTTCTCTGTGTTGACACATTGCTCTTCATGTAAATCTTGTTGATGACTTCTCTTCAAATACACACCTTTCTTATGTTGTTTCCGCTTTTGAAACTTATTAGGCATCATACAGTTTTTTCAGTATCGATAAGCAGAATCTATAAGAAAAAAATATATATAACATTACAAAAATAAATATATCAAATATTCGATTATATTACATACAAGAACAGAAGGAGGATTATGAGGACACATGTGGGACTATAAAAATAAAAGGATTTACAACAAAAGAGGAAGGAGTATGAAACAAGGGAAAATATAACCAAAAAGGGGAGTATAAACAGACACTGCAATATAACAGAATAAAGGAAGTATGAATAAACTTGAAAGTATCAATAGGTAAGGGGGAGAATGAGAAGAAAGATGGAAATATGAAGAGAAGAAAGAGTATAAGAAGAAAAAAAGAGATTAAGAGGACAGATGGGGCACTATAAGAAGAGAGAGAAAGACTCTAAAGAAAATAAGAAGGAATATGTGAAAGGATACACAACTATAAGAACAAAAAAGGAATACTTCAAGTTTCAAATCTTTATTTCGGTCACAAGACCGTAAAAGATATACACATAATATTATATCAGTAAAACCATATTACAATCATGTTTAAAATCAATTCAAATTTCGAAAGAGTTTTAAAAAGCAGTAATATTTAATAGGAGGGGACTCTATTACCATTATTCCCTGGCCACTTTTAGGAGCCTTGTGCGTGTGAACCACATTGCAGTTAGAAATTTTGACATCGCAAAGACAATTATCGGAGATAAGTCAGTTTTTAAGACTCTATAAGCCGGTTGAAGCTGTCTAAAACCCAGATTTTTAAGCAGAGGAACAATCCAATGCTTTCTACTGTTCCGATATGCTCTACACAAAAACACAACAAGCACATCATTCTCCTGTGAGTTATCACATGCGGGGCATGCCGAAGTGCTAGGTTGTCTCATCCATCCTTTTGTAAAGGACCTCCAAGGTAAAGTCCCATACCTCCACTGCAAGAACAGTTTTCTTGTTAAAGGGGGCATGATGTCGTTCAGGACACATTCCATGTTAAAAGTGTCTTTACTTTGGATGAAATGAGAAGTTAGTGATCCCGCATGGACGTTCACAAGTGCTCGAGCCAGCATAAAATCATAATAAGTTTTTGAGAGCGATTTCTTTGAAATGCTAATGCTGGCTCTTTCCGGGTCTGTCCATAGTCCTGGTATTCCAAGGCACTCACACATAGTCTTTATATATCTTAGCCAAGGTATGTTACTGGCTTTTGGGTTTAGTAGAAAGTCCTGGAGCTCCGCTCTGTAGATTATCAGATCTTGGCTACTCCACAAGCGCGCCAAAAAGTCAATGGTTTAAGGCCAAGTTCCTCAGTGATTGGCCTCACGCCCAAGTCCAGTCTTAAAGGGAGCAGTGGTGTACTTCCAGGAAGGATTGCTAACTGCCTAAGGAACTTGTTTTCGGCAGTTAAGAGGCTTTGAGAAAATATATGGCCCCAGAGCTCTCCTCCTTAGACAACTGGCCCTCGGGCCTGCGCTTTGTAGATTTGTATTGCAGGACCAAGCGGGCGGTAAGATGATTTACTAGCAATTCTTAAGATACCACCCGCCCTCTGGGTTAGTTTCATAGTGGATTTAACTTGATGTGCCCCCCACGTCAGGTTTTGATTCAGGGTTATCCCCAGGTACTCAAACGTCTTCACCCTTTCCAGGCTTACTTCTCCTAGCCTCGGGTTAGGTCTATTGGTCGGCATTGGGTTTAAGATCATAAATGTTGTTTTCTGCGGGTTAACTTCGAGTCCCCTTTCCCCGCAGAATTCCAGGAACCCATCTAGCACCCGCTGAATGCCCATGGGGGATTTGGACAGCAGCAGGGTATCATCCGCGAACATTATTGCGGGGACCCTGCTGCCGCACACTTTCGGGGCATCAATGTTAGGAATCCTAGCCAGGTGCTCTATTACCCCGTTCACAAAGAGGCAAAACAGGGTCGGTGCAAGCACACAGCCCTGCCTTACACCTCTGCGAACGGGGAATCTTTTAGTTAATGTACCACTTTTTCCGCACCTGACTTGTGCAAAGTTGTTTTGATGCAATTAAATAAGGATTGCTAATATGTCTTTTGGGACACCCATGTTGTCCATGACCTTCCATAGCTTGGATCTAGGCACTAAATCGAAGGCGGCACGCAGATCCACGAATACCGTGTACAGGGTGCCGCCCTCGATCAGTGCTGTCCTCCAATAGATGAGATTCAGCCTAAGTATCTGGTCAACCGTTGAGACCCCCCTCCTGAATCCCGCCTGGTATGGGCTCAGCATGTTGGTTTCCTCTAGCCAATTCTGTAGCCTGTTTAGCATCAACCTCCCAAAGAGCTTCTGGGAAACATCAATCAGGCTGATTGGGCGGTAATTGGCCGGCAGCAGAGGGGATCCCTTTTTGAATATAGGGACCACCTCTGCTCCCAGCCAAGTATCCGGAACCCCCATTCCTCCAAGGACCGCATTGAATATTAGCATCAGGTATGGGGCCCATATCCCCGGCTCTGGTTTGTAGAGGTCTCCGGGTACCCCGTCTAGACCAGGGGCTTTGGACACCGAAAGCCCTGCAATGGCAGCCTGGACCTCTTTTATCGTGAATGGTTCGCCATCTGGTGGGGCCTCAAGGGTATACGGGGTGTGCATCGAGACGTCTTCCTCTAGAGCGTAGAGGGACTGAAAATGAGTCTCCCACACGCTCGGGGCAATGTTGGGCTCAATAGCTGTGGGAAGATCTTCCGAACCGTGATTCACAATTCTCCAGAATTTACGGGAGTCTCTGTTCCCTAGAGCTCTCGTGAGTTTCTCCCAGTGGGCTTCATCCCACTCCACCCTAGCATTTGACAGGAGATTTTTGTGTGTCCTTCTTCTCAGTCTTATTTCCTCCCTGCTGCGGCCTGCTTTGACAGCTAACAGGAGGTCGCGTTTAGACTTACGGCACGTGGAGTTATACCAGGTCTTTTTACATGTCCTGCCGCATCTATCGTTCCCCTTAGTAAAAAGGTCTGCCTCCATTACATTAATGAGATCTTCATGCGTTTGCCACAGAAGAGCCCTAGTAGCTTCATTGGAGGGTTTGTCTCCAACAGCAGCTGCCTTTTCCAGAGCTGGGATAATTTTATCATAGAGTCTCGGCAGCTTATGATCACATGAGGCCAGTTTCTCCCATCTCACTCTCCTTCTATTGCTCTCAAGGGCCAATCCTGGCTTTGGCCCTAGATTTGTCAATCCCTCAACCGCAATACCTGGTATGGCGTATTCAAGTTATAGGGCATTGTGGTCGCTGTCCCGTCTATCAATTATCTTGAAATCAATAATATGTGACCAAGATGACATTTGGACTAAGACATAGTCCAGTCTCGATTCAATTCCAATTTTATTGTAGGTGAATTTACTTGGGACGTTTGATTTCGTGCGGCCATTACATGCCCTAAGGCCATGGTTGAGTGTGAGAGCTGTTACCTGCAGGGCAAGAGGGGTCCACGCCCTTGCGGGGGGGCCATGGTAGCCGGCACCAGCCACCTTGAATCCTCCTCTAGGGAGGGTCCATCAAGAAGGCCTGATAATGGCTCGAAATGTACATTTAGGTCACCTCCCACCAGGTAAGGAAGCTCCTTGGGTATTTGACTCAAAAACACAGAGATTTCTTCAATCGTATTCGACTCTCTTGATGCGGGCACAGGTCTTGAGTAAACGTTAATTATTACAAGTTTATGGGAATTAGGCCATTCTATCTGTACCGCTAAAATATCGTCTGAGTCTACGTTTAGGGTTTTGGCGTTACAACCCAGGTGGGTAGCCACCCAGGTTGCCAGCCCTCCTGATGGTCTACCCCGACCCCCCCACTTTGCAGGTTTTGTGAAGACTGCAAAGCCCTGGCGAGTGTACTCTTCTCTTGCCCAGGTTTCCTGGAATAGACATACGCTTCTTGGATTGGTAAAGGAGGCCCATTCCTCGCATTCCAACTTGCTGCCCAGGCCCGCCACATTCCACGAGATCAAATTCAATGACAGGGGTCGTGTTGATTCTTGGGACTCAGTTTCAGCCAGCTGTATTGTTGGGGGTCCTGGTATGTCCTCATCACTTGTTCCCTCACTTAAGGCTTTGACAGTAGGCTCTGCCATCAGCTGATTGGACTCTTGGCAGAGTACCTGGGCCTGTGGGACAGCTGTATTTTCCTTTGGCCGGAAGGTGAGTCCCCTGGAGGTAGATCTATCCAGCTGTCAATCGCACTCATCGAGGTAGGAAAAGACATTAAATCTATTGGAAATTTCTAACGGAGTAAATGGAATCAGGTGGTCCATTCTCCTATTCCCCTGAGAGTGATCCTGTCTCCCCAAAAGCGTGCCATAGTTCCTAGCGTGAACCGTATTCCACCCCAGGTCATTCCCAATGGGCGTGGGTCTAGAAACGTACCCCGTATAGCAGTTATTATATGGAATAAACATGTTACGTTGTGGAGGTGCTTGGGCTCCAGGATAAAATGGGGGGTTCACCAAGGATCTTGGGTAGAAATATGTTAGGTCGTATGGGACTATGGCGCTAGTCCTGGTACCCACGGACCCATTCAATATGAAGCCAACAGCCTCAGGGTCCCTGAAGTTTATTACGATAAGGTCACCATTTAGATTTTTTTCCCTGCTACCCAGCCAGGGGAGACGCCTGACATGGATAATGTCTCCATTAATATGATATGGGAGTGGTCTATTTTGTCCTAGCCAGTGTATAGTTTTATTTTTCAACTGTGAGTACCCCTCCCTTTTCCCTGCCTCTAGGGGGGGGACTCCTGTGAGTACGACCACAAAGGGCACTGCATCGGGTGGTAATTCGACAAGGGAACCCTGTATTGTATTGTTCCTGGAACAACTCTGCCTACCCCTCCCTGAATGCCAGTTGTGAGTCGTGGAATTATGCCCTCCCCTCTGGGGTTCGCTAACAGCTTGGACGACTGGTGTTACTACAGGTGGCTGGTAGACCTGTTGTTGCGCTCGCTGAGGTGACGGCGCTCTCAATTGGGTAGTAGCAAGATGCTTATTTACTTCCTAGCTGGAAGGGAGTGAACATTGGTGGCAGCAGGTCCTGTGTTAGAAATACCTGGAGCCAACGTATCAGATGGAGGTACAATGTTTACAATGTCAAATGGGGGGGAGTATCTCTGAGAAGTATGGGGAACTTATCTATGGACAGAGGATCCTCGGTTATAGTATCTGGGATAGTGTCAGGCAAAGTGAGTACAGACGCTGTGTCCAGCAAGGATCTGTTTTTCAAACATTCAATAGAACGGCGGCGGTCAATCCTGCGCTCCGCCATCACATCCTCCTTCTCCGCGTCCTTAACAACCCTTGTAAAGTAGTTCTCGAGGGAACCTTTAGTGCCCCCAGCAGGCGCAGTCATATCAGCAATGGTAGTCATGGTAGGATACTCATACCTTACAGTAGCCCGGCAGTCTTTGGTAGATGACAGAGGGGTGGCCCGTCCCGTCCTCCTCCGTCCCCGGACGGCCACAGACGGTCCCGCCCTTGTCCCGGGCTTCTCCCGGTCGCGCTCCCGCGAAGCGGGTACACAATAATCTTTTATTAACAAGGGACGTGATTGGCGGGGGGTGGGGCCGGCAGGGAGAGCAGCCCAGCTGATGGTATTCAGGCACGCAGGGACTCCTGGTCCACAGAGTCCCTGCCTTCTGCTCGCAGCCCTGCCGGTCGGATGTGAATGAGCCCCTCCTGTTGCAGCTGCTCCCGCGGTTAATACCGCGCTGCGGGACCCGCGGAGCGGGTCCGGCGAGTTGCTGCCTTTAACCCCGGTGATTACAGGACGTGAAGTATAGCAGCAGCAGGCGGGTGAGTTTAGCTGGCAAGATCCAAAATGAAAGAGAGTCCCGCTGACAGATTCTCCGGGCCCCCGTTTAACTCCGTGGGCGGGGTGGCGGGGCCGGCAGGGAGAGCAGCCCAGCTGATGGTATTCAGGCACGCAGGGACTCCTGGTCCACGGAGTCCCTGCCTTCTGCTCGCAGCCCTGCCGGTTGGATGTGAATGAGCCCCTCCTGTTGCAGCTGCTCCCGCGGTCAGTACCGCGCAGCGGGACCCGCGGAGCGGGTCCGGCGAGTTGCTGCCTTTAACCCCGGTGATTACAGGACGTGAAGTATAGCAGCAGCAGGCGGGTGAGTTTAGCTGGCAAGATCCAAAATGAAAGAGAGTACTAGCAAAGGACAGTATGCATAAGGACAGAGAGAACAATGCCAGAAGAAATCACGAACAATGTCAGGAAAAGTGGAGAAAAAAGAACAAAGGGGTAAACAAGAACAGAGGATACAGTCTGAGGTGTGAAAGAAGGAGTATAAACAGATGGAGGATTATAAAGAGGGAAAAGTGTATGACGAAAGAGGCAGAAGTATGACAAGACAAACAAATATAAAGAGAGGGGTAGGTATGAAAAGACAGAGAATATGAGCAAAGTGCTGCCGAGTGTATGCAGTGAATCAAGGAGCAGTAACAGATGTGAGCAAACAATATGAACAGATTTAAGAAGTATAGAGAGGACAGAAAATGAAAATAGAAAAGAAATATGGAGAAACAGTGGAAAATATGAACACAGAGAGAAGGAATATAGGACAAAAGGCAATGTAAGAAAAACTCAGTAGTAAGAGAACACATTAAGAAGTAAGAGGAAATAGAGAGGAGAATATGAAAACATGGAGCAGTATAACAACAGGTGGTAACATGAGGAGAGGAATGTCACAATAAGAAAAGATGACAATTTTAGTAGAGAGTGCAAAGTATAAGAAAAGACAGAAGAAATGTGAGAACAGACACTAGAGTATTAGAAGAAAAAGAAAAGTATGAGAAAACCATAGGGAATACCTGCAAAGAACAGCAAGAATAAAAAGAAACATAGAATATAACAACAGAAGAGGATATATGAAGAAAGACAAAGCAATGTAAAAAGACACAGAGACAAAAATATAGAGAAAAGACAAATATAAAGGAAGACTGACCATATAAGCAGATAGGGAGTACTACGAGAAGACAGTAACAACTATAATGACATTGGTGAATATAAACACAAGAGACATTATAAACAGTAGGACAAACATGAAAAATAGGAGCAAGTATGAAAAAAAAGTATAAAAAGAGAACAGAATATAAGAAAAAGAAGATAGTATAATGAGAGAGGAAGGAGTAAGACAAGAGAGGAGGGAGTACGACAAGAGAGTGTAGAAAATATGCAAAAAGGAGCGAATATGGGGGCATATTATCAAGCCTGGGTGATACAATTATCGCAACATTATCAACAGGAAACTGCCACTAAAGTGGCGGTAATGGGCTTGAAAATATGCTCTATGAAATTCCAATCGAAGCTCATGTTAGATTTGAAGAACATCTAACAATGGCTTCGATTGAAATTCCATAGAGCATATTATAAAGCCTTGAAACAACATAAAACCTTGAAACAAAACTCACAGTAAGATCCCCTTTGACTGTAGTAAATATGTTACTAAATTGCAAGGGATAGTATTATGTGTGAGGGTGGCAGATTAATTTGCGTAGTTAGTGTGTTTAAAAGTATGGGAATATATGTACTTATAAAATTGATAAAGGTAGTTTTTTATTATCTATTAGTGAAAATGATATAATTAAGTGTTTATATTTTTTTGCAAGGACCAGCAACATTATCACATTGTTGCAATGGAAGAGCATCAAGAGAACATTGCTTTGAATTTTGAGATCTCATGCGAATTAATAGAGGATGTCAAAGATGGACCTTTTACAGAGGAAATTGATACTGAAAATGAAGAATTCTTTGATGAGAGTTTGGACAGTGTTTTTATGGAAGCGGTAGAAGATTTCGAATTTGAAGATGTAAATTTTGTATTTGATGAAAATGAAATACCGGACGAAGTCATGTTGGAAGTTTTGTTGCAATACGAAATGTCTCATGAATAAATGTATAATTTATAATTAAAAACTATTCGAGTGAGTCTTTTTGTAGTATTGTAATAATTTGGATAGTTGATGTGTTTAATAAAAATGTGAATAGATGTTCTGATGAAGTGTGTTAGAGTTTAGGGTCAGACATATTAATCCCACTATGACCCCATACACTGCCTGAAAACCACTGTAATGTTTTTAACCCTGAAATAATATTCTCAGCAAATAATTCTATAATGTTGAAACAGCAATGCACTGCCATAAAGTAAGAAACAGCATTCACTACATGATTTCCTACTCTGTTCAGAGACTGTTGCTATGCATTAATTTTACTTATCAAGTGAATCAGTGTTTACATTATTTAGTGGTTATAATTTCTATGTAGTATGTTAGTAGTGGTCTATAACATTTTTTTTCTTTCTTCACAACAGATTGTAATTTTCTACAGAAAGAAACATCAACATGCTGTACAAGAATGAAAAAAGAAAAAATATAAACAAACTTACTTTTTGAAGAAAAAACAATTAGAAGATTTACGTAATCAACAAAGTACGGACAAAAAGAGGCGTGCTCCTGGTAAGACAACCAAGGATTTCATAAAGAAATTAACTCAAAGAAATCGAATAAAGTTAATTTGACTGAACAAAAAAAAACAAAAAAAAAAAAAAAACTCAAAGAAAAAAAAGTTTAGAAAATGTGGAAAAGGAAAAACACTAGTCAGTATCTACAAGGAGAAATCAGAGAAAAAAGAAAAATGTTTTCCAACTATATGAAGATCAAATTATCTATAATAATAGACGTAGTAATCAGTTTGAGCAAATCAGGAAGCGCATGTTTTATAACAGAGTTGTCTCGAATTTATTAAAAAATGTAATTTTTTCTAAAAGGAAAATAGCTTTTTATAAGAAAAAAATATATATTGAGAATATTGTTGAACGCGCGTTTGACACAAAAAAGAAGTTATTTGTTTTAGTAATTAATAGAATAAATACACTCAATAAGGCAATCAATGTCTTAAAAGCTAAGAGTAAATGGAAAAGAGTAATAAATAGAATTAATGTTTGTAATGTTTTTTCTGGAAAATGGAAGCATAGTTCAAGTTGTGAGCCATTTTTTAATGAAGAGAGTTACTTTCAGAATAATGATTTGTTGCATGCAGTTGACACCAGTGGTCGAGCATATGAGGTGAAGGACGGTTGTCCTATTGAAAAAGAGAAAATTGTGCCTAGAAATGCAGAAGAGGTGATAGCTGATGAAGGCTCCAGTGTACACTTGGAATTGTAGCAGTATTTGTAGTGTCCGACAGGATTCAATTGATTTTTTTCGCAATTTCTTACGTAAGTATGCTAAGAAAAGAATGAAACAAAAGATTACATTGTTGCAAGAATTAGACCCTTGCAGAGTGAGAGAAAAAACAGGTCTGCAAGGGCATTCTCTGGCTTGTCTTTCTAAAAAAGTATGCCAGAGTGTTTTTCACCCTTTCAGGATGTTAGCAGTGCATCATACCGAAGTAAGGAAATTAGAGAGAAGGTTGCATTATGCAAAAACTCCAGCACTTAAGCTCAAACAGTTAAATAGTGCACTTTTGCATGGATCTGAATTAGATGTTCAGAACATATGTAAAGAAATTGAGGTTAGTTACTTTGGTCCAGAAGAAGACAGTGCAGAAACTGATACAGTAATAGAAGGAAATATGGTAGAAAATGTACAGAATTTTGATACAGAAAATTCTGAACAAGAAATAACAAACTTTAAGGTTATTTCAGGAGAAAAGCCGAACTTTTCTTGTGTGTGTTGTCGACGCACTCATTACAACAATCAAACCAGGTTAGTTGATTTATATTTAAAAAGTGAAGAGGGAAATAATAGTGAGTGGAAAGATTTTGCAACTTATTTGTTGGTAAACATTTTTTTGATTTGGGTTCTGATCAATGTATTTGTAAATATTGTTATAATAAATTAAATGAAAATAGAATGCCTGCTAGAGCTGTACATAAGAATCTTGAGTTGGTAAATATTCCATCTGTACTGATGCATTTAAATACCTATGAGACTATTCTGATTCAATGTGTGCATCCATTTCAGGCTATTGTTCGTATGGAGCCTAAGACAGGGAAATTGAATCCTTTAGATTTACAGAGAGGATTAAAGGAAAGAGTTGTATATTTGCCTCTTGATTTAATGAAAAATATTGAGACAATTGATGTTAAAAATGTGGAAGAGGAACCTTTAGTTATTCTAGTTAATGGTGTGCCTACAAAGAGTAAGAAAATCTGGCAAGATTTAGTGGATGTTAGAAAAGTCAAAAAGGCAACATTGTATTTGGTCAAAAACAATCACTACTATAAAAATGTATACGTAGGAGAAGAGGAAACAACTGTAGAAGAGGATAATGATTTGTCAGCTGGACAAATTGAAAAAGTGGATGTGTCCAGAAGTGAAGAAATTTATGAACATTAAAGTGTTCATCCACTGCATTCCAAAGAAGCAATGGGGAATGCTATTGAATTATTTCAGATGAAAAAAGCAAAAGGAAGTCCCATTAGTGTATGGGAAGAAAGCTTGGAAGCTCGTTGTTTTCCTCAGTTATTTCCAACAGGTGAAGGTGCACGATATGATGACCGACCTATGCATATTCCTGCATCTGAATACCGGACATCAAGATTATATGCAGAAGATCCGAGGTTCCATCAATGTATTCCATATTTGTTTCATCTTCTGTTTGAGAGTGATTTGTCTGGACTTTCTCATGCAGTGAACAATATACTAAAAAGTGGAGTACATCTGCAAAATGTTTCGGCAAAGGACCTCATGGATAAAGTCCAACAGAAAGACAGTGTTTTGGAATCTCAGCTAATTAATCTCATGGCATGTCAGCGTGGTACTAACGAGTATTGGTACCGTTGTCATGAGGATTTGAAATGTATGCTAAGAAACTTAGGAACTCCTACATGGTTTCTTACTCTAAGCTGTGCTGAGTATGCTTGGGAAGATTTACTTGAATTTCTCCGAGAGGCAAATGCAAACATAGAAAATATAGAGTACAAGACACCTGGAGAACTGTGCTCTTTGGATCCAGTTAATGTATGCAGGTATTTTAATCATAGATTTGAAGCTATGATGTCTATTATTACAAACAAAAAAAATCCTCCTTTTGGCGAGGTTCTAGATTTCTTCTGGAGAAAAGAGTATCAAGCGAGAGGTGCTCCTCATATTCATATGTTATTATGGATCAAAGATGCTCCCAAATTTGGAAAAGACTCAGATGATACTGTAATGTCTTTCATTGAAGAATATGCAACATGTGATATACCCAAAAGTACAAAAGATAAGGACTTAAGAGGAAAAGTCTTACGATTTCAAAGCCATCGTTGTGGCAAATACTGTCGACGAAGATTCAAATCAAAGGATAAATTCTATACCAAATGTCGTTTTGGATTTCCACAATCAGTAATTTCAAAAGGAAGAGTGAACAATTTTATGTCATCTGTGCGACATACTGTCACAGGAAGATCCCCAAAAAATACCTACAAATTAAGAAGAAGTGAAGAGTCAAAATATATAAATGACTATAACCCAGTCATTTTATCCATGTGGAATGCTAATCTGGATATTCAATATGTTGCAGACAACTCTATTGCTGTGGCTTGATATGTAACTTCTTACATCACCAAATCTGAAAAGACGGAACTAAAGGAAATGTGGGAAGAAATTTCTCATGAAAAGAGCCTAAGTAAGAAATTGTATAGCTACAGTTTGAAGATGTTGTCTCATCGAGAAATTGGAGCATATGAATGTTCTGATTGATTATCATCTGCAAGTCTATATGCGAAATCTAGAACAATCATTTGGGGGAGATTAGGTCTTGCAAAAACAAGAAACCAAGTTTTGAAACCTGTTTAAGAAATTGATATTTAGCAGAGAAAGAACCAAACAGTACAGACATTCTGAAGACAAACATGTTGGATAAATACTATCCAAACTGAAGTAATCAGCTTGAAAACGTTTGTCTGTATGAAGTACTGCAAAGCTACACTTTTAAAAGGAATATTACAGAAGATATCGATAAAGGTGTATATGCTGTGATTGGATGTGAAGGATGTCTGGTGAAACAAAGAAAAGGACATTTGAATAATCACCGAAAACTGAGTTATGATACTCCTGACAAAAGGGAATTTTACTATTTAGCTCTTTTGCAACTCTTTAAGACATGGCGTACAGAAGAGGAACTACTTGGAGACTTTGACAGTTATGAAGATTCATTCAACGCAACTAAAGATATTATCGAATGTCCTATTTTTGCTACTTATCTGAAAATTTTAAATGACGAAATACAGCAAGAAGCTACAATTGCAGCAGAGATTGCTAGAGACAGTTCTCAAGACAGTCAAAGTTCTGCTTCGTTGAGTCAAGATCCACTAGGACAACCGATTATCCAAAATGAAGCAGCCACTGCCATGGATGAGGTGGAGAGAGTCATGGAACAAGCTCAAGAGGATGTAATAAAAAACAACTAAATCTTGAGCAAAAACAAATATATGATGAAGTTACAGAGCAGATTGAGCATGGTTTACGTCATGAGAAAAAAGTTGTGGCAGCAATAATCATCTGGCCAATAACCCTACATGTCCTGCTAGTTCAGCTATGTGCAAGAAATGTAATAAAAAGGCCATTTCTCTAGGCTTTGCCATAGTCCCAGTCCAAAGTATGTTTCCCCTTCAAATCCACAAGAGAAAAAGTACAGTCCATTACCAAAATTGTTTTCTAAATAAAAGAGTCTGAGGAGGTCAATCAAATAGAGTATCCCCAATGTGAGGTCAGAATTGAAGGGAAGTTAGTTAAAATGTACGCAGACTCGTGTTCTCCATTCACATTGATGAATCTAGCCGACTTTAAGAACATAAATATATGCGAAGAAAAGGATTTGTTGGGAGCGGATATCAATCCTCGTAGCTACACTAAGGGACCTATTCCTGTCAAGGGTATGTTAAACTCCAACATCACCTTTAAAGACCGTTCCACATTAGGAAAGGGTTTACATTGTAGAGGAAGGCTCCAACCTTCTGGGTGGCAACACCAAAAAGAACTGGGCATAATACTTAATCCTAACAGCCTTGAGCAGGTGCTTTCCATTGACTCACCTAATTCCAGTGACCAGTGGGTTAAGGATTTCCCGGAAGTATTCTCATCTGAATTGGGGCTCCTTAAAAACTTCCAACACAAGATTAAACTAAAGACTAACACCAAACCCATCGCCCATAAAAATAGGCCCATACCACATTTAATGGGTGAACCTTTAAGGGAGGAACTGAACAGTCTGCAAAAACTGGGGGTTATCAGGCCTGTAGATTGCAATGCATGGGTTTCGCCACTAGTTATAGCTAAAAAAGCCAAAAAAAACGGAATAAGATTATGCATAGACCTCAGAGATCTCAATGACAACATTATAGTGGAAAGATTCCCTCTTCCCCGCATTCATGAAGCATTGAGTACCATGGGGGAGGCATGTTGCTTTAGTGTACTAGACTTATCAAGGGCATACCACCAGGTAGAACTTCACCCTGAGTCAAGGGAACTTACTACCTACACCACTCCCTTAGGCTCTTTCTTGTTCCTCCGCATGCCGTTCGGGTTGGCTTCTGCGGCTGCGGTTTTTCAAAAGATTATGAAGCACATCTCGGAAGGAATCCCTCAGACTATTTGTTTCCAAGACGATGTCTTGATATATGGTGCCACTAGGGAGGAACATAAAGACCTATCTCAGGTCAGTTCTTGGGAAGTTCAAAGAAGCAGGTCTTACTCTCATGAAAAGAAATGTAGGATTGGAGTGGGGTCTGTAGAGTACTTGGGGCGTTCAATATCTAAAGAAGGTGTCCGTCCTAAGCTCAGCCTCCTGCAGGCCATATAAAAAGCTCAAGCTCCCACAAACAAGCAAGAATTACTGTATTTCTTGGGTCTTGCTGAGTATATGGCAAAGTATACCAAAAATTTGCAGACATTGCTGGAGATCTCAGAGATCTCACTAAAAGTCATGCCCAATTCAAATGGTCAGAAGTACACCAGAATGCTTTTGAGGCTATCAAGTCAGCAATTCTTAATGCCCCATATCTGGGTAATTTTGATCCCTCAAGGAAAACTATACTCCCCACAGACGCTTGTAACAAAGGGCTGGGTGCTACCCTATCTCAGGTCATCACTGGCGGAGAGAGAAATGTGGCCGTTGCATCTCGCACCCTGACCAGTGCAGAACAAAACTATTCGGTGATAGAAAAGGAGGCACTAGCCTGTTTCTGGGCCGTGAGACACTTCAAATATTACCTACGGGGCATCAAATTCACCGTTCGAACGGATCACAAACCCTTGGTGTACATTTTCAGTTCTAAAAGGGCTACCAGCTGCACACCTAGGATAGCCAAATGGGTACTAGGGTTAAAAAGTTTCATCTTCAAGGTGGAGTTTGTTGCCGGAGACCATAACAAGGCAGAAGACTTCCTATCAAGAGCACCTCTGGATAAGGTAGAGCAGTTTGAGGTTCAGGAATTCCCAATTTTACTAGTACATTCAAACACCATTAGCAATGAGGAATGGACTGTAAATATGAACAATGACCCAACCATCTGCAAATTGAAGGACCTGACTGTAAATGGGTGGCCTGAGAGTCGCAGAGAGGTCGACGATGAACTGAGCAAATTCTGGGAGGTAAAACATGAAATTAGTCTTAATAATGAATTGCTCTGGAGAAAGGACAAAATAATACCCCCAAAGATCTTAATAGACAAACTTATCGATCTAGTCCATGAAGGACATTTGGGGAGAAGCCTTACGAAGAACAGGCTCAGGGAACATTACTGGTTTCCTGGCATGGATTCATGTGTGCAAGGTGAAGAACTGCTACGCTTGCGCCAACAGTGACAAATCCAAACATATCCAGAAGGTCCCATTATCACTGGTGGCAATCCCGAGTAAACCATGGGACAAACTGGCGCTGGATATCATAGGCCCGATCAACAGGGGTGAATAAACGTTTCATTTTCACTTTGACTGACTTCCATTCACACTGGGTGGTGACTAAAATGGTCAACGACATCACTACCGGATCCTTAATAGAGTTCTTGAGCGAAATGTTCTCCAATGAAGGCATTCCCTCCGAACTGGTCACGGATCACGGAGTACAGCTCACATCATCAGCAATGTCAGAATTCTTGGAGAAGCTCAAGATTACTCATCTCAAAACAGCTCTATACTGCCCGCGGGCAAATGGCATGATCGAGAGAGTGAATAGAATGATTAAAGAGAACATCCAGTTAGCATGTGCCAATAATGTTCCTGTAGAATGGTCAATCAGAGAGCTATTATGGGCATTTCACACGACTCCAAACACAATCACTGGAATATCTCCTTTCTGTTCCCTCAGAAGAAGGAAGCCAAGTACCAAATTCTTCCCTTCATGGATAGGAGGTGGAGAATGTTCTTCTCATTCCTTTGAAGGAGCTAGAGGAAAAATAGAATCTCATCAAGCCAAATATAAAGAACAGTACGATACTAAACATGGATGCAAAGCACAAAATTGGGCGGTTGGAGAGTTGGTAGTGGTAAGGAGACCGAACTTTACTGGAAATTTTGAATCCAAATACTTAAAGCCCAAAAAGATTGTAGAAGTTAAAAACAACACAGTAGCCTTAGAGAATGGACAGAAATGGAGCATGGACAGGTTGGCAAGGTATCAGGAATCAGGAACCCCTGCACAAGGGAGTTTTCGGAAAACCACTGACCAAAGGGGGCAAACCAAGAGAGTTACCAATGCTCCTAACTGGCACAAGGACTATAGGATGTATTAATGCAGGTTGTAGAGCATTATTTTTTTTTTTTTGCTAGGAAAGAAGATGTGTTATAATCCATAGAATTAGTATACTTATTACAAGTTGCTTAATATGTTATAAGCCACAATGTATTTAATCTTATTATAGGTTTTATAATCCGTTATTAATAATGGACGTTGCGCAAGTTCTCCACAGATAAATATATGTGTTTGATATGATGTTATCAATACTTGGTACCTTCCTCCTCCCCTCCCTCTCCTCCCCTTTGGAACATTCCACACCCCTGGAGGCTGCATTAGAATGTTGACAGCGTGAGACTGCCTTGAGGAGAGCGATGCACTGATGTGTCCCGTTAAGCTGCTGGCACTGTGGAGACCGTGAATAAAGAAGAAGTTTACTTGGACTTTGTCTGGTTTACTTTATAACAAGAATGCTCATGTATGTCATTTCAACCTGTCCGACTATACGTGAGTGGAGAAGCCGGAACTGGTAAAAGTTTTCTAATTAAAGGAATTGCAACATATCTACAGCAAAGAACTGAGTCGTCACTCTCCTGTGTTGTCATTGTTCCAACTGGGTTGGCAGCACACAACATTAAAGGGATTACTTTACATCAATTATTGATGCTGCCAGTTGAACATGAAAATAAATTAGAATACCACAAGCTATCTGGAGAAGCTTGTTGTGAAGTTTCTAGAGTCCTTTAAAAAATGAAACTTCTCATTATTGATGAGGTAAGCATGGTATCAAATTTAATGCTTGCCTTTGTGCATTTCAGAATGCAACACATCCTTAAAACAGAGTATGATGTGCTATTTGGAGGCAAACACGTCATCGTTTTTGGAGATCTACTGCAGCTAACTCCTGTGAAAGGACAGCCAGTATTTAAAACTGTTATACATGAAGACACCAGAAAGTGCCTGGGAAGTATTGGAAATGTTAATATATGGTTGCATTTCAAATATACAGAACTCATTCAAAATATGCGACAGGCAAAGGATGCTGATTATGGAAATATTCTTCAAGATATAAGAATTGGTAAACAAAGTGAATATGCCAAAGAAACTTTACAGGCACGATTACTTTTAAATTTGTTTCCAAATGAAAATGATGTGGCTGAGAATATATATAGTAAAGTGGCAGAAGATAAGTCAGTTATGTAGAAATAAAGAAGTCCAGTAGACAGTTCTTGTAGTTGTAGTTTATTCCTTAAGTTACAGCTTAGTAAGTCCAATGTAAGTCTTAATATAAGCTCCTAATATAAGCCCCACCAGGAGCGGCCTCCTGGCTGCTCAGTCCATCTTCTCTAACAGCTCTCTCCTCAAGTACAAACATCCATAACATTCCAAATGACATCATATAGCTAGAGCTTCAGGCAGAGAACCAGGGCCAGGAAGATGCATTACATGAGAAGCAGATTACTACACATCTTCCCCTTTATAATATTTAACAAAATGAAATAGTATACACATATATAAACATAGGAAGAGAAGATAAACATTCCAGAAGTAAACGTAAAAGAACACCATAATAACATAATAACATGAGCCAAACTCTCCTTGAGTAATTATAATAATAATAATGTAAAAGCAATGCAATAATGAGAAAATAGTAATGTAAGTAATAAAATAGCCTTTCCTATGTAATAATAATAACAACAATGCAATAATAAGAAAATAGTGATGTAAGTAATACAATAGCCTTCCCTATGTAATAATAATAATACCGATGCAATAGTAATAATGTAAGTAATAAACAGTAAGACAGCCTTCTCTATGTAATAATAATGATAATAATAATAATGACATAGTAAATGTAGCAATTGTAATGTAAGCAATAAAGTAGTAATATAAAAGTCAAACTTAAAAAAATGGCAGGACCAGGGAATAACATACACCCTCTACTGCACACACTATAACATACCGTCCACTTTCCAGGAACACCCTCTACTGCATAATGTTGCAGGACCAGGGAAATTTACATATCCTCTAATGCATATACTATAATGTTCAGTCTGTATACTATTGCAGGACCACACGCGCCTTAATACACAGTAACCTTACATTAAGAGTACACAAACCTCCTTGTAAAGGGGGAATCCACCTCCCTATAAACCACCACACACAGTAACCTCCCAAAGGGGAAATCCACCTCCCTATAAACCACCACACACAGTTACCTCCCAAGGGGAAATCCACCTCCCTATAAACCACCACACACAGTAACCTCCCAAGGGGGAATCCACCTCCCTATTGCCACACACTCGCAGTAACCTCCCAAATAATTGTAAAGGGGGAATCCACCTCCCTATAAACCACACAAAACCACACACTCGCAGTAACCTCCCAAATAATTATAAAGGGGGAATCCACCTCCCTATAAACCAACACACTTGCAGTAACCTCCCAAATAGTTGTAAAGGGGGACTCCACCTCCCTATGAACCACACACTTTCAGTAACCTCCCAAATATTATAAAGGGGGATTCCACCTCCCTATAATAATACTGTAAAATGAAAATACACATTGAGTATCAATTTAGAATATGACATGTTACAATTCAAAAGCAGATGTACATTACATTGGCATATATCACCAAATTCAATGCAGTGTCACTAAGTGACTTAGCCGTCATCACATGCACCACAACAAACGAGTGAGTTACTTAATACCTGACAATCATCTCACACAGTACACTTCTGGGTTTCCTAATTTCCTCTTGGCAATATTTCATTACTGTTCCAGTTTTGAATCCTCCTTTCTCTCAGAGTGAACCAGTTAATTCCTTTTTCTTGGTGCAATTGCGCTTCATAGCCAGAATATGGCGATGCTGCACTAGTTCTAAGTTTTCCAAAGCGACATTAGTGTAAATGAGAGTACCTGTGATGATCTTCAGGCAGCAATGCTCATGGCAACCCTCACATTAAAATCATTTTAATCATCAGTACTTGACTCGCGAAATTGACTCTGATGGCAATCCAGGTCAGCTACTGGCACAGAGACAAAATAACAAACTGGGGCCTTCTTGCAATTCCATTTCAATAACATGGAGACACCAGTCGTGGTTGGCAAACACTGCACAGTTACAATAGAGTGTGCAAAGGCCTGTGGACTACAATCCAAAGTTTTCTCCACATTTGTTCTCTGTCACATTGTTAACAGCTGGGCTTGATGATTCTTTAAAGGCATGTGATCAAAATCTGCAATCATTGCTCACAGTTGAACTGTAAATTCTTGTTGACTGCAGTTTTCTCCACATTTGTTCTCTGTCACATTTTTAACAGCGGGGCTTGATGATTCTTTAAAAGCATGTGATCAAAATCTGTCCCCAATTATTTTCTACCATGTGCAGCCACTTCTCATCAGGACACATCAGAGCCTTGTCAGCATTCAACACCGGGGCATGACCTTCGCCTCTACCGGGGCTCGATGTGTGCCCCGACATCACTACATCACAGTCCATTTCAACACATTGAGGTTGATTTAGCACATACCTCTTCATTGTGCTTCACAGTTTTAAAACAGGACTGCAGATACACTTTACAGTTTCATACACAGGTGGATCTGACACCTAAAATAATTTAGGGCGACCGTTGTCAGGGTCACTGGTGGGGCAGGTCCCAGATAGCTTAAATAGTGCAAAGTCTTTAGTTTATTCCTTAAGTTACATCTTAGTAAGTTCCAATGTAAGTCTTAATATAAGCTCCTAATATAAGCCCCACCAGGAGCGGCCTCCTGGCTGCTCAGTCCATCTTCTCTAACAGCTCTCTCTTCAAGTACAAACATCCATAACATTCCAAATGACATCATATAGCTAGAGCTTTAGGCAGAGAACCAGGGCCAGGGAGATGCATTAAATGAGAAGCAGATTACTACAAGTTATATACTTGATGCCAACTCTACAAGAATGTTCAATCTTCAATGAAAAAATGTTAAAGCTAGAAAATCAAGAAATTAAGAAACTGGAAGCTAAAGATAGAATAGAGCATGAAGGAACTTCTATTATTTTGTCAGAAAGGTTGAAGTTAAAATTGGATTCTTTAGAGAAAGCAATATCTAAAACTGCTGGTTTAGAAAATAACCTGTATGTATGTTTAAATTGTAGGATTATTTTACGAAGAAATTTACATGTGGAAAGAGGTTTGGTGAATGGAGCAATGGGTAATTTTGTTGGTTTTGTGAATTATCCAAATAGAGAAGAGATTGAATTTTTGAAAATCAAATTTGATAAAATTGAAGAAGTACAACAATTGAGTTGTTGTTCAGCTCGATTTTTGCTTCTAAAAGATGTATATGTCCGACGAAAACAGTTTCCTGTTTGTTTGGCATATGCGGTGACTATTCATAAATCTCAAGGTTTAAGTGTAGATAGTGCTTTGGTAAATATTGGAAGTACTGTGTTCAAAGAGGGTATGGCCTATGTTGCTTTATCTCGAGTTAGAACTTTATCAGGATTGTGTCTGATTGATTTTGATGAGACAAAGATTAGTGGAGATCTAAATTGTGTGAAGGAGTATAACAGGTTAAAAAGAGAATATGCTCCAAGTTTACCTAAATATCCTTTAATTGAAAAGCGTGTGATAGGATGAAAAAGAAGATATGAGAAAAAATGTAGTGAAGCGGTAGAGAAAAGAAAAAAAGTAGATGAACCTGTGATTGGAAGCAAAAAGAAAAAGGATACTACTGAAGAGGTTGTTGGATTCCAGTTTGAAAACAGTTCTGGTGTCAACTGCTATGCAAATTGAGTGGTTAATGTTGTTTTTTTTCTTAAAACGTTACAGCAACAGATTGTTGAAAATCGTGAGCAAACATGTTGTTGTTTATTGAATTCTGTGTTTGAGAAATGTATCAGTGATAACAGTAAAATAGAAAGTGTTTCTGATATTCGAAATGTTTTAGACATATGTGCTGGACTAAATCAATTTTCTCAGAATATTCAGCAAGATTGTCAGGAATTTCTAATGTATATGCTTGCTGTTTTACAAGATGAAGGTGTAGATATCGATAGACTTTTTGGCCTTTCTTATAAATGGCAACATGAGTGCGACAATTGTTCGTTTTCAAGTAGTACTTACATACACAGTGAAAGCTTTATATATTTTACAATACCGGACTGTAAAGCAGTGTCTTTCAAAAATCTAGTTAGAGAAGCAAATCAAAACATGGTCTGTTCTCAATGTAACTCAGAAATGTTATCAACATTATTCATCCGAAGATATGGACAGTATGTAATTTTAATGCTCCAACGATGCAGACCTGATGGAACAAAATTGACAACTTCAATTAAAAATGTTGTGGCTTCTCAACTATCAATTTCTGGTAGAACTTTTGTAACTGTAGCAATTATCTTCCATGATGGTCCTTCTACAACATCAGGACATTACACAGCTTATTTAAAATCTCCAAAGCGCTGGGCACAGTGTAATGATACTCAATTGACTTTTAAAAAATGTTTGCCTTTTGACTTACCAAATTCTTACCTAGTGTTTTTGCAACCCAAATTTTAGGAAAATTAATTGGCCTAGGAAGATTACTGCTGTTAAAAAAAGAATACTCTGTTGTTCAGAATTAGTTTGTGAGTGAGGGTGACCAAATTATTTTAAAAAAACTTGTTTTTGAGATACTGATAGCATCAGATAGAGGTTTTACTAATGTTAGATGGTAGAGAACACATTAGAACTTTTGATTCTAAAGGTCAGGAAAAGAAAGGTTAAGAGTACAATTAAGTAATTTGCAAACTAAGAACTTTACACATACTATTTGGCCGTGAAGAGAAGTATCTCAGAACAAAATGACTACTTCGGGAAAATGTTGTTAGAACATGCTTATATGGAAGTTTATTTAGATGGTATAAAAAATAAGTGATATTGTTTTATTAATTTGTGATTGTTGGAGATGTAGCATACTTAAAGAAGAAATTGGGAATTGGAGAAAAACATTTAAGATATGTTTTTTTTCGAATATTTACATTATGTATTCAAATGTTATATGGTTTTTTTAAACACAATCTTTTTTATTGTGTTTTTTCTTGCCTGCTGTCATATGATGAGTAGTATTGCACTCACTGTTTGAAGTGAAATTCAATACATTCTGAGACCAGCAAAATAAAATAATTAAAATATTGTACAAATTATTTTGTATTTTGTATTGCAAAATATCCATTATAATTGAATTGTTTCTTCTCTTCCACAGATATTATATTTATAAGGTAAGTAGGACAAACAAAAAAAACTGTTTTTAAGAATCTCTTTCTTATCTTTCTCTCTTTTCTCACCCTTCTATCACTTCTCTCACTGTCACTGCCTTTCACTCAATCTAAGTTATGTTCTCCCATTTCATATTATTTTCTTCTCTGTTCCTCATTGGCATTCAATTTCTCCTGCTCCTATTTCCTAAGTTTCACTTATTTCGTTACGCTCACTCCATCTGTCAATCCCTTTTCCTTATTCCCCTTTCTTCAATGTCTTTTTCTAATTTTCATATCTTGGATCTCTCACTTTTTTCACTCCATTTCCCTCTTCCTCTCTTTCATTTTCTCACTCAGTCTAACCACTTCATTTCCTTTCAGTCACTAAGTTTCTTCCTCTGTCTCAGTCAGTATAACGGATTTACTCCTTCACACTTCTTCACTCTCCCTCTGTTTATCTTTCTCACTGTCTCCCTCTCTCTCCACCACTCTTTCTTTTCTTTCCTCTCTCTTTCCATAAATCCTTCTCTCTCACTCACTACTGTTTCCTCTCTCTTAATATGCTTCTTTCCCCCCCCTGTCACTGCCCTTCACTAACTCTCACTCATCTTCTCCTATTTCATATTCTCATCTCTGTGCATCACTCCTATTCTCTTTCATCCAGTTCCAATTCTCTCACTCCCCCTTACTCTCTTTCCCTCACTCCATCCTTCAATCCTCTTCCCTTACTTCATTGTCCTCATTCACTTTTGCTAACTCCCATTCGTTTAGTCCCCCACTCCCCTTCACTCCATTTTTCTCTCCCTCTCTTCTTCTGTGTCACTCAGTCTAACCACCTCACTCCCTCTCACTCATTTGCTCTCCTTCTCTTTCTCCCTCATTCTCCTTCCTCACCCTTATACCCTTTCTCTAACTGTCATTGCCATTTACTCACCATCACTCCCTTCCCCCACAACATTTCTTCCTGTCTCTATCTCACCCCTCTTGTCTTTTCCACTCTCTTTCCCTCACTCTCCCTAACTCTTCTTCACTCATTTAAATCCTCAGTCTCCTTCCCTCACTACACTTTCCTAAGTCCCTCCATTACCTCATTCAATTTCTCTCTCCCTCACTCCCCACTTCTCACTTTCACTTATCTCCCTTTTATCATCCTCATACCCCTATCCTCACCATCACTCCACTTCTTTTAACCTTCACTCCCCTTACCCTTCTCTATTTCCCTCTGTCCGTCCCTTACACTCCTTCCCTGTCTCTGCCCCGCTCCCCTTCTCTCACTCACTCACCCTCCCTCACTCTCTTTCCCTTGGTGCCCTTCCCTTACTTTTTCACTCCCCTTAACTCACTCCCCTACCCTTAGTCCCTTTCTTTTAGTCACCGTTCGCCTCACCTTTCCTCACTCATCATACTCTTCGTTCCTCACTCACCATAGTCTCCTTTCCACACTCATTCCCTCAGTCCCTTCCTCTCCTTCACTCAGTCATTTTAGTTATTCATTTATACACTACACATTCTCTCCCTCTCTCTCTCTCCCTCACCCTTCCTTTGTTTCACTTTCTGTTTCCTTCACTCCTACTTTCTTTTATATTATGAAATATATATTATAACTCAATTTTTTCTTTTCTTCCACAGGTAGTATATTTTTTAAAGAAATATACTATTAATTTGTCATTATTTATAAGGTAAGTATGACAAACAAAAAATACTTTTTCATCACTCTCTTACTTCTCTTTCTTTCTTTCTCATTCTTTAATCTCTCTCTTCTTCCCCTTCCTTTACTATTTTTACTCTCCATTACTCATTCTTATTACTTTCCTTCATTTTTCTTTACAGTCTTTCTGTCACTATCAGTACTCTTTCTTCACCCTCACTCACCTTGTCCAACTACCTCTTTCTCTCCTTGTCCCTTACTTCTCTTTCCTATCTTCCTCTATTACTACCTTTGTCTTGTTCTATCCCTCAGTATCTTCTTACTCCCCCTTACTCTCATTCCATAACATCATCCCTAAGTCACCTTCACTCACTCAACTTATTTCACTTCCTCCCTCTCTTTCGCTCAATTCCCTCAATCTCTTTCCTTCACACCATCCCTCACTCATATTCACTCACTCCCCTTCTCTCACTCCCTTTTGCTCACTCCCCTTCCTTTATTCCCTCCCTCACTCTCCTTTCCTCCATCCATCTCTAAGTCTCTTTTTCCTCAATCACTACCTTGTGTTGCTTTATCACTCAATCTCTTCTTACTCCCCCATTACTATATTTCTATTACATCATTCCTCACTGATCTTCAGTCACTCCACTTTTTTCACTCCTTCACTCCCTTTTGCTCAGTCTTCTTCCTTTATTCTCTCCATCACTCTCCTTTCCTCCATCCGTCTCTAAGTCTCTTCCTCTGTTTTAGTAAGTGTAAGTGTTTTACTCCTTCATACTCCCTCAGTCTTCTTGTGTTTGTATATCACTGTCTCAGTCTCTCTTGTCTATTTTTCATTTTCTCTTCTCTCTTTCCATAAATACTTGTCTCTCATTTACTTATTTTTCCTTTCTGTTAATATGCTTTTTTTTTCATTATTCCTTTCCTGTCACTCTTATATGGATGTATGACATTACAACGCATGCTTTTACCACGCATGCCTTTACAACGCGGTTTTTACAACGCATGCCTTTACAATGCATAGTGCTTTGGGGCGATGGATAGTGAATTGTTTAATTTACTATTCCAACTCCAGTCCCCGTGGATAGTAGGGAAGGTGTTGGATAGTAAATTAAACCTATTCCCTATCCTAGAGCGCCCCCCAGCGCAATGCGTTGTAATGGTTTGCGTTGTAAAAGTTGCGTCGTAAAGGCACTGCGTGGTAAAAGTTGCGTTGTAAAGGATGTTTCCCCTCTTATATCCCTTCCCTCATTATCACTGCCCTTTACTCAATCTTACTCCTCTTCTCCCACTCATGTTCTCTTCTCTGTGCATCACTCCCATTTCTTTTCTTCTTCCCCAATTTCATCAGTACCCCTCAGTTTCTTTTCCTCACTTCATCTGTCAATTCTGCTCCCTTATTTTTTTTCCTCATTCCCTTCTGCTAACTCCCTTTGATTTACTCTCTCACTCATCTTTTGAACATTTTTCTCTCCTTCTCTTGCTGTGCCTTACTCAATCTAACCTCTCTTTTCCACTCCCTTTCCCTCAGTCTTCCTCACACTCTTTCACTCATTTAAATTCTCAGCGGCAGATTTAGAAGCCCCTTGCGCCTCTTTTACACCGCCGCTGCGTCACTTTTCTTATGCAGTGGCAGCGCAAAAGAAGCGCTATAGTGCAGGGTATTTAGAACGTGACGCATCAAGGAAATGCGTCACGTTGTAAAACCCAGCACCACATGAAACCAGTGTCATGTTTCATGTGGGCATTTCCACGCAGGGGTGGGTGTTCCGTCTCAGGAACGCCCTTGAAAAGGGATTCAGTGAAATCTACAAGATTTCACTGAGTCACTTTAGCAATGCTGATGCGTCAAAACCTTGCACCTTGTTGAAGCAGGTGTAAGGCTTGACGCACCACGTTACAGATAGGACAGGTTGGAAAAGTGCTGGAGTTGCATGCCGCATGAATAACAATTTCAACACTGTGCCAACTTTACGCCCTAGATACCACATGCATCTGTTTATTCTTGCGCCATGGTGCACCGCATTGCAAATGCGGTGCATCATGGGTGGCACAAGGATAAACTTGTGTGCTGCATCTTTCCTGGCACATCTCTGCTAATTTGCAGAGATGTGTCAGGTAACATAAATCTGTCCCTCAGTTCCATTCCCTCTCTACGCTTTTCTAAGTCCCTCCATTTCCTCACTCAATTTTTTTCTCATTCACTCCCCACTTCTCACTTTCACTAACCTCCCTTTTATCATCCTCAAATACCCTTCCCTCACCATCACCATCACTTCACATCTCTTATCTTCAGTCCCCTTACCCTACTCTATTTCCCTCTCTCCATCCCTTACACTCCTTCCCTGTCTCCGCCCCAGCTGTTCTTCTTTCACTCCCTCTCCCTTACTCTCTTTTTCTTAGTGCCCTTCCCTTACTTTTTAACTCCCCTTAACTCACTCCCCTACCCTTAGTCCCTTTCTTTTTAGTCACTCTTTGACTCACCTTTCCTTACTCACCATACTCTCCATTCTTCACTCATTCCCTTAGTCTCTTCCTCCCCTACACTCAGTCATTTCAGTCATTCATTTATTCACTACAGATTCATTCAAACAAATAATGACACATTGTGTTAGAAATACAGCTCTTTTTGGAGAAGTGAGTTAGTTCTGAAAATAACTTTTTTTTGTTTTGTTGTTTTATATTCTTTTTTCATTTTTGAAAGTTTTATATTTTTTTTTCTTTTTTGAAACGGGAACAGGAATCTTCAACTGCAAAACTGTTCAACAGGAACAATATAAATCCAAAATAAAAAAAAATCATCTTCTCTGGGAGCATTGGTGTTCATTAATTCTCCGCTCAATCAGAGTGAGGCTCAGCCCCCCATACACAATAATTTCAAAGCATTTGTTGCATCTCATGTGGACTTTTGTCAAGAATGGTCTTAAGTCCATCTCTGCAGTGGATGGAGATGCAGGTGGTCCTCCAGATGATGTGCTGGCCACAGCTGGTGGCATTTGTGTGTACAGGGCTCTTGTTGATGCCTGTGCAAATTGCACAGGGTGCACTTGTCTAACATGCCTTATCATTGTATGTATTGAAAAAGAGTATTTTTTGAAGGGTTTCCCCTTGAAAGAACAGTGCCACACATAGTGCATGTGACTTTCGGGGTATTAGCTTTTTTTAGCCCTTCAGGAAAAGTAAAACATTTTTAAATGTAAGATTCCTTCCCTTTTCTTTGTGGTAGCCGATATTCTTCCCAAGAATCAGAAGATGAATCCTGACTTGCAGCCATTTCAGAAAATTCTCAGGAAAGTTGCAAAGGCTCCTTCTCCCATGAGAGTGAAACAGATAGTGAGGGATGTGGGTGGGGTTTTTGAAGATTCTAGAACAGAAACTACTTTTAACCAATGAAAAGTGTTGTTTTCGAGTCACATGACTTGAAGTTAAGGGGAGTAAAAAACTAAGGAAAGGGCAGTAAAGACAGGAGAAAAAAAACTAGTTTCAGTGTTTCGATGTTGTATTTATATTCATAATAAAAAACAAAGATTTTCACACATATTTTATTTAGGGGTTAGCATTTAAAAAACCTTGCAAATTCACTAAACAAAACATAGGTTTCACACACGTTATAGTTAGGAATTAGCATTTTAAAAACCTTGCAAATTCACTGAAAAAACCATAGGTTTCACACACATTATAGTTAGGAATTAGCATTTAAAAAACTTAGCAAATTCATTTAAAAAACCATAGGTTTCATATCAGTTATAGTTAGCTGGACAATTTATTTATACAAAACCATTGAAATTCCCACGTTATAGTTAGTTGTACTCACTATAACTGGCGCGCCAGCAATGCACTGCTAATGAAGTCACATATCACTCATGATATAGTCAGTGACATCACTCATGACATCACTGATGACATCTCAAATAACATCACTGATGACATCACTGATGACATCATCCTTGTGAAAGAATGGCAGACCCTCTCTCAGTGTAATATAAGTTTTGATACACACATTCAAAAATGGAATCAAAAAATTTAAAAACAATGGAGAAACTAATTCCAGTTACAACAACCTATTCAGAAATTGCAAAATCTACATACACATTCACTCATTCACCAACATTTCTATATAGTTACTTATAAACATACTCAAAAATCATATATACTCATTCACCTATACATTTTGTAATACACACCGACACTCATCCTTAGAGTTATCACACATATATATAAATTATAAAACAACCATCCACTTGCTATACAGCTGTACATACACCACTACTCTTACTTCTACAGAAACGTACACATACTTTTTTACTAAAATAATCACTTATAGGAACAAAAACTTATTGATACAGAAACACTTACAATCTCTCACTCTCACACATACTTACCTATAAGCATCAATTCTCACTTATACTAATATAAAACATATGTAGTTACTCATAAAGATATGAATCTGACAGTCATTCACTCACTAACACACTAAGTTCAAGTTCATGCATTTATAAAGCGCACTACTCACCCAGAGGGTCTCAAGGCGCTGGACTGAGGGGTTTACTTTTTATCGAATAGCCATGTTTTCAGTTCTTTTCTGAAGGAGATGTGATTCTGAGTAAGGCGGAGGTGGGTGGGGAGTGAGTTCCAGGTCTTGGCAGCCAGGAAGGAGAAGGATCTGCCACCCATGGTGGTTTTTCCGATGCGCGGGACTGCGGCGAGGGCTTGATTGGATGATCTTAGTTGGCGGGTGGGATAGTAGAAGGACAGTCGGGTGTTGAGGCATTCGGGTCCTAGATTATAAAGGGCCTTGTGTGCGTGGGTAAGAAGGCGGAAAGTAATTCTTTTGTTGACGGGAAGCCAGTGGAGGTTTTTTAAGTGACCGGTGATGTGCTCTTGGCGCGGGATGTCTAATATGAGTCTCGCTGATGCGTTTTGGATGCGCTGGAGCTTTTTCTGCAATTTTGCTGTAATTCCGGCGTAGAGTGTGTTGCCATAGTCCAGTCGACTCGTGACCAGTGCATGGGTGACAGTCTTTCTTGTTTCGAGGGGGATCCAGCGGAAGATCTTTTAGAGAATGCGAAGGACGTTGAAGCAGGAGGACGATACGGCGTTGACTTGTCTGGACATTGAGAGGGAGGAGTCTAGAATGAAGCCAAGGTTACGTGCATGGTCTGTGGGTGTGGGCGCAGATCCCAAAGCGGAAGGCCACCAGGAGTCGTCCCAAGCTGAGGGGGAGGATCCTAGGATGAGCACCTCCGTTTTGTCTGAGTTGAGTTTTAAGCGGCTCTGTTTCATCCATTCGGCTACTTCTTTCATACCTTCGTGAAGGTTGTTTTTGGCGGTGTTGGGGTCTTTAGTGAGGGAAAGGATTAGCTGGGTGTCGTCGGCGTAGGAGATGATGTTGAGGTTGTGTTGACGTGCGATGGAGGCGAGGGGACTCATGTAGACGTTGAAGAGGGTGGGACTGAGTGAGGAGCCTTGAGGTACGCCACAGATGACTTCGGTGGGCTCTGAGTAGAATGGGGGGAGTCGGACTCTCTGGGTACTCCCGGCTAGGAACGAGATGATCCAGTCCAAGGCTTTTCCTTGTATGCCGATGTTGTTGAGGCGTTGTATGAGGGTGTTGTGACAGACAGTGTCGAAGGCGGCGGAGAGGTCGAGTAGAATGAGGGCCACTGTTTCACCGTTGTCCAGGAGTGCTCGGATGTCGTCGGTCGCCGCAATGAGGGTGAATTCGGTGCTGTGTTTGGCTCGAAAGCCGTTGTGTGAGGGATCCAGGGAGTTGTTGGATTCAAGGAAGGCTGCTAGTTGGCTATTGACGGCTTTCTCGATGACTTTGGCCGGGAAAGGGAGGAGGGAAATGGGTCGGTAATTTTTCAGATCTGAGGGGTCTGCTGTTGGTTTTTTCAGAAGGGCGCTGAGTTCGGCGTGTTTCCATATTTCTGGAAAGGCGGCGGAGTCGAAGGAGCAGTTGATGACATCGCGGAGTTGGGGAGCGATGATGGAGACAGCTTTGTTGAAGATGTAGTGGGGACAGGGGTCAGAAGGTGAGCCAGAGTGGATTGAGTTCATGAGGCGAATGGTGTCTTCAATGGTGATTGGGTTCCAGGAGTTGAGGTAGTTAGTTGGAGGGGTGGGATCTGAAGGGGGTGGGGTGAGTTGGTCATTGGGAGTATTCTTGAAGCTGTTGTGGATGTCGGCAATTTTGTTGTAGAAGAAGGAGGATAGCGCATCGCAGAGGTCTTGGGAGTTAGTGATGTCGTTGCATGCTGCGGGAGGGTTGGTGAATTCTTTGACGATATTGAAGAGTTCCTTGCTGTTATGAGAATTGTTGTCGAGACGGTCCTTAAATGCTGATTTCTTGGTGGATCGAATCAGTTGGTGGTGTTTGCGGGTGGCTGTCTTGAGGGAGGCCATGTTGTCTGAGGTTGGTTCTTTTCTCCAATTCTTCTCCAGGGTGCGGCATGTCTTCTTGGATTTTTTAAGGTCATCATTGTACCAGGGAAGCATTTTTTTGCTGGATGATTTCGACTGGTGTTTTTTCAGGGGTGCTAGTTCGTCCGCACTGTGGGTAATCCATTTGCCTGAGGTTGGTGGCCGCTAGGTCTGGGTCCGTTGCTAGGGTGGGAGTGTTTTGGCTGAGTGATGTGAGGAGTTGTTCGGTGGTGATTTTGTTCCATTTTCTTCGGGGAATGGGTTGTGGACGGTTGTGGGTCAGCTTGTTTTGTAGCTGAAGTGAACACAGCTATGATCCATCCAGTGGAGAGCTGTAGTATGATCGAAGGAGATGTGCTTGCTGGAGGTGAAGATAGGGTCGAGCGTGTGTCCGGCTATGTGAGTGGGGGTGTCGACAAGTTGTTTGAGTCCGAGATTGGACAGGTTGTCCAGAAGGGTGGTGGTGTTGTTGTCGAGAATGTTGTCAAGGTGGTAGTTGAGGTCTCCTAGAAGAATGTAGTTCTCGGAGGCGAGGGCGTGCGGGCTGACGAAGTCAGTGATGTCGTCGCTGAATTGAGATCGGGTGCCTGGGGGTCTGTAAATGAGGGTTCCTCTAAGTGTGGTCCTGGGGTCGGTGTGGATCTGAAAGTGGAGGTGTTCGGCGGTTGCAAGATTGACGTCAGAGCTGGTTGTAATTTTGATGGTGTTTCTATGGGCGATGCCTCCTCCAGTTTGATCGGTGCGGTCTTTTCGAATGATCTTGTAAGTGTCCGGTATGGCTATGGCGATGTCGGGGGCAGAAGATGCATTCATCCATGTTTCAGTAAGGAAGGCGATGTCAGGTGACGCAGTGTCGATTAGGTCCCAGAGTTCGGTTGCATGTCTGTGGACCGAGCGGGTGTTCAGTAGGATGCATTTCAAGTCGTTGGGTTCGGAGCTGTGTGTAGAGGAAGTGTGTTTGGTGAGGGTCCTGACGCAGTTGAACTTACAGGAGAGGCAGGAGAATGGGCCGTGGGTATGTCCTGGGGTAGCTTCGCAGCAAAGTGGGGTGCGTCCGGCGTTGAGGGCGAGGAGAGTAGCGGCATCATAAGTTACTCTAGGGGGTTGGGAGCGGCATAGAGCAGGGGGACGGGCGCTGGGCGCGGTCCAGGCGCGGACAGGCTTACCTTTGGCGCACCTTCGGCGAGGCCGCAGCGCGTGGACGCTGCGCGTTGAGGCATTCGACATAAATGGATGTTGGAGGGGGCGGAGCGTGGGAGGGGCAGCTGGGAGGCGGGAGCGAGGTGGAGTGACGGTGTGGGAAGGTACAGCAAAACAAAATGGCATCAACAATAACAACAGATGCTGTGAGGCAGGGCGAGATTGGGCAAAAAGGAGCGCTATGGGGGAGAAATGCAGCAAATGCTAGCGGTTTAAAGCGCAATGGTAGCGTTACAAGCGCTATGAAATTTGGCAGCAGTTTCAGTAAAATGCACACAGTAATGAAATTGTGTGGACAGGCAAATGAGGCAAAAATCACTCGACAATCAGCAATCAGCAAACCAATACAGAGCCCAGCAGTGCGCAAAAGAACTGGAAATGCAGAACGAAAAATGCACTCAGCAGTCAATAACTAGTGAAATCCCACAAAGCCCAGCAGTGCGCAAGCGAACTCGGAATGCTAAACAAATAGATGCTCTCAGCAATTGCTAAACAATGAGGCAATATCTAGCCTAGCAGTGCGCAGATGAATAGATAAAGGCTAGCGCTTGGAAAGATATTTGGCAGAGTCAGAAGCGCTACGCCATGATACCAAATGAGGAGCAGGTGAGGGGAGCGACCGCTTCTGCCGAGGACAGGATGGTCACAGCTCTCCGTGTGGACTCGGACGGCCTGTGAGTTCAGTGGGTGGGAGGGGCAGCTGGGAGGCGGGAGCGAGGTGGAGTGACGGTGTGGGAAGGTACAGCAAAACAAAATGGCATCAACAATAACAACAGATGCTGTGAGGCAGGGCGAGATTGGGCAAAAAGGAGCGCTATGGGGGAGAAATGCAGCAAATGCTAGCGGTTCAAAGCGCAATGGTAGCGTTACAAGCGCTATGAAATTTGGCAGCAGTTTCAGTAAAATGCACACAGTAATGAAATTGTGTGGACAGGCAAATGAGGCAAAAATCACTCGACAATCAGCAATCAGCAAACCAATACAGAGCCCAGCAGTGCGCAAAAGAACTGGAAATGCAGAACGAAAAATGCACTCAGCAGTCAATAATTAGTGAAATCCCACAAAGCCCAGCAGTGCGCAAGCGAACTCGGAATGCTAAACAAATAGATGCTCTCAGCAATTGCTAAACAATGAGGCAATATCTAGCCTAGCAGTGCGCAGATGAATAGATAAAGGCTAGCGCTTGGAAAGATATTTGGCAGAGTCAGAAGCGCTATGCCACGATACCAAATGAGGAGCAGGTGAGGGGAGCGACCGCTTCTGCCGAGGACAGGATGGTCACACTCATACACACACTCATCCACCCATAAAGTCATGCACGCATGCTGTCTGCAAAACATATACAAACAGTAAGCCACTCATTCATTCATCTATGCACAAAGTAATATCCCCCACCAAACCAAACAGACACTCATACTAATACTCAAAAAACTATTAACCCATATAGACAATCATATGGCTACTCACCAACCCAAGCAGCCATCTATAGATAAAGGGAGACAGTGATACAGATATTTACAACTTTAAACAATAGTTGCTAATACATGTATTTAGTAACATACACTTAATAAGTCAGTTATACAATCAATAAAAAAAAACATCCATTTAAACAATTATTTAACCGTTTGTTCTTCCATCGACGTTTAGGTACACATATATAAAACATATTTTTTTTTCAGTAAGACACTCTTTCACAAGAATGATGTCATCAGTGATGTCATTTGTCACACTCGAGGCAGGAGCTTGGTGAATACTACTTTGTCATTTTTAAAAATCACCCCAATGCCTTAAAAGCATAGATTGCACTACCTACGCGTGTCCCTCCGAGCTCACAGACGATTAGGTACTGTGGCCGGTAATCGCAGGACCAGACCCCTGACAACTCCGGTGGGGAACTACAAATCCCAGCGCCCTTTCTGTAGAAGGGACTACAAAGGGAGGAGCGCTCTATGCGACGCGAGATTCCTTGTCACACTCGAGGCGGGAGCCTGGTGAATACTACTAGCCTGCTCCTGCCATTAGCACGTAAATAACCCTTGCACCTGAGGCGGAAGCCGGGTGGTAGTCTGTCTGCATTTTTTAAAACTTTGTGTTTTTGTTTTTCATTTGCGGCGCATTTTGACATTTGTCATTTTTAAAAATCACCCCACTGCCTTAAAAGCATAGATTGCACTACCTACGCGTGTCCCTCCGAGCTTACAGACCATTAGGTACTGTGGCCGGTAATCACGGGACCAAACCCCTGACAACTCCGGTGGGGAACTTCAAGTCCCAGCGCCCTTGCTGTAGAAGGTACTACAAAGGGAGGAGCGCTCTATGAGACGTGTGATTCCTTGTCACACTCGAGGCGGGAACCTGGTGAATACTACTAGGCTGCTCCTGCCATTAGCACGTAAATAACCCTTGCACCTGAGGCGGAAGCCGGGTGATAGTCTGTCTGCATTTTTTAAAACTTTGTGTTTTTGTTTTTCATTTGCGGCGCATTTTGACATTTGTCATTTTTAAAAATCACCCCACTGCCTTAAAAGCATAGATTGCACTACCTTCGCGTGTCCCTCCAAGCTCACAGACGATTAGGTACTGTGGCCGGTAATCGCGGGACCAGACCCCTGACAACTCCGGTGGGAAACTACAAGTCCCAGCGCCCTTTCTGTAGAAGGGACTACAAAGGGAGGAGCGCTCTATGCGACGCGAGATTCCTTGTCACACTCGGGGGGGGAGCCTGGTGAATACTACTAGCCTGCTCCTGCCATTAGCACGTAAATAACCCTTGCACCTGAGGCGGAAGCCGGGTGGTAGTCTATCTGCATTTTTTAAAACTTTGTGTTTTTGTTTTTCATTTGCGGTGCATTTTGACATTTGTCATTTTTAAAAATCACCCCACTGCCTTAAAAGCATAGATTGCACTACCTACGCGTGTCCCTCTGAGCTCATAGACTATTAGGTACTGTGGCCAGTAATCGCGGGACCAGACCCCTGACAACTCCGGTGGGGAACTACAAGCCCCAGCGCCCTTGCTGTAGAAGGGACTACAAAGGGAGGAGCGCTCTATGAGACCCGTGATTCCTTGTCACATTCGAGGCGGGAGCCTGGTGAATACTACTAGGCTGCTCCTGCCATTAGCACATAAATAACCCTTGCACCTGAGGCGGAAGCCGGGTGGTAGTCTATCTGCATTTTTTAAAACTTTGTGTTTTTGTTTTTCATTTGCGGTGCATTTTGACATTTGTCATTTTTAAAAATCACCCCACTGCCTTAAAAGCATAGATTGCACTACCTACGCGTGTCCCTCCGAGCTCACAGACTATTAGGTACTGTGGCCGGTAATCGCGGGACCAGACCCCTGACAACTCCGGTGGGGAACTACAGGTCCCAGCGCCCTTGCTGTAGAAGGGACTACAAAGGGAGGAGCGCTCTATGAGACGCGAGATTCCTTGTCACACTCGAGGCGGGAGCCTGG